>NC_090402.1:13171427-13523927 GCF_036365525.1 Heterodontus francisci
CAACAGAGTTTTGGATGACCTCAAGTTTACAGAGAGTAGAATGTGGGAGACCAGCCAGGAGTGCATTGGAATAGTCAAGACTAGAGGTAACGAAGGCACAAATGAGGGTTTCAGCAGCAGATGAGCTGAGACAGGGTGAAGTTGGACGATGTTATGGAGATGGAAATAGGCAGTCTTAGTGATGGCACTATTATGAGGTAGGAAGCTCATCTCAGGGTCAAATGTAACATCAAGGTTGCAAACAGAAATCTCAGACTGTTGCCAGGGAGAGGGATAGAGTCTGTAGCTAGGGAACGGAATTTGGAGCAGAGACTGTAAACAACGGCTTCAGTCTTCCTAATATTTAATTGGAGGAAATTTCTTCTCATCAAATACTGGATGCCGGATAAGCAGTCTGATCATTTAGCAATAGCAGAGGAGTTGAGAGAAGTGGTGGTGAGGTCGAGCTGAGTGTCATCAGCATATATGTGAAAACTAATGCTGTGCTTTTGGAGGATATCGCTGAGGGGCAGCATGTAGATGAGAAATAGGAGGGGGCCAAGGATAGATCCTTAGGGAACACCAGAGGTAACGGTGTGGGAGCAGGAAGAGAAGCCATTGCAAGTGATTCTCTGGTTACAATTAGAAAGATAAGGATGGAACCAGGTCAGAGCAGTCCCACCCAGCTGGACAACAGTGGAGAGGCGTTGGAGGACGATGGTGTGGTCAACCGTGTCAAAGGCTGCAGACGGGTCGAGAAGGATGAGGAGGGAAAGTTTACCTTTGTCACAGTCACATAGGATGTCATCTGTGACTTTGATAAAAGCTGTGGCAGGCATGGAAACCTGATTGGAGGATATGTGAACAAAAAGAAAGATTTGCATTTATATACCACTTTTCACAACCACCCGATATGTCAAAGTGCTTAACAGCCAACAAAGTACATTTGAAGTGTAGTCGCTGTTGTAATGTAGGAAATGCAGCAGCTAGTATGTACACAGCAAGCTCCCACAAACAGCAATGTCATATTGACCAGATAATCTGCTTTTTTGCATTTTGATAGAGGGATAAATATTGGCCAGGGCTAAATCCACTACTCTTCTTGCAAATAGTACCATAGAATTGTTTCTACCCACCTGAGAGAACAGACATGGCTTCATTTTAACATCTCATCTGAAAGACAGTACCTCCAACATTGCAGTCTTAGCTTAGACTTCTGTGCTCAAGTCCTAGAGGAGATTTGAACCCAAAAGCTTATGGCTTACAGCCAAGAGTGCTACCCACTGAGCCACAGCTGATTTGCAAGTTATATAATGAGGCGTGTTGCTTCAGATATAGTTAGCAATCCTGGCAGCATTGCTCAGATTTGATTAATGAAGCTGGAGCCTTCACTTTCTGCTCTGAAGAATGGTCACCCCCTCCTTCCTCCATGACAACAATGACTACACTTTAAAATGACCACATTGGCTGCGAAGCCCATTGGGATATCCTGAGATTTGAAAGGGTCTATAGGAATGCAAGCTCTTTCATTCTTCTATAATCTTCTATAGTTTCTATAATGGTCTCCAGTTCCACCAGTCAATTTGAAATTAAGTCTATCCCATCACCAAACATGATCCAGGCCCGTATAGAGGGGAATTCTAACTCCCTTCACCTATTGGAAAAATATAATAGTACAAGCAGTACACCTAGAGCCAATTTTCTGCCCAGCAGCCTTTTTAATGTCACTGCTTTCTGGGGCGGCTGAGGCACCTGCTTTATAATTCGGTGTTTTGTCACTTAAATAACTCACCAATAACCAGATCACCGATGCTCAGTTTGGGTTCCACCAGGACCATTCTGCTCCAGACCTCATTCCAAACAGGGATGAAAGAGTTGAATTCCAGAGTTGAGGTGAGAGTGACTGCCTTTGACATCAAGGCAGCAGTTGACTGAGTGTAGGATCAAAGAGCCCTAGAAAAATTGAAGTGAATGGCAATCGGGGGGATAACTCTCCATTGCTAAGAGTCATACCTAGCACAAAGGAATATAGTTGATTGTTGGAGGCCAATCAACTCAGCTCCGCGATATCGCTGTGGTCGCTCCTCAGGGCAGTGTCCAAAGCCCAACCATCTTCATGGTTGTTTCATCAAAGACCTTCTTTCCATCATAAGGCCAGAAGTGGGGATGTTCATTGATTGCACAATGTTCAGTTCCATTTGCAACTCATCAGATACAGAAGCAGTTAGTGGTGACATGCAACTAGACCTGGGCTGATAAGTGGCAAGTAACATTCGCACCACACAAGTGCCAGGCAATGACCATCTCCAACAAGAGAGAATCTAACCATCTGCCCTTGACATTGAACAGCATTATCATTGTTGAATCCCCCACCACCAACATCCTGGGGGCTACCATTGACCAGAATCGTAACTGGACCAGCCATATAAATATTGTGGCTACAAGAGCAGGTCAAAGGCTGGGAATTCTGCAGCAAATGACTCACCATGTGACTCCCCAAAGACTGTCCGCCATCTACATGGCACTAGTCAGGACTGTGATGGAATACTCTCGACTGCATTCTAAGAGAGGTTGCAGACTCCTCCTCCCCAACTCTACCCAATAACACTACGCGGTTTGCCAATAATGGTCCTAGGTTTACATCCCTACTCTTCTAGCTAAAGTGAAAAACTATGAGGTGATCTCATTGCCGATTATATATTGAGCTATCTATATGCTCATTACTCTGCATTTTTGAATGCCAAGTAACATATATAACCAAACCAAATCTGGATAATGAAATATATATTTATAAAAGGTGAATACTATGTGACCCTGGATATACCTTTAACTTTACCACATATGCAAACTTTGCAAATGACAATAAACTGGAAATAAAGCAATGAGCTTTCCACTTTAAATAACCACATGGGATAAAGTGTGAATAAACACTGAAAACCAAGATAAATAGACTGCACCTGGATTGCACAATGCAAAATAAGAATGTTCCATTTAGATTTCAATAATCAAACAATTCAGTTACACTAAAACCAGAACACTGATACGCTGAAGCTAGAGTCAGCTTGATAAGCACTGTCAATATGAGGCTTCAGTCTATTAGGATGAACAGTTCACGCAGAGAGAAGCCTTCAAAGGATCTAAATCATTGGACTGTTCACTTTGTAAATAATTCAGATTGAGGGCTGCGTAAATGCAGATGGAAGAAAAAAGATATTTTGAACAGGAGACAATGAGGAAAGCAACAGATTTCTTTCCAACCTTCATTATGGACTTAGGTTTAATGTTTATCTTTTTTTCCCACACAAGACAGCAATTTACTTGCCCATCCTCCAATTTAGTATATGGTGTTCACTGCTCATGGTGTTGTCTGCTCTACACTGGGGAGTCCAAATGCAGATTGGGTCACTGTGTTGCCATTTTTGCTGAAATCAGTGCGATACAGAAGGAGTGCTGCTCTGTTAGATGTACTGGGGCAAAAATTGGATGGGGCCCGAAAACAGGTGAGGGGATAACGATGCAAGGTTAAACCATGCCTGTTCCTTCTGATACAAGCAGAATGCAAACATCGTGCCAAAGTTTGTGCAAGGCAAGCACGACTTAAAACTAGCCTGCTCCTCTTAAAGGGGAGGTGCATTCCAGCTGCAGCGGCTGCTGGAAAAGGCATTCAATGCAGGAAGAACACTGACTAATGGTGCAACAGGGCAGAGGGTGTGCTCCAAAGTTCTCACATGCAGCACTGGAGGCGTTGGTGCAGGAGGTGGACAGGAGGAGAGAGGTTCTCTATCCATAGCAGACCAGGAGCCCTCCAGACAGACACTGTGAAGGCAGTGGGAGCAGATAACCATCACAGTCAATGCCAGAAGTGTAGCCCCAAGGACTTAGATGCAGTGCTGAAATTAGTTCAGTGACCTCACACGAGTGGTCAAGGTCTGTGAATGCATCTTCAAATGTCATATCCTTACAGCAGAAGCACTAGCTTCACACACCGCTCAATGCAGCACGCTCTCATCACTCACCTACCAACAATTTCTTTCAACCACTCATCCCTAACATTCATAGCTTCACCGCATCCTCATACACTGCTGCAAGATTCACACCCCCATCTCATACCTTGCACATACCTATTCAGTTATGACAGGCAATCACCCAAACACATTGCACCACACTCACCGACAAACTTCCTTGCAGGACAAGGTGGCGCATAACTGGAGGCACCAGCACCTAACTGGCAGGGGACAGGCACAACTGCATGTCATCACCCCGATGGAGGAGATCATACTCATCAGCATTGGAGTGACCATGACTGAGGCCGTGATCAGTGGCAGTGTTGCAGCCGTTGAAGATGACAGTATATTCCTACCTAATCCTCCTCACATCCACTTCCCCCTCATCCCATAATCTCTTCTGATTTATGCGCTATGGATGGCATAAGCAAACATCTCTTACTTTCCCCTCCCCCTCCCCTCTGCACCATAACCTTACCTTTTGTGCCTTTCTCCTTTCAGATATTCAAGAACTGCCACCTGGCCAGGGAACAGTGCAGGGACATGAAGTGCGAAAGGAACAAGAGATTGACGATGAAGAAACACCACCTGCTCCAGCCTGGAAGGATCCCAATGCGGAGGTTCATGGCCACAGTCACATTCACAGCCACAGGCAGTGCCATCCTCACCCTGCTCCGAGGCAGCAGGTCTCCTACAAACGGTGGCAAATTTCAGTGAACATCTCCTTTGGAAAATGGAGATGTCACACACACCGTTCCTCGCTGAGGTTGACTTGAGAGAAATGTTCCCTGAAGACCCTAGGTGGATAAGTCTCCTGCCAAGACCCCTTCTCCCCCTCCTTCTGCTACCTCTGTGAGAAGCTGTGTTGCCTCTTTCTCAAACTCCCTGTCCCATGAAAAAGAAACAAAGGCTTGCATTTACATAGTGCCTTTCACAACCACCGGATGCCTCAAAGTATTTTACAGCTAATCAAGTACGTTTGAAGTGTAATCATTGTTGTAATGTAGGTAACTAGGGATGTGAAAGTCCGTTGCGGACAATCCCTTTTTAGGCAAGACTTAACCAATTTAGGCAACAGGATACTTGATTAATAAATACATAACATTTATTGAGAGTAAAACAATGTTAATAATTAGGAGTGGAATTATATTAAACAAACTTGGGAATATAACTTTACAGCTCTCACAGGTGTGTTTCTTGGTTGAATATTAGTCACAGAGTGACATGGTCCTCCCTTTTCGGTCTTGATCCCTCATCAGGTGGAGAGCTTGGCTGTTGGTTTGTGCTTCTACCTCAGAGATCTTCAATTGTTTCTACACAACTAAACCTGACAAGACATCTGCTTTGAACCCCTGAATGGCCATCACACCACCTCAGAATCAGGCTCTTGCTAATTCAATAATTGGCTCTAGCTGTTACGAGGCAAATTTAATTGGTTCTTAATTATGTCTTCCACTAATGGACACCTGTGCTCGTTAAGTACAATGGACTGGTTTCACATCCTCTCCTAATTTGATCTGAAACAACCTCTGTATTTATAAAAGCCAGACTCCACAAGGCCATGTTGTACCATCGCATGGGCTTTATCAGGTACCAAAAAGGTCCCGTTGTTTGAACACATTTTGCTGAAACTCTGCTTTCTCACGCAGACACAAAGACATATAGTAATTAAACTTAACAAACTTTAAATGAAAAGCCATTCTTTCTAAAATGATTATTGATTCATTAATTATAACTAATCAAGGTTCATTACTTTTTCAATCATCTGTTTCATGACGGTTTGCTATTTATTTGTTAATACAGGGTACAAAAGTTAATACGGGACACAAAAAGGCATCGTTGGCCATTATTAATAAACCCTATTCTAAACTAATGTATTTGACTCCAATAAGCTACTTCAGATGCCCTCTGGTGCTCACCTTGAAAAACGATGGATTAGGTTAAGACTATGAGTTAAGGAGCCAATCAAATGGTCTCAGGAAGATCCAATATTCACTCCCCAGTTAGAGCTAAGTTAGCTGATCTCAGTAGGGTTAGTGATAAGAGTGCTACATGTTGTCATAGTGCCCCTGGGCTAGGAAGGAAAACCATCAGCCAAGGACCCACTCTCAATTGCTATCTGGCAACTATTGATGAAAGTATGGGTGAAATTAATGCTGGCAGTGCTGGTCCAGATAGCGGAATGTAAAGCCAGGAGCAAACCACCATGGCCATTTTTGAGACCCAGACATGATTCTATGCATATCAGGCAATTAACAGCCCGCCTTCGGGGGTCCCGTCCCTTTAGGGACGGAGATCCCACCTCCAAGAGCTGCCGGCCAATTGGAGGACTGACACTGCCTCACTGCCAGCAGCACCACCAGGAGCATTCACCATTGCTGGGACCAGCAAGATGGAACAGTCCCTGGAACCTAGAGGGAGGGGCTTGGGGGGGTCATTGGTGAGGGCAGGGAGGGTATTTCAGCCGGGGTGGCCCTTGCTGACGGGGGGCCCTCCAAGGAGCACAGGGTGCCCGATCAGTAGGGCCCCCCTGAGCCCACAGGGAGGCTACCAGCTGTTACTGGGCAGCTTCCCCACAAGGCAGAGGGTCGCCCCCTGCTGCTGGTAGTATACCAGTGGGGCAGGAAGAGGCCCTTAATTGGCACTTCAACCTCCCCTTCACTCACGATTCTACACCCGCCCCCGCCATCACCCCCCGCCTGACTCACTACCACTCCAGTGGGCCGAATTAAATTCCACTCATGTGTATATGGGATAAGGATAGGATGGAGCTGGTCTCTGATGTCTACACAGATGAAGAACTTGTTGACATCTACTGTTAAGACGCACACAAGAAAATGGTTGCTTGATGATGTATCAGAGAGTTCCTGTGGAGCTGTACCCTACAAAGATTTAAAGCCTTGAGCTCAGATAAATTTAGATAAAGTAAATGCCTATGTATATTTCAGATGATTTGAGATGCAGCAGCAATGGTTATTCTCCACTTGATACCCCAGAGATGGTTTAGGTCAGAGGCAGGTGGGGGTGTGGGATGGGAAATTTAATAAGGTTTCTACCTCTGCACACATTGCGTGATCACAGCTGGAAGGTGTTTGTGTGTGAACATCAGATAAAGACATAACTGGACTTGTTTGTTACCTCCACCCATTCCATGATCAAATAGTATGCTGACACTCATTGGCCACACTAAGCCATGAAGAAAACAGATAATGAACAGTTGTCAAAGGCTATATCAGCAGCTAATGTTGACTATTCCTTCAACTAAGGAGTGGAAAAAAAACATAATTTATATTCTGACAAGATGGCTATTAAACTTTTAATAATAAATTGCAGTTGCAAGTCAAGTTGCTGGTTATACCATATGATTCTACCTCTGCCTCTGATTTGCTTCTCTTTTGCAATATTTAAATGAACTTGAAATAAAAACAAGAAATGCTGGAACCACTCAGCAGGTCTGGCAGCATCTGTGGAAAGAGAAGCAGAGTTAACTTTTTGGGTCAGTGACCCATTTAAATATAGGGTACAGCTCCACAGGAACTCTCTGATACATCATCAAGCAACCATTTTCTTGTGTGCGTCTTAACAGTAGATGTCAACAGGTTCTTCATCTGTGTAGATATCAGAGACCAGCTTCATCCTGTCCTTATCCCAGACACATGAGTGGAATTTAATTCGGCCCACTGGAGTGATAGTGAGTCAGGCGGGGGGTGATGGCGGGGGCGGGTATAGAATCGTGAGTGAAGGGGAGGTTGAAGTGCCAATTAAGGGTCTCTTTCTGCCCCACTGGTATACTACCAGGAGCAGGGAGGGGGGACCTTCTGCCTTGTGGGGAAGCTGCCCAGTAATAGCTGGTAGCCTCTCAGTGGGCTCAGGGGGGCCCTACTGATCGGGCACCCTGTGCTCCTTGGAGGGCCCCCGAAGAAGGGTCACTGACCTGAAACATTAACTCTGCTTCTCTTTCCACAGATGCTGCCAGACCTGTGAGTGGTTCCAGCATTTCTTGTTTTTATTTCGGATTTCCAGCATCTGCAGTATTTTGCTTTTATTTAAATGAACTTGGATCAGTTTACAGCCCTTCTCCTGCTACTGCTACGACTGAGAGACTTCAATGTCCTGCTGAGCCTGTGACCGGCCACTGGTTGTACTGCATTTTCAGCTTCAGTCTGTTCCTGGCCAGAATATCACCCACCTGGGTTGGAGAACAAACCTCTGCTGCTTCTGGATTTTATGGTGTCCTCCAACTGTGTCATCATCTTTCTATCCTTCAACTGACTCTGTACACCTCCTAGATCTTCCTTCCTATGAAACCACCTCCATCAGTGCATCCTCCGATACTCTACCCTCAAATAGCTCCTGGACTTCACTCGCTACAGCTGTCTCCAAACCCGATTGGACAGCAGCTCATTGATGCTCCATTGTTGATTCCATCCTACCTGCGTCATCATTATTCCACCACGAGACCTCCGACTTTAACTCTGGACTCTTTCCTATTATTTCCATCTATTTTCCATTTTTTGTTTACTATCATGTTGTTATGCACCTTAATTTTTATGTAACTAGACCTATGTAATTTGAGCTCTCCAAGTCCATCTGCCTGCGTATTTTGGCTGCTGCTCTGGACTCGAGTCCATCAATCCACTCCCACTTTTGCTTTTTCTCTTTAACTTCTTCTCTCTTTACCCGTCCTAGACTCTCTTCTATTGTCAGGCCTTATCTTTACCTTATCCAGTCTCAGGTATTCTGTCCTCCCAATTCCCTACCCCAACACTTCAGTACTCCTCGACCTTCCTGATCTCTTGCCGCTGTGCCAGGATTGACTCCCTATTCGATAAGCCTACAGCTTCCATCTGTGCCGTTCTTGACATCCTCCAATGGGCTCATCGAGGCACTCGGTGCTGGTTCATTATGAGCAACAACCCCAACTGCCCCATCCCACTCTACCATCGACCTTCCCACCTAGTACACCCGCTGGGGGCTAATCCTGCCAATCTTCTTCCTGTCCAATCCACCCCTCCCACTGCTGACCCTGTGGACTCTGCCAGTGGATCAGCTCTCACTGCTCCTCTATGCATCCACCTCCAGAATGTCCGTTCAGTTGTGAACAAGGCCTTTGCCATCCATGAATTATTGTGGATGATTGCATCGACATCATGGCCTTAGCAGAAACCTGGTTGAGGGGTGATGACATCTTGCCACTCAATGAAACCTCCCCACCTACCTACTTCTTCCACCACTTGCCCTGCTAAGACTGTAGCAGTGGCGGTGTGGTAATTATCACCAGATCACACCCTACTCTTCTGGCACTTTCTGCTCCTTTGAGCATCTCAGCTTGTTCCGCCCCCCCCCCACCTCTCTTTCAAAATCATCATTCTCTACCATCCTCCCAAGTACGATAAAAATTTTATCACCCAGATAGCTTCACTCCTTTGCTCCCTCAGCTTCTCCACCAAACAACTTCTCATTTCGGTGATTTCAGCCACCATCTCAACTCATTGTCATCTCTCTCCTCCGAGTTCACTGTTTTCTTATCCTCCCTAAATCTCTACCTTTATATAAACTCCCCCTTGACCTTGCCATCTCATGTGGTCTTGCTAGTTCTATCGCATCAATTACAGATAAGGCCATCTCTGATCATTTCCTTGTCTCACTTTGCACCCACATCTCCCTTCCACGCCCCAGTCCTACCTTCTTCTGTATCTATCCCTGGAAAGAATTCACTTACAACAGCACTTTCAAAATCTCAAATGTCGAGCCTTTGACCCTCCATTCACCACAACATTTCTGCAGCTGCTGATTTGCTCAACCGCATCCTCACCTCCAATTTTGATGTCCTAGTCCCCAGAAAACCATTATTCTCTCTCCCCCTGGCCATTCCCCCAGTACAGCCCTCATCTCTGCTCCCTTAAGACCATTGGATGCAGACTTAAAAGGATAAGGTAGGCAACTGGTTTAGTCATCCACTACCAGATCTGGCTGGACCTCTTAAAGCACTGTCAGGTCCTGTTGTCATTTGCTAAAACTGCTCACTACTCCAGGACCATCCTGGAATGCAGAGATAACCCCCATCTTCTTTTCTTTACTGCAAACCGTCTTCTTAAACCCATCTCCCCTGTCCCCTCTACCCTCACCTCCAATAAGCTCATGGATTTCTTTATCTCTAAGATCGAGACTATCTGATCACCTGCCTCTGCCACGTCCCTCCCTTCCACTAGCCCACCTGACCAAACTTTTTCTAATGCTCCCCCCTGCCCTAGCCCTGAACTTGATTCTTTCACTAGTTTCTCTCCTATTTCCCCTCATTCCCTCTCTGAGCTCATCTTGTCCATGAGACCCATCTCCTGCTCTCTTGATCCTATTCCCACTAAGCTGCTGATCACCAACTTTTCTCCTGGTCCCCGTGCTAACCGATATTGTTAACAGATCTCTCTTCTGGTGTTGTCCCTCTTTTCTTTAAAATTTGCTGTCATCACTCCTTTCCTCAAAAAAACCAACCCTTGACCTCACTGTCCTTCCAAACTACCTTCCTGTGTCCAACTTCCGTTTCTTCTCCAATGTCTTTGAATGTTTTGTCACCTCCCAAATCCATTCCCATCTCTCCCGGACCTCCATGTGTGAGTCTTTCCAATTGGGTTTCCGCCCCTGCCACAGTACCGAAACAGCTCTTATCAAAGTCGCAAATGACATCCTATGTGATTGTGACAAAAGTAAACTTTCCCTCCTCGTTTTTCTTGACCTATCTGCAACCTTTGTCACAGTTGACTACACCATCCTCCTTCAATGCCTCTCCACTGTTGTCCAGCCGGGTGGGATTCCTCTCACCTGGTTCCATTCTTATCTATCTAATCCTAGCCAGAGAATCATTTGCAATGGCTTCTCTTCCTGCTCCCACACTGTTACCTCTGGTGTCCCCCAAGGATCTATGCTTTGCACCCTCCTATTTCTCATCTAAATGCTGCACCTCATCAACATCATCCAAAAGCACGGCGTTAGTTTGGCCAGGTGGGCTAGTGGAAGGGAGGGATACGGCAGAGTTAGCTGACCAGATGGTCTTGATCTTGGTGGCAAATAAGTCCAGGAGCTCCTTGCATTTATTGTTGGAAGTGAGCATTGAGGGGACAGCTAGCTTTACCTCACCACCACCTCTCTTGGCTCCTCCACTGTTGCTAAACTATCAGACTGCTTATCCGACATCCAGTATCGAATGAGCAGAAATTTCCTCCAATTAAATATTAGTAAGATAGAGCCATTGTTTTCAGTCCACGGTCCAAACTCTGTTCCCTAGTTATGGACTCTATCCCTCTCCCTGGCAACAGGCTGAGATTAAGCCAGTCTGTTCACAACTTTGGTGTCACGTTTGACTCTGAAATGAACTTCCAACCTCATATTTGTGCCATCTCTAAGACTTCTTTACCCGTAGACAATTATTACAATGCGCTCCTCGATGGTCTCACACATTTTACCCTCCATAAACCTGAGGTCATCCAAAATTCTGCTGCCCATGTCTTAACTCGCACCAAGTCCTGTTCAACTATCACCCTTGTGCTCGCTGACCCACATTGGCTCCCGGTCAAGCAACGTCTTGATTTTAAAAATTCTCATCCTTCTTTTCAAATCTCTGCATGGTCTCACCCCTCCCTATCTCTGTAATCTCCTTTAACCCCACAGTCCTCCGAGATTTCTGCATTCATTTAATTCTGACCTCTTGAGTGCCCCGATTTTTATATGTCCATCATTGCTGACTGTGCCTTCAGTTGCCTGGGCCCTAAGCTCTGGAATTCCCTCCCTGCACCTCTCTGCCTCTCCATTTCGCTTTCCTCCTTTAAAACACTCCTTAAAATCTACCTCTTTGACCAAGCTTTTGGTCATTTGACCTAATGTCTATTTATGTGGCTTGGTGTCATATTTCGTTTTATAAAGCTGTTCTGAAGTGCCTTGGAACGTTTTATTACATTAAAGGTGCTATATAAAAATAAGTTGTTGTTGTTATTGCACAGTAGATTGAATGGACTTGATGGACAGATAGCATCAGCCGACTGCCATGAGCCCATTATTGTTCCTTTCCTGTTTACTGCTTGTCATTTGCTTTGTTCTAGATTCAATCAGTAACAGTTTATATCTGAGCCACATTCTATAAATGAAGCACACACTAAACAACTTTCGCTGCTGTTCAAAGTAATTTATTGGATCTGACATTTTGATAAGATGCTATCTAAATTTCTTTCTTTCTTCCTGAAGTGAGAGGGTTGAGTAATCAAGATCTGACCACTGCTTTTTCTTGCTGCAGTTTGTCTCCTAATTCTGCCTTGGACATTTTAACCGTAAAAGTTCCTTCTGCATTAGTTTTTTTCTCCTCCCCAGTTTTCCTCTGTCTTTGCCAAAAGCCCAGCTCTGGATGGAATTCACTTCCAGCAGTTCCTTTGCATTTCACCCGTTGGCTGGAACCAGTGAATGTTGATGCGATGTTTGACCAATGCAGGGAGGGAGAATCGCTGCCGTATTCAATTCTGTCCTCGCTTGGTGGTTAAATATGTGTACTCTTTGGCAGGGATCACTGGGCAGAAATCTGGAGACAAATCCTGACTGAATTGTTTATTTCATCTCTCACTTTCCTAGTCTTTTGACTCCAAGCTCAGTTATAATGTTCCTACTGTGGTACAGATAGGGATCAAAGCTGGAACTCTCTAGATGTGAATAGCTTACTATAACACCACATTGTACATTTATCTACGGGTTTGCACTCCACAGATGATTCTGAATGAATGCCATACAATGTCAATTTGTCCAAAATGGTGTTCGTGGAAGGAAGACTAGCTGACCGGCCCTACCTTCGGACAAACCAAGTATCAAGATATATTTTGGCCGGTTGTAGTTCAGGTTTCAACCACAGCCTTTCACCTAATTAATCCACCACAATGAGTTAAAGCAGCCCCTTTAAAAGAACGGAACACTGAAAGGATGATTTCAAGGAAAATATTGGAGTGACTATACTTGTCTCTGGTTAGGTTGATCCTGATTATTTTCAGGGTAAGCTTTTGTTTAAAACAGGAGAAAAAAAGTTACTTGACCATGCAACTGGCTACTTGGCATTTCTTTAATGAAAGCAAAATACTACAGATGCTGGAAATCTGAAATAAAAACAGAAAGTGCTGGAAATACTCAGCAAGTCTGGCAGCATCTGTGGGGAGAGAAGCAGAGTTAACATTTCAGGTCTGTGACCTTTCATCAGAACTGGCAAAGGTTGGAAAAGAATTAGGTTTTAAGCAAGTGAAGCTGGGGGTGGGGTGGGGGGGCGGTGGATGGTAGTGCGGGGGTGAGTGAGTTGAGGGATGATGTTGGAAGAGAACAAAAGGAAAGGTGTGTGATAGGGCAGAGGTCAGGAGAGATTAAATAACAAAGCTGTCATGGGAAAAAGGCAAAGAGCGTGTTAATGCTTGTGGCGAAAGACAAAGCATTAGTCCAGAGAGTTTTAGTAATGAGAAGCTCTGTCCACATAAAAAAACAGGCACATGGTTAAAAAATAAAATAAAATAATAAAAAAATTAAAAATATTAAAAAAGGCCAGTCATGCTCTGAAATTGCTGAACTCAAGGTTGAGTCTGTGAAGCTGTAGAGTGCCTAATCGAAAGATCAGTTGCTGCTCCTCGAGTTTGCGTTGATGTTCACTGGAACACTGCAGCAGGCCAAGGACAGAAATGTTGGCATGAGAGCGGGGGTGGGGTGTGTGTGTTGAAATGGAAAGCAACCGGAAGCTCAGGGTCCTGCTTTCAGACTGAGCGGAGGTGTTCCGCAAAGCGGTCACCCAATCTGCGTTTGGTCTCCCCAATGTAGAGGAGACCACATTGTGAGCAGCGAATACAGTATACTACATTGAAGGAAGTACAAGTAAATCCCTGCTTCCTCTGGAAGGAGTGTTTGGGGCCTTGGATGGTGAGGAGAGAGGAGGTAAAAGGGCAGGTATTACACCTCCTGCGATTGCATGGGAAGGTGCCGTGGGAAGGGGATGAGATGGTGGGGGTGATGGAGGAGTGGACCAGGGTGTCACGGGGGGAACAAATCCCTACGGAATGCTGACAGGGGAAAGGAAGATGTGTTTGGTGGTGGCATCATGCTGGAGGTGGCGGAAATGGCGGAGGATGATCTTTTGGATGTGGAGGCTGGTGGGTTGGAAAGTGAGGGCAAGGGGAACCCTGTCGTGGTTCTGGGAGGGAGAGGAAGGGGAAGGGGTGAGGGAAGAAATCCTGGAAATAGGGTTGGAGATGAAGAAACTGAGAGAATGGGATGGAATCCTTACAGGAAACAGGGTGTGAGGAAGGAGAAGTTGTTCAATGTAAGAACAAGCTCAGCCAGGCGGAGGAGGGTGGTGGTGGATGGGGACTGGTTGGGCCTCTGTTCATTGAAGAAGTGGAGAGCCTTCAGACTGTCCTGGTGGGAGATGGAGGTATAGAGAGATTGGACGTCCATAGTGCAGAGGAGCCGGTTAGGGCCAGGAAACTGGAAACTGATGTAGGGTGTCAGAAGAGTCACAGATGTAAGTGGGAAGAGACTGGACCAGGGAAGAAAAGATAGAGTCAAGATAAGAAGAAATAAGCTTAGTGGGACAGGAACAGGCTGAAACGATGGGTCTACCAGGACAGTCCTGTTTGTGGATTTTGGGAAGGAGGTAGAAGCGGGCTGTCTGGGGTTCTGGGACTATAAGGTTGGAAGCTGTAAAGGGAAGATCTCCACAGGAGATGAGGTCAGTGACAGTCCTGTGGACAGTAGCTTGATGTTCGGTGGTGGGATCATGGTCCAGGGGGAGGTAGGAAGAAGTGTCTAAGAGTTGGCGCACAGCCTCTGCAAGGTAGAGGTCGGTACATCAGACAACAACAGCACCGCCCTTGTCAGCAGGTTTGATGAAAGAAACATAATTCTTTAATCCGGGAGTTATATTTCTCCAGCAAATTAGCTGAAATTTGCAATGCAGACTTCGTGTTAAAAAATGACTTTGTTATCCAGCTATTTACTGATTATTTAGTTATATACTGATATCAATAAGTCACTATTTAACATAGATAGGGTTAGAGGATTAAAATTCTCTGTAAAACTAAGTCATTAAGCAATGTAAACACTATCTAAGGTCAATTGATGTTGGTTCTTTGGCTCCTGGCAAAAGGATTTGGTTTGGTTTAGTTTGCAAGATTTTCAGGTTTTATTTGACCCCGAGGTAGTTTTTCCAGTTACTAACTCCCAACAGGTTTTCTCTGTTTTTCTCTCCCTTCCCCTTTGTCCCAAGAGTAGAGGTTAGTATAGGGTTGGAAGGACATGAATACCTTACCAAAAGCAGTGCAGAACAATAATACAAAAGAGTTTTTAAAAGGGAAGTAGTTTAAATATTTGAAAAAAGAAAATTTGAAAAGGCGTGAGGTAAGGGCAGCATAATGGAATTCAGTAAATTATTATTTTAGAGAGCTGGCACAGCATGAAAGGTGAAATGGTCTCTGTACTGTAAAATTCTAACATGCCATAATCCCCAATCATAATCCATCCAGAGGTGCCTGCTGTGGCTCAATTGTTTACATCTTGACTCTAGATCAGAAGGTCCTGGGTTGGGAGGACATGGTCACAGAATCAAGGCTGAAACCCCAGTGCAGAACTGAGAGAGTGCTGCACTATCAGAGTTGCCTTCTCTCAGATATGAAATTAAACTGAGGTCCTGCCTGCTCATTCAGGTGGATGTAAAAGATCCCATGACACTACATTGAAGAAGAGCAGGGGAGTTCCATCCACTGTCCTGCCCAATATTAATCCCTCAACCAACATTACTAAGAATACAATCTAATTAGTTATTATCATATTGCTATGTGCAAATTGACTGCCCTGTTCCCTCCATTAACACAGTGACACCACAACAAAAAGTATTTCATTAGCTACAAAGCAGTTTGGGATTTTCTGAAGTTGGTGAAAGGCACTACATAAATGCGAGTTTTTCTTTTTGTAAAATGTTCCCAAACAGACAGTGCAGAATCCTCCAGTGTCATCCTGAACCACAGGCACAAATTCAAATGGGACCATCTCCTAAACGTCCTAATGCTATTGCTGTTTCCATACCAATTTCAATCCCTATGATGAGCTGTAAGGGTCCATTTTCTTGGGTGGTAACCTGGAGGAGTGGATTATCTACCCATTGTATAACCTGAAAGAGATATTAGGAGGGATGACTGACAGCTTGGTCAAAGAGGTGGGTTTTAAGAAAGATCTTAAAGAAGAAGGGGGAGGCAGAGAGATGGAGAATTGGAGGCAGGGAGTTCCAGAGCTTGAGGCCTAAGCAGTTGACAGCAATTGTGGGACAAAATTGAGAAATCCCTCAAGGATTCTTCTGTTAGTTCTGAGTTGGGGGTTGGGGTTGGACCGTGCGTGGGAAGGGTGACAGTAATTCTGGAATCTCCTGCCCTACCTGGGCAGCAAGGCTCAGCTGTTGGGCTGCCTGCCACCATGGCACTGCTTCTGATTCTCCTGGTACAAAGCCCAGGGATGGAGAAAAGGAACTGACTCTTTCTCTACCACCAATACCCAATCCAGCAATGGGATAAATCTATTGACAACTGCAACTCTTGCCTTCAGTGGGGGAGAGGGTGGGGTATGCAGAGAAATAAAATCAATGGAAATATGAGAGGTAGAAATAGATGACATTAGTATTGAAACAGAAAATATAACAAAAGGAATAGCACTCAGAAGTCATAAAGGCAGTAGAGACATGTAGGAGATGTGAGGATTTAGCAACAATTCATGGCAAGATGCAAATTTCATTGGACTAACATGAACTTGGCTGCAAACTAGGCAGGAATAGAAAGTAACTCTTATCAGGTTTTCTATTTGTAAGAGGGACAAAATACGTTAAATAAGAATTGAGGGAGGGAATGGATGCTTTAGGAAGGAGTAACCTATACAAGAAAAGGTTCTGGCAGTTGATATGGTCAGAGAGCAAAGATTAAAATGAGATTGTTAGCTTACCCAGATTGTACTACAGATCCCCTAATCGTGGGAGGGAATTGGAAAATGAAATCTGTGGACGGATCAGGGAAATTAGTAGGAATAATATTTTCTAGGAGATCTTCATGACCAACTCATTGATTGGGGAGAGGAGTTAGTGAATAGAGGAAGAAAATGGAATTGCTAAAATATGTGCAAGAGGCCTTCCTCAGGTAATTTGTTAATATGTCTGAAAGGGGAGAGAGGTTGCTAGATAAACTCTTAGAAGCAGCCAACATGATTTTCAGAAAGGAAGATTGTGCTTGTATAACCTGCTCGAGTTTTTCTGAGCATGTGATGGATATGATGAGGGAAATGCAGAGTATCTGGCGTACATGAAGTTTCCGGAAGTCTTTGACAAGGAGATTATTGGAGAAGACTAACAGGTCTGGAATTAAGCGAATGATAGCAAATTGGATTTAAAGACTGGTTCGCAGGGACGAACAGCAGAATAAGAGTTAAGAGTAGTTAATGTGTCCCCAGGGTTGCATTCTGGAACTGCTTCTATTTACTATGCACATCAGTGGTTTTGATATAGGGCTAGAGGAAGCAGTGCCTCAGTTTTCATATCATACTAAAATAGGAGGCAAAATAAATAATTCTAATGACCAAAGGAAACTGCAAAGGGTTATTAAAGTTCATGGGACTAAAAGCCAACAAAAGCCCTGGACCTGATGGCCTACACCCTCGGGTTTCAAAAGAGGTGGCGACAGAGATAGTGGATGCATTGATTTTGCTTGTCCAGAATTCCCTAGTTTCTAGAACGCTCCATGTGGATTGGAAGGTAGCAAACATAACCTCACTGTTCAAGAAAGGAGGGAGATAGAACTCAATGTACTATGGGCCAGTTAGTCTGACATCAGTAGTCAGGAAAATGCTGTAATCTATTATTAGGGATTTGATAACAGGGCACTTAAAAAATTATATTATGATTGAAGAGAGTCAACATGGATTTATGAAAGGGAAATCATGTTTGACAGATCTGTTAGAGTCTTTTGAGGTAATTAGTGGGGTGGATAAGGGGAAACCAATGGATATAGTGTATTTGTAGTTTCATAAAGCATTCGATAAGGCGCTGCCCAAGAGATTATTTTACAAAATTAGGGTTCATGGGATTGAGGGTAAGATATTAGCATGTACTGAAGATTAGTTAGCAGACAGAAAACAGAAAGTAGGAATAAACAGGTCATTTTCGGGTCGGCAGGCAATGGTACCACAAGGATCAATTGGGCCTCAGCTATTTACAACCTCATCAATGACTTAGATGAGGGAACTGAGTGTAATGTATCCAAGTTTGCTGATGATATACAGTAAGCTGTGAGGCAGATGCAAAGAGGCTGCAAAAGGTTATAGATAAGTTGAGTGAGTGGGCAAGAACATGACAGATGGAATATAATGTGGAGAAATGAGACATTATCCACTTTGGTAGGAACATTTTTTGTTAAATGGTGAGACCCTGGAAAATGTTGGTATTCAGAGGGACCTGGGAGTCCTTGTACAGAAAGTTAACAAGCAGGTACAGCAAGCAATTAGGAAAGCAAATGACTTGTTAGCCTTTATTACAAAGGAATGAGTGTATAACAGTAAAGAAGTCTTACTGCAATTGTATAGGACCTTGGAGAGACCACACCCAGAGTACATGGTACAGTTTTGGTCTCATTACCTAAGGATATACTTGCATTTGAGGGAGTGAAATAAAGGTTCACCAGACTGATTCCTGGGATGAGGGAATTATCCTATGAGGAGAGATTGAGTAGTCTAGGCCTATATTCCCTGGACTTTAGAAGGATGAGAGGTATTCATTGAAATGTGTACAATTCTTAAGGGACTTAAAAGGGTAGCTGCTGGGAAAACATTTTCCCTGGCTGGATAATATAGAACAGCGTGCAGTTTTGGGCTCTACACAATAAGGAGGGGGTTGAGGCAACAGACAGGATAGAATGCAGATTCACGATGATGCTGCCAGAAATGAGGAAATACCAATATGAAGAAAAACTTGGAAAAAATGGGGCTGTTTTTATTAGAACAGTGAATATTACAAGGTGATTTGATCAAGATGTTTAACTTACGAAAGGATGGGAGAGAACGGATAGAAACAAACTGCTTCCAGTGATTGACGTAACTAAAATGAGAAACCATAGATGTAAGATTAGATAAAGAGATTTAGGACAGAAAGCAGGGGAATTTTTCTTACACAGATTTGTGAGACTGTGGAATGCAGTCAATGATTGAAGCAAAGATCATGTCAATATTTAAAAATAGGTTAGGTGGTTGAAGGAAAGGGGAATGAAGAGATATGGGACCAGGGAGGACACATGAGATTAGGACTCCTGGTTGCGTGGAAGATAAAACATCGATGATAAAGAACTGTTTTTTGATTCTCTTGTGAGCTACATTAATGAACCTTGCTGGGCCATGGTATTTACAGAATGAAGCAATGTAGGTACTGAATTACAACATTGTGTTTGGAAGAGATATTATGAAATACTGTGGTGTAAGAGCTGATTTTATGAGTCCTTGTATCCACTTGCTGTGACTAAATATATTTGAGTATCAGCAGTGACTTTTACATTTTGAGGGGTGAAGGGGATTAGCTCAGCTTATCTAAAGTCTTTACTGAAAATTATATTGGCAACTTGGGACCTCCTAAATTAATTTTTCTAATGAACATACCTATAAACGTTCAGACAAGCCAAACCAAAAAACTAGCTAGGATGGACCAACAGGTATTTAAAAAAAGTTCTCAAAATCCCAAAAACGCAGGCCCAGTTTATAAGCCTGTGATGTGAAAACATGTGGGTGCATGTGTAACTTAAGCTATAGAGAGACTCTACACTTGTAATAGAGGAAAAAACACACAAGGACATGAAAGTACAAAGAGAAAAATCAATGTTGAATATACAAAATTATGGTGCATTTCAATGGGAATCTGAGAATATTCTCCTCTGGAAAATAGTGAAATTTTACATTAAAAATGTATGCATTCTATTTCATTTTAGGCACTCCTATATGTCACAATTGATAGATTTCCAATTTAAAATGAGAGAAAAAACAATGTGACACTTGGATTTTCAGCAGCAAGACCAGACTATCACTTTCCCGAAAGTTACTTGTACCTTCACTCTCCCACATCTAATCCCTCATTCCGTCACAGTACATTCCACCATCTTCAGAACTAGTTCACAGATATGCTATATCCCATCTGACTACCAACCTTTCACAGAGACATTCCTTCTCCTGCAACCTGCCTAGTTTATGCTGACAGTCTTCTTCTCATGTCTTAAATCAGTCTGAAAGTTTTCCCCTTCCCTTTCAATTCAAACTGGATCTCTTCTTCAAACTGACAGTCCTCCCCCTCCCATTCCCAGCAACATTCCCAGCTTCAGTACCTCTTGATTGTGATCCATTTCCCCCCACTCTTCCCTTCGTTATGATCCACTTCTGCCCCCTAACTGAACACAACTGCTTAAAGTGATTCTGCCCTACAGCATGTGACACTGCGAATCCTTTCCATTAGTGCAACACTTGGGGAGGGGCAGCATCGAAAGGAAAGGGGCTAATTTTTGTCGGCAAACGCTGATGCGCTGACTGGGCTGCCAACTTGCTAATGGTTGGTATGTATGCATATTGGATTTGAGACCTCAGACCTGTCAAATCTCATTTAGTCCCACTTTTTGATTGTCGAGGAAGATAGAAATTACCTTCTGACTCACTGTTATGAATATAATGATATAAACAGCTCCAGCACTATTCACTTCAGTGGTTTCACAATCAATATGACTATTTTCCTGTAAAAGTACATCACTCTTTTTAATTGTCTGACATTACCAATTCTGGATTGGCTTCCTTATTACTTCAACCCACCATTTCTTCTCTTTAACCCCTGAGAGATCAAAATACATGTATAATTAACTTTAATATATTTGGGCATGGCATTAAAGCAAGCTTTCGGTTTTTTATTCATCCCTTCCTGTTTCGTAATTGCAGCAACAACCTTGCCAAGAATTACACCCTGGAAACTCATGCAACTAGATAAAGAAAACTGCTGTGTCATCGTATTGGGTTGAAACTAGCTCACAAAGTTCTACCTAATTCATTTTATTATTATTTTAGTAGTGTGCATTAAGGCTTTCTTATAATTGATTATAACTTATACACCTGACACTTCTCTTGATATTGCTAAGCAGGGTACCTCTGAGTGCTCGCCAATGTTGCGAGCTTTGATACATGGCTAGTTGGCCATGGAGTACAGACATTGTATTGCCCATAGGTTCATCAGTGGCCCTTCATGACTGGTGGGCTCCGGAAGAATTGTCTGTAAATTGAATGCGGCAAGTACATTTTCTTTATTGTTCTTGGGATGTAGGTGATACTGGCAAGGTTGCATTTATTGCCCATGCCTAGTTGCCATGAAACTGTTACGACCAGGTGAGAAAGGTGTCTAGGGTCTCTTTCAGCCTTCACCTGGTCTTATTGTAACAGGATTTAATTTTTAAACACACTGTGTTTTGAGCTCCCCCCTTGGTGAATCCTTGTTCACTGCTTTCCAATTATAAGGCATAGAAATAAGCACAAACAGGCCTTCTTAGGTTTAAAGAAGAAAAGTGAAATTTATTAAAACTTAAACTTAAAACTCTAATTCGGTTAATGCCTACAAATACACATCGCGCCCCGCACTAGCATGCATACACGATATAGACACGCAATTAGAGAAAGAAAAGAGCAGAAGAAAAATAGAGAGGTTTGAGGCAATCTCTGAAGAGGGGATTTTTGTTACTGTGCTTCGAGCTCGCTGTAGTCCTTGCTTGTAGGTAATCTTGCTTTTCCTTGGGGCCCAGTATTCTTTTTAAACCTTGTTCACTGTAGAAGACTTTTCTCTCTCGGGGTTCATATTTCTTCAGTGGATTCCGAAGTTGGTGAGAATGAGATGAGAACAGACAGGACAGAGGTCTTTTCAGTCCAGGAGCTTTCTGAGTTCAAATTCTCTGTGGCAAGTTCAAATTCAAAAAGCTCCAACTGCCAGTTAGGCATGTGACTAAACTGGTCTGACCACGTCTTCTGTGTATTTGGGGAGCAGGGACTGGTTCCTTTGTTCCAACACTGTCTGCTAGTATGCAAAAAAAGGTCTTTCCATTGAGGGGCCTGGCAATTCCTTGTGATAAGCCCTCTTTTTTCCCAGCAACAATTTTAAGTTTAATGTCCATGTGGAAAAATTATTTGCCTCATTTTTGGCAGGTGGGGGCCTGCATGACAGACTGTGATGGCAGTACGTCTTGAAGTGTGGCAGTTCTTATGCTAATGGTACTCCCATGATGGTGTTAGGTAGGGAATTTCAGAATATTGACTCAGTGGCAGTTCGGAAGTGGTGATATAGGTCATCAGAATAATGTCCCCATGGCTTTGCTGCTCTTGGACTGCTGGGTGTTAGGGGCCGTGGGGAGGGAGAAACTATTGAAGTTACATTGCTGAATTCCTCCATTGCATCCTGGAAACAATACAAACTGTGAGGTGAGGGACAGAAGTTGGATGTTGAATCTGGTGGCAGGTGCACCAGTCAAGAACAGTGCCAAACTTGTTGAGTCTTGAATGGCTGCATCCATCCAATTGAGTGCTGAGTACTCCATCACACTCCTACCTAACTCGCACCAAGTCCCGTTCACTCATCATCCCTGTGCCCACTGACCTATATTGGCTCCTGGTTGAATTTTAAAATTCTCATCCTTGTTTTCTGATCACTCCATGGCTTTGCCACTCTCCATCTCTGTAACCTCCTTCTGCCCTACAACCCTTCGAGGTCTCTGCATTCTTCCAATTCTGGCCTCTTGCACCTCCTGATTTTAACCAACTCCCCACCGCACCTCCATGGTGGTGGCCATGCCTTCTGGTGGCTAGCCCTCATTTCTGGAATTCTTCTCTGCCACTCTACCTCTCTCTCTCTGCCTTTAAGATGCCCTTTAAAACATACCTCTTTTACCAAGCTTTTGCTGACCTGTCCTACTATCTCCTTATATGGCTTGGTGTGAAAGTTTGTTTGATGACGCTGCTGTGAAATACCCATAAAAATTGTTGTAGGTGGTGGAGAGGCTTTGAAGATTCAGGAGGCAAGCCACTTGCCATAGAGTACCCAGTCTCTATAGTGTTGATACGGTTAGTCTCAAGAGCAAAAAAGAAAGTTGCATTTATATAACACCTTTCACAACCACCAGATGTTCTAAAGCACTTTACAGCCAGTGGAGTATTTTTGAAGTGCTCTCACTGTTGCTATATAGGAAATGTGACAGCTAATTTGCACAAAGAAAATTCCCACAAACAGCAATGTGATAATGACAAGATCATCTGTTTTTGTGATGCTGATTGAGGGATAAGTATTGGCCCCAGGACACCAGGGAGAACTCCCCTGATCATCGTCAAAATAGAGCCAGGGGATCTTTTACTTCCACTTGAAAGGGCAGATGGAGCCTTGGTTTAACATCTGATCCAAAAGACAGCACCTCTGACAGAGTAGCACTCCCTCAGTTCTGTATTGGGGTTTCAGCCTTGATTCTGTGCCCAAGTCCTTCCAATCCATGACCTTCTGATCGAGAGTCAGTACTGCACTGGAGTGCCAGCTTAGATTATTGTGCTCAAGTACTGGAGTGGTATTCAGATCTCACAACCTTCTGACTTGGAGGCAAGAGTGCTACCAACTGAGCCATGGCTGACACACAAGTTTAGTTTTGGGTCTATGGTGACTCACGAGATGTTGATGGTTGGAGACTTGGTGATGTTGTTGTTCAGGGGAGGTGACTGGATGTTTTCTTGTTGAAGAAAATCATTGCCTTATTTTAATGCTTACTTTGGGTTAATGGTTTCAACCTGACTGTCTGTAGCCTTATTATAATAATTTATTACAATATGAGTTGTTTAACTTTTGGTTTCAACAGACTGTCCATTAGATACATAGGAACATAGGAGCAGGAGTAGACCTTTCAGCCCATCAAGTATGCTCCGCCATTCAATACGATCATGGCTGATCATTCACTTCAATGCCTTTTTGCCACACTATCTCCATATCCCTTTTTTTGTTAGTCCTCCCGATGTGGGCAACACACTATATTAAATACCCTATCAATGACATGTGTGGCTGGAATTGATTGCCGCACTTTCTTTTATTCTTTCATGGGTTGTGGGCGTCACTGGCAAGGCCAGCATTTGTTGTACATCCATAATTGCCTTTGACTAGGCAATTTCAGAGGGCAGTTAAGAGTCAACCACATTGCAGTGGGTCTGGAGTCACATTTAAGGCAGACTGGGTAAGGACAGCAGATTTCCTTCCTTGAAGGACATTAGTGAACCAGATGGGATTTATTAAGAGTCATAGAGTCATACAGCACAGAAACAGGCCCTTCGGCCCATCGTGTCGATGCCCACCATCAAGCACCTAACTATTCTATGTTTTGTACAACATTCCATGATAGTTTCATGGCACCATTACTGAGACTGGCTTTCAAGTCCAGATGTTTTTATTAATTCATTGAAATTAGATTCCACCAGCTCTTCAGTGCGTCGAAGGGGCGTATGATGTCATTGCGCGCGTACAGATGGGCGGGGGGCGGGAGGAAGGAGGGGAGGAGAGAACGATAGAATGCCCGCCCCGTTTCCAGCTGCCAATCAGGCCCGCAGGCCCCGCCCCCTGTCGGTGCCCTCGCTCTCTGGGCTCCGTTTATAATCGGAGAGCGGGCAAGTTGTGCGCAGAAGCAGACGGAGCGCGAGCAGAACGGTTAGGAGCGCGAGCGACCCAGGTGAGATACCTCAGTATCGGGAGAGAGGAAAGACAATCCACAGGTAAAGATATATAAACATGAAGCAAAGTAACTCCAGGAAAATAATGAAATGTGATCATTTGAGCGGCCGGTTTGCTTCACTTCCATATACGTGATTTCTCTTTAAATCATGAAACTTTATATATATATATATATATATATATAGCAGTAAATTTATATATACACATATTGATTGTGACCTTCCAATGTGCTTCAATTCCAATTCCAAAATAAATCCTCTGATAAAGTCCGCAGATTTTTTTTGTGTGTTGGTGGTGTTTTCAAATCTCTAAATTGCCTCAACTTGCCTTTTTATACTTTTGTTTTGCGCAGGAAGACAAAAAGCACCTTATTCCAGATGCGGATGATGACATCCCCCTCTTATATTGCTTAAAGGCAGTTTTGTCAGGTCACTTTGTAAAACCAGGCACCAACCCCCACCACCCCCCCCCCCCCTCCTCCCGCCCAGCTGTCATCATTAAAGCGGGCACCCTGCTGTCACTTGTAATGAGCAACTCTTTTTACAGTTCATCGTGGTAAAAGATGACCTGCGAAACGAATAGACTTAAAACTTGCAGCCGACAGGGACTTTTACCCTTTTGTTTTCAAACTCCCGATTCAGATCCCATTAAATTCAACTGCGGGAGTAGAACTAGGAGACACAACAAGCAATAAGGTAATTTTTAAGCACTGGGGTGGGGCAATTCTTAGAAACAGTGGCACACTGGTTAGCACCGCAGCCTCACAGCTCCAGCGACCCGGGTTCAATTCTGGGTACTGCCTGTGTGGAGTTTGCAAGTTTTCCCTGTGTCTGCGTGGGTTTCCTCCGGGTGCTCCGGTTTCCTCCCACAAGCCAAAAGACTTGCAGGTTGATAGGTAAATTGGCCGTTATAAATTGCCCCTAGTATAGGTAGGTGGTAGGGGAATATAGGAACAGGTGAGGATGTGATAGGAATATGGGATTAGTGTAGGATTAGTATAAATGGGTGGTTAATGGTCGGCACAGACTCGGTGGGCCGAAGGGCCTGTTTCAGTGCTGTATCTCTAAATCTAAAAAAAACCACACAACTGATCAACCAGTGGAATTAACTTTCAGGTAGTGTAAGCTAAAATCATGTAAGAAACTATTGAATGCTGCAGGGAGTTTGGGGTGGGGGTGCAGTTGAGAGATGAGGATTTCCCTGGATGGATGAATTATGATCCATTCCAAATCCACAATGCTCTTGAGGAAAAAAACAAACTTGAATTTAAATAGTGCATTTCATCACTGCAGAACATTCCAAAATGTTGTAATGTAGGGAGGTTAAGCAGCCAGTTTGCACACAGCAAGGTCCCACAGACAGCAATGAGATGATGACCAGATAATCTGTTGTAAATGATGTTGATTGAGGAATGAATGTTGGTCAGGACACTAGGGGAAGTTCACCACACTTTGAATGGTGCCGTGGCATGCGCAAATGGGTGTAACATCTTAATTTGGTTTGATGTCTTATGTTAAACTAATGGGGAGTAGTTGCAAATAGCATAGATGCATTTAAGGGAAAGCTAAACAAGTACATGAAGGATATTCTAATGAAGATGATGTAGGGTGGGATGAGACTCGTGTGGAGCATAAATAGTGGCATAAATTGGGTTGTGTGGCCTGTTTCTGTACTGTAACTTCTATGAAAGTTGACAGCTCTGGTATTCCCTTAGTACTGTACTGAAGACTCAGTTTAGATTATGTGCTCAAGTCTCTGCATTGGGGCTTGAATCCACAAGCTTTTGACTCAGTCAAGGTTAACACCTGTGAATGATAATTTATATGTTTGAAATAGTATGTTTTTCAACTTGCAAAACTGGTGAGATATTCTTTTGAGTCGGTCATTGCAGTAACTGATACTGTAAATTAACTGGTTGTTCTCATTCGTTCATGCTGTCAGTTCTTGGATCTGCGTGGCAATCTGGAAAAACTGGTTGCTATAATAGAAATAAAAATCATAGAAAGTTTAAGGCACAGAAAGAGGCCAGTTGGCCCATCGTGTCTGTACTGGCCAAAAATCAATCCACCCATTCTAATCCCACCTTCCAGCATTTGGTCCGTAGCCCTGCAGATTACAGCACTTGAGGTGCATATCCAGACAGTAATAATAATAATTATGCAGACACGTGATACAATTCTCAGCTGTTTTGCTGTAGAATTTAAAGTTACAGGACAGCGAAGTCAGAGTGGGAGTGGGAAGAGAATTAAAATGATAGGCATTCGGAAGCTCAAGGTCATGGTTCAGATTGAGTGGAGGTGTGCCACAAAGTGACCATCTAGTTTGCATTTGGTCTCCTCATTGTAGAGGAGACTGCATCGTGAACAGTGAATACAGTATACTAAATTGAAAGAAGTACGAGTAAATCACTGTTTTACCTGGAAGTAATGTTTGGGACACTGGAAGATGGGAAGGGAAGAGGAAAGGGGCAGGTGTTGCATCTCCTGCACTTGCATGGGAAGTTGCTGTGGGAAGGGAGTTTAAAAAAAAAAAATTTCATGGGATGTGGGTGTTGCTGGCAAGGCCAGCATTTGTTGCTCATCCCTAATTGTCCTTGAGAAGGTGATGGTGAGCTGGGTGGATGTTGGGGGTGATTGACTTCCATGTATATTGATCAATTGGTATCTTTCTGAGGCTATATTGGTATCGTGTAGGTTTGCTATCCAGCTGCATAACTTAACAGATTTGTAAATGGTGACTGGGGACGAATGCATTTGGGACACCACTTCCATATATAGGAATTATCCATTGCTTTGAATTTTCTCCTATAAATATATCCTTTTACCTCAGTTTTAATCAATTATAAATATGTCTTCCAACTTGAAAGATACTAGAAGTGGAGCTGAAGTCAATATCAATACAACAGCTGCTTTCAGTTTGAAGAATGAGGCTCAAAATCAGTGTGTATAGAATACTATTAGCTTTAATATTTGCATCCCTAAAGTTTAGAAAAAATGGCCATTCAAGCTCCTTATTTCCACCATGTACAGTTACCACAAATGCCATTTTGCTCACTTAATGTCCTGCGATAAAGTTGTACATAAATACACTGTAAATTCTAAATGTAATCAACCAACATATTTATTTTGATAATTTATGAAACAAAAGGGTTGCTCATGAAAACCTTGCAACTTGCTTTTTCATCAATCAGTTGCCCAGCTGTATTGGCATGAACACTTCACTCACAAATACAGCTTTGCTATTGGAACCTCAACATTGTCCTAGAGTCACAGAGTCATAGAGAGATACAGCACTGAAACAGGCCCTTCGGCCCACCCCGAGTCTGTGCCAACCATCAACTACCCATTTATACTAATCCTACATTAATCCCATATCCCCTATCTGTCCTCTACAGGCAGCCCCCATATCACCCACAGGAGCACAAGAATGATCATATATAATGGAATATTTGTTCATCTTGGTTAACCTGTCCCATCTTTTAAAGACCAGTGTGTGCTGATTTATATAGTTAACTATCTAGGAGGAATGGGTTGAGTGAGCAAACTGATTAAACATACACTTTTAGAGTTAAAGCGTCTTTGATTTGACTTCATAATTCCATCTGGCTCAGTAACTTCTCAAAGTGACTTATCTTGATTTTTAAAAAAAATATTCTTTTGTGAACAAAAATATTTACTACTGAATATTTCAAGTTATTTATTTGCATCTTTTAAATGGAACGGAAACGCCTTTGACCAAAATTCCTCCTTTAGCAACTTTCTAAAAGACAAAATAAGCAGAATATTTTCAGAAGAAATTATTTTATGTAATTCCCCTGCTAATTGTAGCAATATCTAATAGCCTTATGTTTTTTTTTTCTCTTCCTAAAGACTCAATGTCTCAATCCAAAGGCACAGTTGTTCTAGCCTACAGTGGTGGGTTGGACACCTCCTGTATTCTGGTTTGGCTGAAGGAACAAGGATATGAAGTTATTGCATATCTGGCAAGTATCTGTTTGGTTAGTTTATTGTTAATATGGGCTATGATTTGTATCCACTAAGATTGGCCCAGCATTCTAAAATGGTGAATTGTCTGCTGTTGGATGAAAAATAAATTACGCTGCCTTGTTGTGGCAATTTAACAACTATATTGAAATAGATTTTTACATTAACTGGTCGTGTGAGGGAGGCAGTTGCAGTAGAATGCAAGGAACTTGAATTATTGACCTACTTGTAGTGGACACAAAGTTCACTTATGGAAGTGGTCATTGATGCTGAAAGTAGTATATCTGGATTTTAAAATCTCAAAGTGTAAATGCGATCACAGGAGCATCTGATCTTATACTTGCCTGGCATTGGTCATCAAAAAACATCAAATCAATACTTAAATCTACAAACTGATTATTTTTATGACTCATTATGTTACTTTAGTTCTTTGTATTTCTACCTCACAAGCTAGTTGGTGGAAGTTGCTGGAGCATGGCATCTCACAGCACGCCTGGTTAGTTGGTCTTTTTCTGGTGAGTTAGGCATTTTCCTGCATTCTTCAGCTCCAAAATGTTTTTCCCTATGTTGCTGGAAGTGGGAGCTGGTAATGGTACAGCTAGGACAACAGGGCATTTGGGACATTTGTAAATGGCAGGATCAACAATGTACCTCTTTAGCCAGTGAGCTAAAAAGATTGAGAATTCACAGGAGAAAGGACTGAGGAGGTAGGTGAATTCAATGTCAGAGAAATTAAAAAGACAAAGGAAAAGAAAGAAAATATTTGATAATAAATTTCCAACAATTCACTATCTAAAAGAATGAGACTACACACTTTTAATTGTTGTTTCTTGGACAAATGTGTTCTTTTTTATTCATTCATGGAGCAATGGTATTGCTGGCAAGGCCAGCATTTATTTCCCATCTCTAATTGCCCTTGAGAAGGTGGTGGTGAGCCACCTTGACAACTGAATGACTTGCTGGCCATTTCAGGGGAGGGGGTTAAGAGTCAGACATATTGCTGTGGGTCTGATCACACTTGGGGCGGAATGAGTAAGGACAATAGATTTCCATCCCGGATTGAACCAGGTGGGGTGAGATTTTGCTGGCAACGACAAAGTATCACATCGGGACATAAAGCAGGTGTTGTGGGCGGGGGGCTGGAAGTGAGGAAGCAATATTGTCAAGGCTGTCCAATTCACGTAGAGCAGGTGGGCGAGGCGGCCAATTAAAGAAGGCAGGTTGGCCTGCCATGCTGCCGGCCCAATCAGAAGGTTGGCAACGCCAACGAGAGGGGTGGCAGCTGTTGAAGCAGCAAGGGAAATGGGAGGGCACTTCCATTTTGGCGTGCCCTCGCGGGAATGGCGGAGTTTTTTTTTTAGCCAGAGTCAAGCAGGCAGGCAGGGCCACGAGAGTGACCTTTGCTGCTGGTGGCCTCCTCCTTGGACCATGGAGCAGTGCAACTGAATTCCAAGACTCAATTTAAATTGGTCAACTTTACAGACCCCAAACGCCCCATTATATTGCTCAAATTGTTTCTGAAAATACTAATCTGGCATCAGGGGACTTGCAACGAACCAATCACATTGTTCAATTTAACTATTTTCAAACTGATTTCAGCTGCCATTTGGATTTCTGACCTGGATGAATATATGATTCATAAATGGCATTTATAACACAAATACATAAAAATGCAATTCAATTTGTCTGAAAAATAAAATTCTAGACTTACCCATGTAATCAGCCACTATGCATTAGTGTCTCCAAAAGGCTTCCCTGCATAGCTCTGCCCTTCTCTAGAGCTTGAGTTCTACTACATTTTCCAGATTTAATTGTGTAGGTGGGTATTTCCTGAATGAAGAGCTTCAACCAAGTCGTTCCAAATCCACGTTATGCTACTAGATCATCCAAATAGTAAATGTATTGCAAGGCAGGCAAATGTTGAATTGACATCATATGAATCATGAGAGGCAATTCCCTGGTCCCACTCTCTTTACTGCCTAGCAAAGTGCTGGACGGGGAGGGCATTGCTTACCAACTGTAAGTTGTGGCACCTACAAATGGACAGTCTTGTTCAGTGGGAAGGAAATATTCTGGTACTTTAAAGACTTGTCCCATTTCTTTTGCATAAACATTTCTTTTTATTGGGGTGTGTTTGTGTCATATTGGCAGTTATGCCTCCAATTGCAGAATAATATGTCAAATCTCACTTGGGGTGAGATGCCAGAGAGCTGTATATTTTTGTGGGACTCTCCCACTGCTTGAGTCAGCATTTCTAGGAAGGCAGGGTTTGAAAAATAAGTGAAAATCTGTGATCTTTTGCCTGACCAAAACATTTACATCAGTTAAGCAATTGGGCAGGTAAATAGTCCAGCATATTGTCTGAGAGGTAGTGGCATAGTGGTAATGTCACTAGACTCATAACCAAGAGCCTAAGGCTTATGCTCTGGGGGCATGTGTTCAAATCCTACCATAGCAAATGGTGGAATTTGAATTCAATTAATAAATTAAAAGCTAGTCTAGTCATGACCATGCAACCATTGTCGATTATTGTAAAAACCCATTTGGTTCATTGACGTCTTTTCGGGAAGGAAATCTGCTGTGCCTTACCTGGTCTGGCCCACATGTGACTCCAGACCCATAGCAATGTGGTTGACTCTTAAATGCCCCCTGAAATGGCCTAGCAAGCCACTCAGTTGTATCAAACCGCTACAAAGCCTACGAAAATGAATGGAGTTCTCAACATTGACTCTGGACCCCATGAAGGCTCATGGCATTAGTTCAAACATAGGCAAGGAACTTCCTGCTGATTACCACCTACCGCCTCCCTCCCCCCCTGCTGGTGATTGAATCACTGCTTCTCCATGTTGAACACCAATTGGAAGAAGCAGTAAGGGTAGCAAGGGCACAAAATGTACACTAGCTGGGGGACTTCAATGTCCATCACCAGGTGTGGCTCAGTAGCACCACTACTGACCGAGCTGGCCAAGTCCCAAAGGACATAGCTGCTAGACTGGGTCTGGGGCAGGTGGTGAGGGAACCAACAAGAGGGAAAAACCAACTTGACCTCGTCCTCAAAAATCTACCCAACAAGAGGGAAAAAATAACTTGACCTCCTGCTCACCAATCTACCTGTCACAGATGCATCTGTCCATGAAAGTATTGGTAGGAGTTCTTGTGGAGACAAAGTCCCGTCTTCACATTGAGAGTACCCACCATCGTGTTGTAAGGCACTACCATGTGCTAAATGGGATAGATTTCAAACAGTAAAATAAAAGCAAAATTCTGCAGATGCTGGAAATCTGAAATAAAAACAAGAAATGCTGGAAATACTCAACAGGTCTGGCAGCATCTGTGGAGAGAGAAGCAGAGTTAACGTTTCTGGTCAGTGACCCTTCATCAGAAATGTTAACTCTCTCCACAGATGCTGCCAGATCTGCTGAGTATATCCAACATTTTTTAAAATTTTAGATTTCGAACAGATCTAGCAACTCACAACTGGGCATCCATGAGGCACTGTGGGGCATCAGCAGCAGTAGAATTGTATTCAACCACAATCTGTAACCTCATGGCCCGGCATATCTCCCATTCTACCATTACGATTGCGCCGGGGGACCAATCTAGTTCAATTCAGAGTAAAGGCCTGCTACCTGACGGGACCCAACGACATTTTTTTTTTAAAAATTCATTCACGGGATGTGGGCGTCGCTGGCCAGGCCAGCATTTATTGCCCATCCCTAATTGCCCTTGAGAAAGTGGTGGTGAGCTATCTTCTTGAACCGCTGCAGTCCATGTGGGGTAGGTACACCCACAGTGCTGTTAGGAAGGGAGTTCCAGGATTTTGACCCAGCGACAGTGAAGGAACGGCGATATAGTTCCAAGTCAGGGTGGTGTGTGACTTGGAGGGGAACTTGCAGGTGGTGGTGTTCCCATGTATTTGCTGCCCTTGTCCTTCTAGTTGGTAGAGGTTGTGGGTTTGGAAAGTGCTGTCGAAGGAGCCTTGGTGCATTGCTGCAGTGCATCTTGTAGATGGTACACACTGTTGCCACTGTGCGTCGGTGGTGGAGGGAGTGAATGTTTGTAGATGGGGTGCCAATCAAGCGGGCCGCTTTGTCCTGGATGGTGTCGAGCTTCTTGAGTGTTGTTGGAGCTGCACCCATCCAGGCAAGTGGAGAGTATTCCATCACACTCCTGACTTGTGCCTTGTAGATTGTGGGCAGGCTTTGGGGAGTCAGGAGGTGAGTTACTCTCCTCAGGATTCCTAGCCTCTGACCTGCTCTTGTAGCCACGGTATTTATATGGCTACTCCAGTTCAGATTTCGGTCAATGGTAGCCCCTAGGATGTTGATAGTGGGGGATTCAGCGATGGTAATGCCATTGAATGTCAAGGGGAGATGGTTAGATTCTCTCTTGTTGGAGATGATCATTGCCTGGCACTTGTGTGGCGCGAATGTTACTTGCCACTTATTAGCCCAAGCCTGGATATTGTCCAGGTCTTGCTGCATTTCTACACAGACTGCTTCAGTATCTGAGGAGTTGCGAATGGTGCTGAACATTGTGCAATCATCAGCGAACATCCCCACTTCTGACCTTATGATTGAAGGAAGGTCATTGATGAAGCAGCTGAAGATGGACATGTGTCGGGTTTGGGCTTGGGTCGCTCTACCGGGTCTGGCTTTCAGGCTCGGGTTGGGTCGGGCCGGGTCCGAGTCGGCCGGGTCCGGTTCAGACACACAGAATTTGAAAAGCCTGCCTGGCTGAGCTGGGAGTCCGGGACGTCAAGGAGGGAAACGTGCATCCTGACTCCACAGACTCTGAGTCTGCGCAGTGAGCGAGTGAATGTCTCTATGACATCATCGCGCTCATGATGCAGCTTCCTTCCATTCCATCCATCCAAAATTGGTAAGTACAGTGAGTGCACTATGGTTGGGCCGGGCGTGGGTCGGGTTGGGCGCGGGAATGAATAAAAGGACTCGGGCCGGGTCGGGCTCAGGTCCGATGTGCTTCTGTTGGGTTTGGGTCGGGTTTTTTTTTTCCAGACCCGAGCAGGCCTTTAGGAGAGCATGCCAGCAGCAGCATCAGACATACCTAGAAATGAAATGTCAGCCTGGTGAAGCTACAACACAGGACTAGTTGCAAGCCAGACAGTGGAAGCAGCGTGCAATAGAAAGGGCTAAGAGATCTCATAACCAACGGATCAGATCTAAGCTCTGCAGTCCTGCCACATCCAGTTGTGAATGGTGGTGGACAATTAAACAACTGACAGGAGGAGGAGGCTGCACAAATATCCCCATCCTGAATGATGGGGGAGCCCAGCACATCCGTGCACAAGACAAGGCTGAAGCATTTGCATCCATCTTCAGCCAGAAGTGCTTAGTGGATGATCCATCTTAGCCTCCTCCTGAGGTCCCCAGCATCACAGATGCTAGTCTTCAGCCAATCTGATTCACTCCAAGTGATATCAAGAAAAGGCTGAAGGCACTAGATACTGCAACATTCCGACAATAGTACTGAAGACCTGTGCTCCAGAACTAACCGCACACCTAGCCAAGCTACAACACTGGCATCTACCTGGCAATGTGGAAAATTGCCCAGGTATGTCCCGTGCACAAAAGGCAGGATAAATCCAACCTGGCCAATTACTGCCCAATCAGTCTACTCCCGATTATCAGCAAAGTGATGGGGATGGAAGGAGTTGTCGACAGTGCTATCAAGTGGCACTTGCTCAGCAATAACCTGCTTACTGATGCTCAGTTTGGGTTCTTTCAGGGCCACTCAGCTCCTGACCTCATTACAACCTTGATCCAAACAGGGGCAAAAGAGCTGAACTCCAGAGCTGAGGTGAGATTGACTGCCCTTGACAGCAAGGCAGCATTTGACTGAGTATAGCATCAACGAGCCCTAGCAAAACTGGAGTCAATGGGAATCAGGGGGAAAACTGTCCCCTGGTTGGAGTCATACCGAGCACAAAGGAAGATGGTTGTGGTTGTTGGAGATCAATCATCTCAGTCCCATGACATCACTGCAGATGTTCCTCAGGGTAGTGTTTTAGGCCCAACCATTTTCAGCTGCTTCATCAGTGACCTTCCCTCCATCATTTGGTCAGAAGCGGGGATGTTCGCTGCTGATTGCACATTGTTCAGCACCATTTGTGACTTCTCAGATACTGAAGCAGCCTGTGGCCATATGCAGTAGTACCTAGACAACATCCAAGCTTGGGCTGATAAGTGGCAAGTAACATTCGTGCCACACAAGTGCCAGGCAATGACCATCTCAATCAAGAGAGAATCTAACCATCTCCCCTTGACGGCATTACCATCACTATCAATATCCTGGAGGTCACCGTTGACCAGAAACTGAACTGGACCAGCCAAATAAATGCTGTGGCTACAAGAACAGGCCAGAGCTGGGAATTCTGTGGTGAGTAACTCACCTCCTGTTTCTCCAATGCCTGTCCACCATCTACAAGACACAAGTTAAGAGTGTGATTGAATACTGTCCACTTGCCTGGATGGGTGCAGCTCCAACAACACTCAAGAGGCTCGACACCCTCCAGGACAAAGCAGCCCGCTTGATTGGCACCCCATCCACCACCTTCAACATTCACTCCCTCCACCACCGAAACACAGTGGTAGCAGCGTGTACCATCTACAAGATGTGCTGCTGCAACTCACCAAGGCTCCTTTGACAACACCTTCCAAACCCGCAACCTCCACCACCTAGAAGGACAAGGGCAGCAGATGCATGGAAACACCACCATCTGCAAGTTCCCCTCCAAGCTGCACACTGCACTTGGAACTATATCGCCGTTCCTTCACTGTCGCTGGGTTAAAATCCTGGATCTCCCTTCCTAACAGCACTGTTAGTGTATCTACACCCCAAAGACTGCAGCGGTTCAGGAAGGCAGCTCATCACCTCCTTCTCAAGGGCAATTAGGGATATGCAATGAATGCAGGCCTCGCCAGCGATGCCCACATCCCACAAATGAAAAAAAATATAATGAATGTCTGAGTTGGAGATGAATTGAATGTGAAGGTTTGATAATATGAATGTAATTTTCTAGATTACAGACTATCTTGGTTCATGGTCCATGATATGATCTGAATCCCTGGATTTTATTTCCTCTAGGTAGCCCATTGGTAAAGGTATTGTGGAGGAGCAGAGGGATCATTGCTTGGACCATGCTATTCCTTACCTATATAAATAGCTCAGCTGCAGAAAGCAATGCTAAGCTTGAAGAAAACATTGCAATTCGCTAACATCTTTTCACATCCTTGGGATGTTCCAAAGTGCTGCTCAGTGTAGGCAAACAGAATGGCTAATTTGTGCACAGCAAGGTCCTACTAAGAGTAAATGAGATTGGTGTCCAGCTAATCTATTGGTAATGTTCATTGAAGGGTGAATATTAGGTTATGACACTGGTAAAATGCCACACTCTTTGAATAGTATCTTGACATAGTTTATGCCTATTTGCAACATCCACTCTGTATTGCAACAAAATGTCTACCTAGATTAAATCTTGGTGCGAAGCCTTGAACTCAACTGAGGCAAACTAACTATGCAGATGGATAAAAATAGGGAGAGCAGTAGGGGTGGAATATATCAGTTAATAATGTGCAAAATGATTTACACGAATTAATAATTTGCAGATTAATGGGCCAGCATATTACATAGGAGCAGGAGTAAGCCGCTTGGCCCCTCGAGCCTGCTGTGCTATTCAGTAGATCATAGCTGATCTGATTGTAACCTCGACTCCACATTCCTTTCTACCCCGATAATCTTTCACCCCCTTGCTTATCAAGAATTTGTCTACCTCTGCCTTAAAAATATTTAAAGACTCTGCTTACACTGCCTTTTGAGGAAGAGAGTTCCAAAGACTCTCGACCCTCTGAGAGAAAAACATATCTCGTCATCTTTGTGTTATGGATGTCTGAGCTGGATGTGGTATGATGTGTATAGTTAGGCAAACCTACTATAGTGAAACTGTTTAATGAATCCCTAAACTCTGCCTTGATGTTGTAATTGCACAATTAAATTTTACAGCCTGCATTTGAAACTCATTATTTTTAAGGATTTTTTCCTTCCTTATTGATATCCTGCATGTAATTTTACTATAAACCCATCAGCCAGCTAGAGAGAAAGATGACTAATAGTTTTTTTTAAATATCTGGGGTCTTGTGCTATTGCAAACATCATTACTGCCACACTGCATAACAGCCCTACCCACAAACCGATGGCATTTCTCATTTTGTTCACTTCCCCACTTGTCATAATGTTCTGTTAAATTTCTAGTAAGCAGTTTTTCTACTTTGGAATCTGTTGATCTCTTGGCTCAGGTGGCATAGGTAATTAAGAAACTCTATTAAACATGGCTAGAAAATTATTGTGGAGAGCTCTTGAATGAAATGTCAGTTCAAGCTAAAGCTTCCATAGAGAACTAGAATTAAAACTGAAAATCCTTAGATTTGGATGATGCCCTTTCTTGATATCATCTGCTGTGGAAGGATTTGCCTTTATATCAATACCTACTGAAGATTTAACATTTTTTCTCCCCTGCACCCATTGCTCTTTTTTGACCAAACTTTGGTCCACTTTTGGCCTCAAAAGGTGTTGGCCTTTGGCTGATTTTGTCTGAAGTCCATGAGCATTTTTCAGATTCCCTACTTAATGCAGAACGTCTTGAGAAACCAGTCATTGATGGAGCTGTGGAAAGGTTATAGTATTATTTGATTTCATAAAACATTATCGTTCCAAAGATCATCCTTAAATTTGTTTATCCCACAAATCTCCTAACTGTAATCTTTTTTAAAATAATTTTTATTGGTTACAGAAGGCCTTCTCATTTCATAAATGTTATATTGGATTCCCAATGTGTTTATTTGTACAAAGGTAGAAAAACAAAAAACTTAAAAGTATTAAGTTTAAAAGGAAAAAGTGCCAAGACTCAGGTGTGCTTAGTGTGAATTAAAGCAATTTGACACCATGCTGTCAGAACCACAACATCTGAAAATAGTAGTAAAGTATGCAGAATATGATACAAATGGATATTCACAATAAGTAAAGATGCAGGCTATATGATCTGTGATCTCCTACCTTCTAATTCCTCCGTTGGTAGATCGAGGATTGGTTAGCTTATTCTCTAGCATTTTAACCACTGGCTGTTTATGCATATCTATAGTCTTAACATACAAGCATTTCAATGAGATGAAATGTGATCTTTTCCAATTAATTTTGGCTAAGTATATCACATTACCACATATGTATAGAGATGCTGTCTTTATTCATGCATGTTGGCAGCATCTATATTTTGCTATTAATAGCCTCAATCAATGTTTTTAATACATCGATAGAAATTCCATGGGTCTGAGGAATAAGTTTGTGAGAATCCTTGTTTGATCATTTATTTTTATCAAGAATATAACTTGTAAATTTTCTCCCAAAGTCTTAATTCAGGAATATGCCCTGTAATGTACCCTCTCTGTTTTTGATTCTTCTTCACCTTGCCTGTGCTTGAGGAATAGAGGCCCACAGATACCATCTTCAATCAAACTGAGCAGGATTGATTTCTAATTTCTGTGTGGGAATGCAGCCTAGCGAGCAGCTAGCTTGACCAAGAGTGGCAGTGGGGGGGCCCAAGAAATTTTAACAGCTAGGCCATGCAGCTGCCTAATGTCCTGAGTCTGCGGTGTTGCAGTCTTCCCTTCTCATGGTGAAGAGCCAGCAGGCCTCGCTCTTTGCCATGGAGGCCTCCAAGATCATTTTGGGGTGGCACAGTGGTTAGCACCGCAGCCTCACAGCTCCAGCGACCCGGGTTAAATTCTGGGTGCTGCCTGTGCGGAGTTTGCAAGTTCTCCCTGTGACCGCGTGGGTTTTCGCCGGGTGCTCTGGTTTCCTCCCACAGCCAAAGACTTGCAGGTTGATAGGTAAATTGGCCATTAGAAATTGCCCCTAGTATAGGTAGGGGAAGGTGGGGATGTGGTAGGAATATGGGATTAATGTAGGATTAACATAAAATGGGTGGTTGATGGTCGGCACAGACTCAGTGGGCCGAAGGGCCTGTTTCAGTGCTGCATCCCTAAATAAATAAATAAATCTTCCGGTCCAGAATCCGCTCCATTGAACAGGATGAGACGTGCTTGCGTTACTCTTCCAAAAGGTACACAGAGAGAGCTCTGTGATCAGAAGCCTGAAGGAGGAGGATGGCTCCATAACATCTTCGCATCCAACATACTAAGGATCAGCAAATCCTTTTATGCTGGGCTGTATGACGCGAAGCCCACAGACAGCAGACCCTCCCAGTCCTTCCTGTCATCTATCACAGAGGTCTTAGATGACAGCATGAGGGAGAGACTGGACAAGCCGCTAACTCTGGACGAGCTGACAAAGGCCGTCAAGTCCTTCGAGATGAGTAAAACTCCCGGAAGCGATGGCTTACCGGTTGAGTTGTATTCAGCCCTGTGGGACTGGGTTGGCCCGGACCTGCTGGAAGTATATGAGCGTATGCTCCTGGCTGGCAGCATGTCAGAATCCATGAGGAAAGGCATCATCACCCTCATCTACAAGTGGAAGGGGGAGAGGGTAGAAATCAGAAATTGGCGGCCCATCTCACTGCTTAATGCTGACTACAAGATTCTGTCAAAAGTCATAGCCAGTCGAGTCACGCCTGCTCTGGAGTTGATAATTCACCCTGATCAGACCTGCACTATACCCGACAGGAAGATCTCTGATAGACTCGCGCTACTCAAGGATACGATTGCCTATGTACGGGACAAGAGGGTGGACACCTGTCTTATCAGCCTGGACCAGGAGAAGGCTTTTGACAGGATATCGCACACCTACATGATGGACGTGCTTTCCAAAATGAGGTATTGGAGGGAATCTGCAATTGGACCAGACTGCTCTACACAAACATCAGTAGCGCAGTCTCAATCAATGGGTGGGAATCAGAAAGTTTCCCGATCCAATCTGGAGTCAGACAGGGCTGTCCTCTCCCCCCTGTCTTGTTTGTTTGCTGTATTGAACCCTTTGCTGAGTCAATTAGGAAGGATTTGAGCATAAGGGGGATGACAATCCCAGGCAGTGGAGGCACTCCGGTTAAAACCTCCCTGTACATGGATGACGTCGCCGTTTTCTGCTCGGACCCGCTGTCTGTGCGCAGACTGATGAGCATCTGCGACCAGTTCGAACTGGCCGGGGCGTGCACCAAAACCTGGAACGAGCGAGTATCCGGGGTACAACATAAGCTGAGCATGTGGGAGCAATGATCTCTCTCCATTATGGGTAAGAACCTGGTCAACAGGTGCGAGGTGCTCACATTGTTGCTGTACGTGGCGCAGCTCTGGCCCATACCTCACTCCTGCGCTGTGGCGGTCACCTGAGCCATTTTCCGCTTCATCTGGGGATCCAAAATGGACCGGGTCCAGAGGGACACGATGTTCAAACCTCTGGATAAGGGCAGGTAAAATGTACCCAACATCGCCCTCATCCTGATGACTACCTTCGTGTGCAGCTGCATCAAGCTGTGTGTTGACCTCCAGTACGCAAACTCCAAGTGTCACTACGTGCTGAGGTTCTATCTGTCCCCAGTGTTGCGAAGGATGGGCCTGGTCACATTGTCCCAGAATGCTCCATCCAATTGGACCGTGCCGTACCACCTATCCTTCCTGGAAGAGCTTCTGCGGAAAAACACCTTTGACCACCAATCCATCAGGCAGTGGTCTGCACGGAATGTCCTCAAGGCCTTACGGGAAAAGGAGATGGTGGATCCTGTCGGATGGTTTCCCGAGCAGACTGCCAAAGTCATTTGGCGGAATGCCTCATCACCAGAACTTTCAAACAAGCACCAAGATGTTATTTGGCTGATGGTGAGAAGAGCCCTCCCCATCAGATCCTTCCTGCCCGCCCGAAGTCTCACCGCCTCCGCACAATGCCCTTGAGGTGGCTGTGGTGGGGAAGAGACGGTTGCCCACCTCCTTCTGGAATGTGTCTTTGCAAAGCAGGCGTGGAAAGAGATGCATTGGTTTTTGTCGAGGTTCATCCCAAGCAGCTCTGTAACACAGGAGTCTCTGCTCTACGGGCTGTTCCCAGGGACGCACACCGAGATGAACATCAACTGCTGCTGGAGGACTATCAATTCGGTGAAAGATGCCCTTTGGTCTGCCCGAAACTTGCTGGTCTTCCAGCGCAAAGAGTTGCCCATGACCGAATGTTGCAGACTGGCACATTCCAAGATCAAAGACTACGTGCTGAGGGACACACTAAAGCTTGGGGCAGCCACAGCAAAGGCTCAATGGCTCAACCACTGTCTAAGGTCCCCCCACCAGGGTAAACTGAGGGGCTGGATCCATGGAAAACCCTCGGGCTGTATCCAGAAAATATTAAAATAAAAGCAAAATACTGCGGATGCTGGAAATCTGAAACAAAAACAAGAAATGCTGGATTCACTCAGCAGGTCTGGCAGCATCTGTGGAAAGAGAAGCAGAGTTAACGTTTCGGGTCAGTGACCCTTCTTCGGAACTGACAAATATTAGAAAAGTCACAGATTATAAACAAGTGAGGTGGGGGTTGGGCAAGAGATAACAAAGGAGAAGGTGCAGATTGGACCAGGCCACATAGCTGACCAAAAGGTCACGGAGCAAAGGCAAACAATATGTTAATGATGTGTTGAAAGACAAAGCATTAGTACAGATTAGGTGTGAATATACTGAATATTGAACATCAGCAAGTGCAAACCTGAAGAAAAACAACCTGAAAAAAACAGTGGGTAAGCAAACTGAACAAACTAAGATGAAATGAAATAAATGCAAAAAAAGATTGTAAAAAATGTAAGAAGGAATGCAAAAAAAAAAAGGAAGGAAAAATAACTAAAAATGACTAAAAATGAAAGTAAAGTGGGGGGCTGTCATGCTCTGAAATTATTGAACTCAATGTTCAGTCCGGCAGGCTGTAGTGTGCCTAATCGGTGAGTTCAATAATTTCAGAGCATGACAGCCCCCCACTTTACTTTCATTTTTAGTCATTTTTAGTTATTTTTCCTTTTTTTTTTGCATTCCTTCTTACATTTTTTACAATCTTTTTTTGCATTTATTTCATTTCATCTTAGTTTGTTCAGTTTGCTTACCCACTGTTTTTTTCAGGTTGTTTTTCTTCAGGTTTGCACTTGCTGATGTTCAATATTCAGTATATTCACACCTAATCTGTACTAATGCTTAGTCTTTCAACACATCATTAACATATTGTTTGCCTTTGCTCCGTGACCTTTTGGTCAGCTATGTGGCCTGGTCCAATCTGCACCTTCTCCTTTGTTATCTCTTGCCCAACCCCCACCTCACTTGTTTATAATCTGTGACTTTTCTAATATTTGTCAGTTCCGAAGAAGGGTCACTGACCCGAAACGTTAACTCTGCTTCTCTTTCCACAGATGCTGCCAGACCTGCTGAGTGAATCCAGCATTTCTTGTTTTTGTTTGTTTGCTGCAAAATGTACATGGCAGGTAAAATGAACTGGAAGGGTTGTGAGGCAACTCACTCCTGTATTGAAGGAATACTCCTTTGCACTCTTCGTATTGTTGATTTGGTGCTGTTTTGTAATGTATTTTTTACAGTTTTTTATGAATAAAGTATATTTTGGAAGTAAAAAAAAGTCGCAGTCTTCCCTTCAACATTTCAGTCTTGTCGCCTCTCGAAAGTCCTTGTCCCTGCTCACAACAGTCTTGATGACGTGGTTCCACCAGTATTTCTATAAGTCACCGAAAGCAGCTGCCGCAACTCGTATTTGCTAATGGTCAGCTCCAAGAATCCGCTTTCTCTCTCTGCAGCTTGTCTGCCAGACAGCCTGCAGCCTCCTTGAAGTTTGCAATCTTGAAATCTGAGCTTGGATAGCTTTAGTAACATACCTCTGGTCAAATGATTCTGTCTTATCTGGTTCCAAACAATTTCAGTTTCCCTGGAAACCTAAGTTTTTAGTTGCACTTTTAAGTTAGAGTTTGTCTCAAAAGAAAAAGCTTTGCAACCAGGTTGCAACTAGGTGCACTTAACATAATTCAACAAGCCATCTGTTCAGACACAGCCAGCATATGCTGGTCTTGCCAACTGTGGACTCCATCACAACATGGAAAAAGATGCTGGAGATGACAGTTTAATATACATTTTATCTCATACCAGAAGTATAAGATTTTTCAGAAGAAACCATTGAATAGCTACAAGCTAACAAAGAATACAAGATATATCCCTAAGTTTCTTGTGGGAATTGTGAAGTTGTGTGAGTTTTGTACTTTAGATCTTCCATTCATTTGTGATTATGTTTTAAAATGCATGTGACAGTCACTAAAACATCAATGCAAAGCATTTTTGAGGCAGAAAATAGTTACATCTATTAGTGGAGCAATTTGTTTCTGATCAGAAAAGAGTTGCTGAGGATGATTCTGCTAAACAGTTTCTGCTGCATGCTTTTGGGAAGCCATGCATGTACTGTACCACCAAGTCTTCTGAAAGCTTTTAGATTACTTCTTGAAACCAGAGTGCCTTCTAGTGTACAACTTCCCACCTGCAGGTTCAGTAATAGCCTGTGTTCAGCCAACCTGTCAGTATTAGAAGATAGTGATTCAAAGTCCAAATAGACTCTTGTTCTTCATGTAAATAGATTTCAGGCTTTTTTTTTAAAAGAAGTGCTGAATGCAGAAATTGCATGCATTCTAAAATATATATTTGCAGCATTCTTGCAGAGGAGGGAATATTTGTGAGCCCAAGAAGTGGTAAGAAAAAATTGAATTTTGATAGGCGTAGTTGGTGGAGGGAGGGCAGGGGAAATGAAATTTCCTAAAATCAATTTAGTTAATTCACGGCCAGTGAATTACTTTTGAAGTTTCTCTGTTTCTTCTTTCACGCACTTGCACTCTTTCTTGTTTCCTGCTTGCCCCAAACAAAGTCACTGATGCCAAAGGAGCAGGCTCTAGACTGGGATTCCCTATGCTGGGAGTGCCCTTTTTCTCATTCCAGTTTGAAGCTGGTATGTTGATGAGGCATTCTGGCCCTCCTGATGGGTGGGCCCTATATGCAGCAGGAGGAGAAGGATGTTGCCTGAATGTCAAAAGATCAGGGTGGGGGTGAAGGCAGGGTGATGAGGTTCTTTTTAAAGCTGTCCTGTGATACTGTTTCCTCCCCACCCCACCCCTCAGTCAGCCAACTGCTGTTCATGATCCCAATAGCTTTAGTGAAGGGTTGATCTGGACATGCCCCTGTGCTGCCAAAGGTCTGCCCGTGGAGAACCTTTCCCACAAGCTTTGGATCAGCAGCATGCATCGTCCCAATGTCACTCTCAGCTTTGCATACCAGCAGATTTTCTGGGCCTCTGATTCCAAAATTGTTCCCACCTCTGACCTTTGCTATTCTGGAGGTAGCAAGTTCTGCTTCGTTGCTGTTCCATGTCAGTAATTTTGCACTGATAACCAATGTCATTACAGTTGCTTGTGAGCTAGGTTGTTTCACCACAAGTGGGAATAATAATGTAATTTTAATTGCAGCAAAACTTTCTATGCAATGAATGTGACTTTAGTGTCCATCTAGTAATGTAAATGTGCTGACTATTTTTTTCCCATGACAATATTCAACATTTGAGATGTACTTTGTAACCTTTTACCCCACAACTATCGCACACTTTGGACAAAAAAAATGTCCAAGTAAGATTAATGAGTTTAACATAAGCGGATTAAAAATAGTCCCTTGATGACCTGCATTCTAAGCCACTATCCAGAATCTCCAGCAGTTCAAATAGCGTGCAACTGCTATATTTCTCTTCAATGACAAATGAACATTTTTTAAAAACTTGAAGCATCATGCACCTCCTAGGGTGATACCTGATTCAATTAACTTGTTTTCTTCATTGTAGGTAGTACACCTGTGACGTAGTTGCTCACGGGTTATGCAGTCCGGTCCAGTAATTTTTAGATGTAGTACCTTTTATAACACGATATGGGGAACCTTTGTGGGGGTGGTTATAGAACAAAAAGGCACAGGTTCAGGGATGAAAAAGGCAAATTTAAGACCCAAGTCGAGAAGTGTTTTACAGAGGTGGGCTTCCAGTTACAGTGGTTAAGGCTAGGCCATTGGACTTATAAGAAACTGTTAAATGTTGAAATGAAAGATGGTAGGAATGGTATTCCTAAAGGAGGAGGAGGTTGGATGGCCTGAAGGTTCAAATCTTATGATTTTAAGTTGCCTCTATATCTGTCCAGAAACACTTTCATTAACTTTCTGATCTCTAGAGTATCTAGATTAAAAATCTAGGTAAATATAATGAATCTTTCTCACTCCCATCACAAATAGGCTAACGTAGGACAGGATGAAGATTTTGAAGCTGCTGAAAAGAAGGCATTGGCTCTGGGAGCTAAAAAGGTATTGTAATTCTACATTGAATTTTTTTAAATTCATTCATGGGATGTAGCATTGCCAGCAAAAACATTTATTGCCCATTCCTAATTGCCCTTGAGAAAGTGGTGGTGCGCCACCTTCTTGAATATAACTGAGTGGCTAACTAGGCCATTTCAGAGGGCACTTAAGAGATAACCACATTGCTGTGGGCCTGGAGTCACTCATAGGATGGCAGATTTCCTTCCCTAAAGGACATTAATGAATCAGATGGGTTTTTAATGACAATCTGGTAATTTCATGGCCACCATTACTAATTAACTGAATTTAAATTTCCCAGCTGCCATGGTGGGATTTAAATTTATGTCCCCAGATTATTATTCCAGGCCTCTGGATTGCTACTCCAGTACTGTAGCCGCTATGCAACCATAACCCTATTGTAATACTTAAGTGATCCAAAATAGTTCAATAGAATGACTTTAGTGGCGATAACTTAGTAGGTCAAATATTTTGCACTGTAGAGTGGTAAAACAGGGTATTGTTTCCATAATAGGAACATAAGAAATAGCAGCAGGAGTAGGCCATATGGCCACTCAAGCATGCTCAGCAATTCAATATCATTGCTGATCTTCAACCTCAATCCCAATTTCCTGCCCTTTCCCTATATCCCTTGATTCCCTTTGTGCCCGAGAATCTATCGATCTTATTCTTGAATATACTCATCAAGTCAGTAATATCCACAGCCCTCTGGTGTGGAGAATTCCAAAGATTCATAACCCTGAGTGAAGAAATTTAGGAACATAGGATCAGGAGTAGGCCATTCAGCCCATCGAGCCTGCTCCACCATTCAATATGATCATGGCTGATCATCTGCTTCAATGCCTTTTCCCACACTATCCCTATATCCCTGTATGTCATTGGTATTTAGAAATCTGCCAATCTCTGATTTAAACATACTCAATGTCTGAGTTTCCACAGGCCTCTGCGGTAGAGAATTCCAAAGATTCACTACCCTCTGAGTAAAGAAATTTCTCCTCTGTCCTAAGTGGCTTCCCCCTTGTTTTGAAATTGTGTCCCATGGTTCTAAACTCCCAAACCAGGGCAAACGTCTTAGCTGCATCTACCCTGTCTATCCCTTTAACTATTTTGTAGGTTTCAATGAGATCCCCTCTCATTCTTTGAACTCTAGAGAATACAGGCCCAATTTCCCCAATCTCTCTTCAAAGGACAGTTCCGCCATCCTGGAAACAAGTCTGGTGAACCATCATTGCACTCCCTCTATGGCAATAGTATCCTTACTAAGGTAAGGGGACCAAAACTGCACACAGTACGCCAGGTGCAATTGAAGCAAGACTTTGTTACTCCTGTACTCAAATTCTCATGCGATAAAGGCTCACATACCATTAGCCTTCCTAATTGCTTGCTGCACCTTCATTATCATGAAGGTGACTTATTGACGAGGACACCCAGGTCCCTTTGTACATTTACACTTGCTAATCTCTTACCATTTAAGAAATACTCTGCACATCTCTTCCTCCTACCAAAGTGGAGAACCTCAAATTTTTCCACATTATATCCCATTTGCCACATTCTTACCCACTCACTAAGTCTGTCCAAATCCCCTTGAAGCCACTTTGCATCTTCCTCACAACGCACATTCCCACCTAGTTTTGTGTCATCAGCGAACTTGGAAATATTACATTTGGTCTCCATATCCAAATCATTGATATATATTGTGAACAGCTGGGGCCCAAGTACTGATCCTTGCGGTACCCCACTAGTCACAGCCTGCCAATGTGAGAATGACCCGTTTATTCCTACTCTCTGTTTTCTGCCTGTTAGCCAATCCTTAATCCATGCCAGTATATTATCTCCCATCCCATGTGCTATAATTTTGCTAACCAACCTCCTGTGAGGGACTTTATCAAAAGCCTTCTGAAAATCCAAGTACACAACATCGATCAACTCTACTTTATCAATTCTGTTAGTAACATCCTCAAAAAAACTCCAACAGGTTCGTGAAACATGATTTCCCATTCATAAATCCATGTTGACTATGCCCAATCAAATCATTATTATCCACATGTCCATTTATTACATCCTTCAGAATAAATTCTAGCATTTTCTCTACTTTTGATGTGAGCCTAACAGGTCTGTAGTTCCCCGTTTTCTCTCTCCCTCCCTTCTTAAATAGTGGGGTGACATTTTCTACCTTCCAATCTGCTTTCTGTTCCAGAATCTACAGAATTTTGGAAGATGATCACCAGTGCATCCACTATCTCCATAACTACCTCTTTCAACACTCTGGGATGTAGAATATCAGATCCCGTGGACTTATCGATCTTCTTGTATCTTCCTCAGTGAAGACAGGCACAAAGTAATCATTTAGCTTCTCTGCCATTTCTCTATTCCCCATTATAAATTCTGCTGACTCTGCCTGTAGTGGACCCACATTTGTCTTAGCCAAACGTTTCTTTTTTACGTACCTATAGAAGCTTTTACAGTCTGTTTTTGTTTTGCTCGTTTACTTTCATATTCTATTCTCTCTTTATCAGTCCTCCTTTGCTGTATTCTAAAATCCTCCCAATCCTCAGGTTTACTACTATTCTGGCAACTTTATAGGCCTTTTCTTTTAATCTAATACAATCCTTAACTTCCTTTGTTAACCACGGTTGGCTGACTTTTCATTTTGTGCTTTTGTGCCTTGAACAAATGTATAGTTGCTGTAAACTATGTAATAATTCTTTAAAGACTATCCATTGCCTATGTACTGTCATATCTTTTAATGTATTTTCCCAATCCATCTGAGCCAATTTGCTCCTCATACCTTCATAATTTCCTTTGTTCAAATTTAACACCCTGGCTTTGGGTTGAACTAGCTCACTTTCAAACATAATGTAAACTTCTATCTTCAAACATAGTGTAAAATTCTATCATATTATGGTCACCTAAAGGTTCTTTTACAACAAGATTATTAATTAGCCTTTCTCATTACATAATACTAGATCTAAAATAGCTTGTTTTCTAGATGGTTCCTCAACATGACTGCTCTAGAAAACCATCTCTAACACACTCCAGATACTCGACCTCCACAGCATTAGTGCTCATTCGGTTTACCCAGTCTATATGCAAATTGAAATCACCCATGATTACTGTATTACCCATGCTACATGCATCTCTAATCTCCTGATTAATACCATGCCCCACACTACCACTATTGTCTGGTGGTTTATAAACAGCTCCTACCAATGTTTGCTGCCTCTTGCTGCTTCTTAGCTCCCCCCAAACAGATTCCACATTTTGTTCTTACGATCTGATCCCATCCCTTATTATCAGTGCAACACCACCTCCTTTTCCTTTTTTCCTGTCCTTCCTAAATGTTGAATATCCATGAGTATTCAGTTCCTAGCCTTGATCATCCTGTAGCCATGTTTCTGTAATGGCAATTAGATCATACCCATTTACCTCTACTTGTGTCTTTTGAATGATCTACCTTGTTGTGAATGTTGCATGCATTCAGGTAGAGTGCCATTAACCTTGTCTTTTTGAAATTATTCTGTATTCTAAGCCTAGCTGATGCTCGCCTTTGTTTTGCCTGCTTTCTAATTTAGCTTGGTACTTTTCTACTTCCTGTTACCAGCTTTACTTCCTTCCAAATTGAGCTACCCTTCAGGTTCCCAACCCCACTGACAAGCTAGCTTAAACTGTCCCCAACAGCAATAGCAAATTTCCCTGCGAGGATTTTTGTCCCGGTCCTGTTAGGTGTAGCCTGTCCATCTTGTACCCTTTCTCCTACGCCAATTCTCCAGCCACGTGTTCAATCGATCAATCCTCCTATTCCTATGCTTTCTAGCACGTGGCACTGGGAGTAATCCTGAGATTACTGCTCTTGAGGACCTGCTTTTTAATTTCTTTCCTAACTCCCTAAAATCTGCTTTCAGGACCTCCTCCATCTTCCTACCTATGTCATTGGTACCAATATGGACCACGATCTCAGTCTGTTCACCCTCCACCAGAAGGATGTCCTGCAGCCTCTCCATGATATCCTTGACCCTGGCACCAGGGAAGCAACACACCAGCCTGGAGTCACATTTACTGCCGCAGAAATGCCTGTCTGATTCCCTGACTATTGAATCTCTATCACTATTGCTCTTCCACTCTTCTTCCTTCCCTCCTGTGCAGCTGAGCCACCTGTGATGCCACCGACCTTGCTCTGGCTGCACTCCCCTGAGGAACCATTGCTCTCACCAAAATGGAAAACTGATTAGCAAGCAAGATATACTCGGGGGACTCCCGCACTGCCTGCCTGGTTCTCTTAGACTGCCTGGCAGTCACCAGTTCCCTCTCTGCCTGCATGCTCCTAACCTGGAGGGTGGCCACCTCCCTAAACGTGCTGTCCACATAGTCCTCCACCTAGCAGATGTACAACAGTGACTCCAGCACCGCTCGAGTTCCGAAACCCGGAGCTGAAGCTTCTGCAGCCGGTGATACTTCCTGAAAAGTGTTCATCTAGGAGACATGATGTGTCCATGACTTCCCATGAACCGCAGAATGTACATTCCACTTGGCCGAGCTGACCTGCCACACCATAACTTTAAAAACTATTTATTAAAATGAGAATATGTAGAATAACTTACCAGTTACTCACCAAGCTGCTTCTTCCCCTGGAGGCTGGAGGCTGAAAAAAGGTAGAAAAAGAAAGAAAGGAGCATCACTCTCACTCACTAAACTCCCAATTTACACTCTGTGCACTCAAAGCAGAACTCAGTGCAGACAAAGCAGCACTGAGGAAGTCCTGCTTTTATGCTTTCGGAAAAACAACTGATTCAAGCTTCTGAAAACCAGTTTAAGCCATCTCCTAAGTAACTAGCTGCAGCTGCTCTCAGAGAGCTTGTATATCCCTGTTTTAAGGCTGGGATAAAACTTTCTCCTTATTTTAGTCCTAAATGGCTGACCCTTTTTCCTGAGACTATGACCCCTTGTTTTAGAATCTCCAGCCAGGGAATACAGCCTCTCAGCATCTACTTTGTCAAGCACTCTCAGAATGGTATACTTTTCAATGAGAGTGCCTATCATTCTTCTAAATTTCAAAGATTATAGGTCCATTCTACTCAGTTGCTTCTCATATGACAACCCTGTTCTCCCCAGGATTTAATCTAGTGATTCTTTGTTCCTTGGGTAAGGGGACCGAAACTGTAATTCCAAATACTACATTTCTCAATCTTATGTTCCATTGTAGTACATATTGTGTGGAAATTGAAGCTTCTCTGGAAAGTGGCTGTAACTCTGGGAAACTTGTTGCCATTCCCAGCAGCCAGATACACAATCATGATACTTCCCCTGATATTCAAGAATGGGTAAAGAAAGAAAATCCCTTCTAACAAAAAAAAACATTCACTGCTGTCAATTCATCATGAGAGAAGATAGTCAAACTCTGGAGATAGGATGTGTTACCCGGCAATAGCCAATTGTTCCAGAGAGAGGAAATTTATATGAGTGTCTTGTAACTGTTTAACTTGAGGAATGTCAACAGAAATTGGGGAGCAGGTTGTCAGCCTGTCTTCCCTTTTATTCTGCTTTTTCAAACCTTCATAACTAAAAATGTGCCCATTGTGCTTTGTTTGCAGGTTTTTATTGAAGATTTGCGGAAGGAGTTTGTAGAAGAGTTCATCTGGCCCTGGGTACAGTCGAATGCTCGTTATGAGGACAGATACGTCCTTGGAACATCACTGGCTAGACCCTGTATTGCTAGAGGCCAGGTTAAGGTTGCAAAACAGGAAAAAGCTCAGTTTGTGTCTCATGGAGCCACAGGAAAGGTGTGTTAATGGCATCTTGCTTTAAAAAGGTGTTTTCTCTTTCCCCACAGAAGTAATGTGTCTCTCTACTACAACCTGTGTTAGCATCAGATGGCTCAAAATACTTGTATGTCTATTTTCTATTTCTGCAAATGGTTTTCATGAAAATATTTAAACAGTATTGAGGACAAGGCCTGTTGGCGAAGGGCTTTAGTGCATTTGCAGTTAACCATGTAGGAGTAAGATACTGTTCTGACAAGATATGGTGGTTGGGGGAAAATCAGTCACATATTATGGGCTGGATTTTACATTGCCACCACCAAAATCGCTGGCGGCAGTAAACAATGGCGGCCCGCACACGCGGGCTGTACTTTGCAGAGCCGCTGCAATATTGAACGCGGCAGCTCATTTAAATGGCTGGGGTGGACCACCCCGCCCTCCCCACAATGACGTGGAGAGGGTGGGCGGTCCGTCCCTGGCAATGACGTCAGGCACCACTGCGCAGGCGCTGATGCCATTTTAAAGGGCTTCGAGCCCGACATTGCCATTTAAATTTTTAAAGCAGTAATGATTGTGAAAAATGAAATAAAGGGATCCTGACCCTCTCCCACCCACCCCCCCGCCGCCAATAAGCATAGAAGTAATTACCTGCTCTCTTCCCTCCCACCCCCACAAAACACTTAACTTCTGCTCCCGACCTTCCCCATCGCCCCAAAGTTCATCAACTTTAAACTTTACTCCTTCCCACCACCCCCTAGACCAATGAAATTAGTTTGACCCGCCCCCTCTCCCACTGCACGGAAAAACTTACTGCTTCCCCCCTCCCCACCAGTGTTCCGCCTCGGATCTCCAGACGGAGATCCTAAAGTGCGGGAGTGCCGGCCACTGGCACCAATATCGCAGCGGGATGGACGGCGGGAGTGATTAAGTGATTAATTAATTTATTTGCATTTTTAAAATATTTAAATTTCACTCCAGTAGCTGAGCGGCAGGGCGCCACCATGAGGCCTTGCTGCCCTGGGCAATATCGGGCCGGGCCTTCCCGGCATTGAGGCCTGTGGCGGGCCTCTGCCAGAGGCATTTTCCGCCCCCACCCTGCCATGACCCCCAATGTCAGGGGGCTGTAAAATCCAGCCTTATATGTTTGGCATTGATTATTCCAAATTTTCACCACTCTTTCCAGTTTAACATCATCTAGAGGTGCAAAATGCAAACAGCTCTGAGCATGGATTATGCACATGCTGAATCCTCCACTTCAAATATACTTCACAGATACTGGTAAGCCATGGTACTAATTTTTTTTTTATTCATTTGTGGGATGTGGGCATCGCTGGCTAGGCAAGCATTCATTGCCCTTCCCTAGTTGCCCTTGAACTGAGTGGCTTGCTAGGCCATTTCAGAGGGCATTTTAAGAGTCAATCGCGTTGCTGTGGGTCTGGAGTCACAAGTAGGCCAGACCAGGTAAGGATGGCAGATTTCCTTCCCTAAAAGACATTAGTGAACCACAAGGGTTTTAAATTGCTGGTTTTCTGATGGGTGGCAATAGTGGAGATTTAATTTTTACTCTCACATTTTCCATAGATTCATGCCACGATGCAAAGCAGAATCTTGACGTCAAATTTGCTGTCCTCATGATGCCTCATGTTTCAGCCATTTGTGCATGTGCACACTTTTCAAAATTTGAGTATGAAAGTTGGTTGGTATAATACCTACCTCCTCTGATATGCATAAATACAGGACAGAGCCACACTAGGTTCAGTCTCAGGAACCCAGAAATGGCCATGGTGAGACATCACTTGCGATTTTCCTTGAGGCAGCCAATTAAAAAGCTGTGTCAGGGAGCCCCGTCCAATTAAGGATGGCAGGCGGACCAGGGAAGTAGAAGGCCTAATCACAGGGCCTGCTGCGATGTCTGGCCAGCAGCTCCACCGGGAGAGTTGGGTGCTGCAGAGGCAGGCAGGAGACAGTGAGGGCACCTCAAAATGGAGGCACTCTCTGCAGGATTGTGAAAAGTTAAAAATCCCTCCTGGCCACAGCTGGCAGGCCATCGGGATGGAGGGGCTGTGTCTGTCTCATCCCAGTAGGTCTGCACTGAGGTGATGGGAGGAGCTGTTGATGGCCCCTGTTCTGCTGCTGGGAGGCCGCCTCCAGTTCAGTTCTGGTCTCCAGCCTCAGTGCCATCGTGAAGACCCCAGTGGCAGCGACATCTGCCCCCCAATTGGATCAATAATGGGTTGAATTGGCTACCCGCCACTGTGTGGCGGGTAGCCTTTGCTGCGCTCACCCTGTGTCCAGCAAGATTGCTCTGAGACCGGAAAGTCAGGTAGTCAATCCGATGCACTATTTTCCAATTTTGCTCCTGGTCCTCCCCCAACCCCACCTCCACAGGACCTGGAAAATTCAGTACAATGTCTATGTGCTGGTATCTCCTCCTGCTTCCATCTTCCTTTTTCTTCTTTGCAATCTTGCCTGACATTCATACTTTCTGGTGGGAAGTTATTGACTAACAGTCAAGAATAGGTACCCTGTGCTGTTCTTTCCCCTCCCCTGCTCTTCAACCCAAGAAATCAAAGCTAAGTTTTGGTTCAGCTCCTCCCCCCCCATTTCGCATTGCATTAACTGAGGTCAGCCATCTGTATCAGCAGATCTGTATTGCTCAATACCAGTTAGGCATTACATTTGCTATGGATCTATCTATAGCAGCAGAATATTCATTGGGCTGCATTTTAAGAATCCGCTGCTGAAAAATATGGCCCGCATGCAGAGGCAGTACGTCACAGAGCCGCTGCGATTTAAAACGGGGTGGCTCATTTGCTTGACGGCAGTGCCCACCACCCCCCCCCAGATGATGTGGAGGGGGCGGGTGAGCTGTCGCCAGCAACGATGCGCAGGCGCTGATGCCATTTTTAAAGGGCTTACAGCCCTCAACGGACATTTAAAATTTAAAGGATCAGGTAAATTAAAGTTCTGCAAAACAGAATTAAATGACCTTTCCATGCATTTCCAACCCCCCCCCCCCCCACCCCAAAAAATGGCTTTTCCAAACATTCCTGCCCTTTCACCACCCCGGATTTCCAATATTGAGAATTTGACCTTCCCACCCACCCCCCACCCCCCCCCGCCCCAACCAATCCACAGTGCTGTCACCCTTCACCCACTACCCACCCCCCCCCCCCGACCCTCCCACACAGAGAAAAGAACCTCCTCGCCTCTCCCCTCAGGTGCCACGCCACATTGTCGGCGGCAAGAATGAAGATGGCAGCAACGTGGTGGCAGAATTGCTGCAGGAAGAATGGTAACTAGGCATTTACACATTTTAATGTGGGTCCCGTCGCCGAGCGGAGGGGCGGCCGCAACAAGGCCTCACCTCCGCCAAGATTGGTACAGGGCCTGCCGCCGTTGGGGTCAGCAGCAGGCCTCCGACGTACCTATCTTCACTACCCCCGCCACCGTTCCCGACGGCAAAAGGTCTTTAAAATCCAGCCCATTTCGTATCTTGACTTTTGAACAGAAAGGCTTTTTTCTCTTATCTGAAATTGTAGCTGTTCTCACTGAAAAGCATTCCCCGATGTCTTTCGAAATAAAATTTAATGTTATACATTATTATGTCTCAGATAAATGAGGACAGGAAATCTTTGTTGCACTATTTCCATCTCCCTTTGAAAATGTATGTAAGTGCGTACAATTATCAATGTCCTTCATCACGTGTCTTTGAATGGATACCCAACCTTTTGGAGCTGGGAGTTGCATAGTTGTGCCAAAACCAGAGGGTGGGCTATACTATTGCAGAATATGATCCCTGATGTACTGAAAATTCAAAGACACCCCCCACACAAAAATTGAGACACATATACCAAAAAAAGGCAAGATTGCTCACACCCACACCTGTTGAGACCCTCCCCGTCCCTTTGCTTGCACAAAGCCAAATCTTCTAGAGAGTTAATATAAAAGCATTATCCCGTATACAAAACTTCCAAGCCCTCATACACACAAAATTAAAACCTTCATCCGCTTCTCATTGTCAGCTGGATTTGGCCTGAAGATTGTGTGGTGGACATTTCCTTCTTAAAACACATCCAAATATGTGTTTCTGTTAAGAGTACACAGTACTGCTTTACTGATGAGTAGCTACTGAATAGTGTTCTGTTGAAGAGAAGCTCTGCTTTCTGTCTCTCCACTTGGTGGCACTATGTGTCTAGTGTATTGCTAACTGAACAGCATTCTATAGCATCCCCAGAACAACATAAAATTCTGTACATACAATGGATTATTTTTCAAGCAAAGTCACCAATGTAATTTTAATCCTATCCATACAGCATAAACCTGAGGGAAGGGGGGTGGGGCAGTTAAAATGCACTGGTGACTTGCTCCATGATTTCCCTCCTGCTTTGCACCAATCCTGATTTTAACCTCTTCTTCTGAGTAGCCAACAAAGGCACCTACCTGAAGTTGATGGGACAATTCTTTAAGTATGTATGTTGGGGACTATTAATAACATTGGGTCTTCGACTGCTATCTTAACTCTGGCCTGAGTTGGAGAAGTTGCTGCAGTTTTACCACCAACTGAAGGCAGCGAGAAGCAGATTTAAAGAGCTCCTCCAGGCCCCACAAGGAAAGTTCAGGCCTCTCCTGCCCAGTAGGCAACCCTTCCCAACAACTTAATCTTTTGGTATTGAGTCTTTCTTTGGTGCCAGCTGGAGCCCAAATTTTCACTTCCACCCACTGGCCAGCTGTTGCTTTCTGCTCAATTCAAGAAGGCAGCTGACGGGCAGCATGGAAACAAGCCCACCAGTTAAAATGCATTAATTCTGTTTTCTGGTACAACGGGTGAGTTAGACCAGCCACCCACTCAAAATTCACCTGGGGTTGAAAATGGGGTCACTGTTTGGCAGACAGACACATCAGCCAATTTGTATATGGCAATATTGCATGAGCAGGAAATGATCCGATGATCTGAATTTTGTTGTGTTGATTGAGGAAAATGATGTTGGACTTTTCCTCCCCTATTCCCTTCATCTGCCCCATCTTTTGCTTTCTGCTAGGCACCTCCCCTATAAGACAGATGGGATCAAGAATTCAACAGATTGAGGGATTAAAGCACTATGTTGCCACTAATGCTGTACTTTCATGTTCTGGCACGGTCTTACTTATACAGGTGTTGTGCATCTCCTGGTATTCAGTGCAGATTGGCACAAGAAACTGATGCTTCTAAATTGAGCAAGACTTGTCCCAGTTCCCGAAGCATTGGTTACTCACAGCAACTGCAGAGTAAAGGTAAACTTGCTGATCTTGCAGGCTATGTGCCCTAGTAAATCCTGGCAAGTTTACTTTCAGGTTGTAATGGGCTATGTGAGATCTATGTGTTGAGAGCTGGCTCCACTAGTATTAGTCTAAGCCGTATAGAAACAGATCTAAACAAAATCAGCACTCCCCATTTTAAACCATTCAAATAAATCAACATATACAGAAGAATGTAAAAGTTTATTATATTTAAAATAAATAAATGCACTAACTTCTCATCAGAACTGCTTTAATTAGGTTTCAGGCTGAATGACTGTAGCTAAATATTGCCATTACTGATATTGCTTCTCTGTGTAGTTCAGCTATTGTATCTAATCAAGGGATAAAGAAAATTAACGCCCACTGTCCTTTTTTTTTTGCTCAGTTGCTCTTTGGTACTTGTGTTGTGCATGTAATGGGGATGTAGACTTTTTCACCCTTTATTCTGATGTGATCTGACTGTGCTGAATGTTTTCTTGGCAAAAAAGAGGCACAATAAAATGTGCCTGTTCAACGCATACTCCCAATATGTAATTTTAGCAGGATTTCTCCCCCCCCCCCCCCACCCCCATAGTGAGTAATTACATTAAATTTATTTAATTCCAAACTTTCACTCACAGCCCACTACTAACAGGTACGTCTGTCCTCTCTAAAGCATTTTCTAGTAATGAGATCAGAATAGGCTGTCCTGAGGCTACTGTGAATGGATTTAATATAAGGAGTTTCTCCATCTGTAGTGTTGCATTGTGGGGAGCAGATGGGCCTGTTTTGGGACCTGCAGAAAAAAACAAATTGCCTCTGTAAGCTGCTGTTGTGATTCTACTAAAAGTATATACAATGCTGAACAAGTTGGCGACTGATTAAAAACAAAAAAGTACAATGAGGCAAGTCTGATGGTGCCAATATTATTAACCATTCAGCATTAATGAATATGTTACAAATAAACTGTTGAGCAGATGATGCTACCTAATTATCATGTGCTGTGCAGCAGGTGAGCCCAGAGTTTGCATTGCTCATTTCTTCCATCTGCTAAATACCTAGACCCTGAAATTACACTGTGGGACACTGGTACATGAATCTTGATGCATTGATCTGAAATTTCCCTCCCAACTATACCAGTGGAATGCTTAATTGTTTAAAATAAGTGGATGACCATCTCTGTTAAAGTAGTGAAGTGAGTCATTTCAATTTCTAAGCATTTCGTACACTAGTATTCCAGAGTGTAATTTCAGTCCCTGAACACACACAGCATTCATATGCATGTCTCATTGAAAATGGTCTAATCAGAGTTGGTGTGTTGGTTTCAACCATCCCTTTATAGGCAGTACTGAACAGAAGCTTGATGCTTTCAGTCTCACTTGTTGTGAATGGAAAGGAGAGAAATATGTAGACAATTAGAAAATCAGCTCTAAGGTACTGTTACGACCAGGTGAGCAATGTCTAGGGGTCTTTTGCTGTCTTTACCTGGTCTTGCTGTAGTAGGGTTTTATTTTTAAACACAATGTGTTTTGAGCTTCCCTTTTTGTGAATCCTTGTTCACAGTTTCCAATTATCAGGCAAATAATTGAGCACAAACAGGCTTTCTTTGGTTTAAAGCAGAAAGAGGAAATTTATTAAAACCTTAAAACTTTAAACTCAAACTTTAATACTGTGCACACCTACGGATATACGATGCGCTCAAGCAGGCATGCACATGCGATATAAACAAATACAGACGTACACTGCCCTCCAATACCATTCACCACCATTTTGGTGTTCACTGCACTCTCTGGGGGAAAGGTCAGGCCTTTTCCCAGTACAAGGGATCTGGTGCCCCTGTATCCCTGAGAAATCACTATGGGCTTGCTTGCCCCACTCGAGGGACATGGGGTTACTTTCCCTTCAGAGACAAAACCCTGATAACTTTCAGGAATCCTATTAACTTTTCCTGCACTGGCCATATTAAGTTTCCTGGGTTGCACCCTTACTGCAGTCAAAGCCACGGCCCGTTCCGTCTTTTCCATCAGGCTCTCATCTTCACTGAGTGGGTGTGCCCTGATTAACCCTACCGGTTTCCCCTTTAGTTTCCAGCAGTCAGCTTTTAAATGCCGTGCCTTGCTACAGTGGAAGCACGCAGGTCTCCGAGTCTCACTCTTGCTCACATCACCTTCCTTTTTGGCTGGAGTAGGGCCCCCAGTGACTCCTGCTTTCCTTTCTCTCCCAGGACTGCCTGGGCTTCTATCAGCTTCCCATCCTTTGTCCTTTTCAGATTTGTTGGGGTGATCGGGCTCCCTGAACCCGCTGCTCCTTGTCATGAGTTTTTATTGAGAATGGGAGGGAGTTTTCAAATTCCTCTAACATGATTACTTCTCTGAGAGTCTCATAGCTGAGCTGTATTTTTGAAGCCCTCAACCAGTGGTCAAAAGCCAGCTGCTTGCTTCTTTCAAACTCCAGATAGGTTTGATTGGCTTGCTTTTTGACGGCTCAAAATTTCTGGCGGTAGGCTTCGGGTACTAATTCCTGAGGGTAACATTTTTGGTCAGTTCATAGTTTGATGAACTCTCATCTGGTAGTAAGGAATAGACCTCATGGGCTTTTCCAGTTAGTTTGCTTTGCAGTAAAAGAGACCAGGTCTCAGCTGGCCATTTTAGCTGCCTTGCCAGTTTCTCGAACTACACTAAAAACGCTTCCACATCTTCCTCATTGAATTTTGGAATCAATTGGGCAAGTTTTAGCAATCTTGTACCCAAGCCTGAATTCTGTACCTCCATATTGGCTTTCACATGCTTTCTCTAAGGTTACTCTGTCACCCCCTAGCTAGCTCAAGCCACCGTAACTATCCTTCACATTCTTTCTGGAATTTTCTTTCTCTCTGCTCTCTCGTTCCTTCTCCTGCCTTTCTTTTCTTTTTCTTTGTCCTGTCTGTTTTTCTTCACGTTGCATTTGGAAGGCTCTTTCTTTCTCTTCCTGTTCCTTCTGAAAGGCTCTTTCTTTCTCCCTCTCCTGCCACTCTCTCTCTCTCTTTCTCTTTCCCTGTCTTCTAATTCAAGTTTCCTTTGTTCCAGTTGTATCTTTGCTAGCAGTACCCTGTCTGGGTCTGCTTCTAACACTGCTTCTGCTTCGTCAGATTCAAGGGAGAAATGGTTGGCCACTAGCCTTAGGAATTCAGACTTCCTAGCCTTGCCATGTGCAGTGATCTCACACTGCTCAGCCATTTTCCTCAACTCTTCAGTAGACTGTGCTTTTAACTTATCCCAAGTTACTTCACCCTGGTTTGGAGAGCTACTTGCTTCAGTTGCAGACATGTTAATATACAATCACACACCACCACAAGAAAACCTGTATTGATTTGCTCTTTTTGATAGGGAACAATTTGGCTCCCACTTCCAATTTCCACTCGTTTGTGCATGCCTACGGATATACGATGCACTCATGCTAGCAAGCACATGCAATATAAATATGCAAAATAGGGACAGATAAAAGCAGAAGAAAAGACAAGTAGAACAGTTTGAGGCAATATCTTGTTACTGTTTCTCAAGCTCGCCGTAGTCCTTGATTGAAGTTATTGTCTTGCATTTCATTGGGGCCCAGTAATCTTCTTAAAACTTTGTTCAGCTGGCAAACCTTTCTCTCTCAGTTTCATGTGTCTTCAGTGCTTTCAGTTCCCTGAGAGATGAGCAGACAGGCAGGGGAAGAGATGTTCTCAGTCTCAGGAGAAGGTCTTTACTTCATAAGCACATGACTTTGTCTGCCTGGCAATTCCTTTGTTTGGGAGTTCAAACTCTGCAACAGCCAGTGAGTCATGTGATGAAAACGGTTCTGACCACTTCTGTGTCTTGGAGAAGCACTGCTGAGTCCCCATTGTTTCAACATTGTCTGATACTACGTAAGTGTCCTTGCAGTCAAGGTTTGCAATTTTAAGTTTTAATGTTCATGTGGCGAGATAATGTATGCCTCGGTCTTGGCAGGTGGGGTTTGCCTGACGGTACTCATGTGAGTTCAGAGTAGCATTGGCCAAGGGCTGAGAGGTCAGCTTCTTGCTATGCTGCAGCTTCAGTTATGTTTTTTTTAAATAATAACCTTTTGCATAAAGCAATTTTTATTTTGCTCTTTTAATTTGGGAAACTCTGACAGGCAGTATTTATTTCTCTTCCCTAGTTGCTCTTAGCCCATTAAAATTCCACCACAAGGCCAGCCAGCTGAGGCATTTGTGAATTAGCTATATTTTTATGACAATTCTGGAGCTCTCAAAGTATTATTTCCATCTTGTGGCAGCCCACAATTTACCATTTGTCTGAGATCTGAGAACTACTGACTGTCAGCTAGCATGAGGACCAGAAAAAGAGGAGATGAGTAGAAGTAAGTCTTATTTATCAGATAAGCTTGAAGTAGATAGAAGGAGATGGGGTAAGAGCTACAGAGAAGAGGGGTTGAGAACTAGTGAACGATAATTGGAGAGTGTAGAGCAAGAGCAACAAGGCAAGAGAAGGACACAGAAAACAGCTGTATGGATGCTCTCAATCTTGTCTTAACAAACAAGCTCCTTGAATGTGTTAAAGTTGAAGCAGGAGGGGGCTGGAAAATGAGGGGGCAATTGGTTGTAGAAACAAGCCTTGGGTATCCATACCATTTAGGATGATCCTGGAGTAGTGGCCAGTTTAAGCAGAAGAGACTGAAGAGTGGTAGTGCTTGGTATAGTAAAGCTGGCTCACAGTTAGCTAGGCTAGTTATGCGCTAGCTACGCTCAAGTTTGTATCCCTCAGACTTGGGGAAATGAATCTGGGGACTGTACTAGAGAGACATCCTTCTGTGCCGTAAATGACACTATGACTCCACAATTGAATGGGAAATAGTGGGGACAAGGGAATCTAAAATAGAGGTGAGGGAGAGTGGAGCAAATTGGTAGCTGCAGAAGTGTCATGACGAGTAAGGACTAAAGGCGAGGAATTTAAGAATGTAGCTACAAATGACCTGGGGGAGAGTTTCTTTTGTTCCATGGGTGGTTTGTCAATGTAGCGGGTTTGTAGGAGAGCAGGGTGAGAAGTGGTTAGATATAGCTTAGTTGATAATTTATTGATAGAGTGGGTGCAGAGGGACCATGAGAGATGGGCTAGTCGTGAATATGGATAGATTAGTTAATTTTGGTGAGTAAGGTGGAGAATGCAGGAGGGTGGTGAATTCAGAGGGTGGAGGCAAGTTTAATCAAGATGAAGATTGAAATCCGTCACTGAGGATGAAGAGTCATTTCGTACATGGGCTGAGGGAAGAAAAGGGAGAACATTGTAGGATGAGATTTGGATGTGTCTTGGTGGGGCCAGGGGGGAGCTTTAAGTGACCAGGATTTTAAATAAAAGATAAGCAGAATCAACAAAAAGCTCAAAGGGGGACAGGAGGCCAAGGTGTCTTGGAGATGAGTACTATGCTTCCCTTAAAGCAGTTTGGTTGGGGAAGGTGATGAAAAATATAGCCAGGTTTGGGCAGTTTCCGTAAAGAGGAAGTTGCCATCTGTGGTCCACGTTTTGGTCCATGCGAGGTATCCCATAGATAGTCACCTACAATAAGATCACAGTTGGGAAAAGCCTTATTTGTGAATGAGTGGACATTCTGGAAGGAAATGAGGATAGTGATTGCAGGTTCATGGCAGACCAGTAAAAAATCGTACCTGAACCTAGCAATAAATAAATAGCTTCTTTTCATCAAAAAAAAGAGGAAAACTGATCACTTCATGCTGATTTTCTTGATATCCAACAACAGCCAGATGACCTGAGAATGTGCCTATTAGATTTTTTGTATTTAAAAGGAACAGATCAGCTTAGACATAGGTATGGCTTGGCAAAAGTCTGTGTGGAGCCGGAGGACATAGATGAGGTTTTAAATGATTCCTTTTCATCTGTGTTCACTATGGAGAAGGACGATGTAGGTGTAGAGACCAGGGAGGGGGATTGTGATATACTTGAACAAATTAACATGGAAAGGGAGAAAATATTAGCTGTTTTAGTGGGCTTAAAAGTTGATAAATCCCCAGACCCAGATGAGATGTATCCCAGGCTGTTATGTGAGGCAAGGGAGGACATAGCAGGGGCTCTGACACAAATTTTCAAATCCTCTCTGGCCAGAGAAGAGGTACCAGAAGACTGGAGGACAGCGTATGTGGTACCATTATTCAAGAAGGGTAGCAGGGATAAACCAGGTAATTACAGGCCAGTGAGTCTAACGTCAATGGTAGAGAAACTATTGGAAAAAATTCTGAGGGACAGGATTAATCTCCACTTGGAGAGGCAGGGAATAATCAGGGATAGTCAGCACGGCATTGTCAGGGGGAGATCGTGTCTAACTAATTTGATTTAATTTTTCGAGGAGGTGACTAGATGTGTAGATGAGGGTAAAGCAGTTGCTGTAGTCTACATTGGCTTCAGTAAGGCTTTTGATAAGGTCCCGCATGGGAGATTGGTCAAGAAGGTAAGAGCCCATGGGATCCAGGTCAATTTGGCAAATTGGATCCAAAATTGGCTTATGGCAGGAGGCAGAGGGTGATGGTCGAGGGTTATTTTTGCGAGTGGAAGCCTGTGACCAGTGGTGTACCGCAGGGATCGGTGCTGGGACCCTTGCTGTTTGTAGTGTGCATTAATGATTTAGGCGTGAATATCGGAGGTATAATCAGTAAGTTCGCAGACGGCACGAAAATTGGTAGTGTCGTAAATAGTGAGGAGGAAAGCCTTAGATTACAGGACGATATAGATGGGCTGCTAAGATGGGCAGAGCAGTGGCTAATGGAATTTAATCCTGAGAAGTGTGAGGTGATGCATTTTGGGAGGACTAACAAGTCAAGGGAATATACAATTGGTGGTAGGACCCTAGGAAGTACAGAGGGTCAGAGGGACCTTGGTGTACTTGTCAATAGATCACTGAAGGCAGCAACACGGGGCGGCATAGTGGCGCAGTGGTTAGCACCGCAGCCTCACAGCTCCAGGGACCCGGGTTCGATTCTGGGTACTGCCTGTGCGGAGTTTGCAAGTTCTACCTGTGACCACGTGGGTTTTCGCCGGGTGCTCCGGTTTCCTCCCACAGCCAAAGACTTGCAGGTGATAGGTAAATTGGCCATTGTAAATTGCCCCTAGTGTAGGTAGGTGGTAGGAAATATGAGATTACTGTAGGGTTAGTATAAATGAGTGTTGGTCAGCACAGATGGTGGGCCGAAGGGCCTGTTTCAGTGCTGTATCTATAAATAAATAAAATAAAATAAATAACACAGGTAGATAAGGTGATTAGGAAGTCATATGGGATTCTTGCCTTTATTAGCTGAGGCATAGAATATAAGAACAGGGAGGTTATGATGGAGCTGTTAGGCCACAGCTGGAGTACTGTGTGGGGTTCTGGGCACCACACTATAGGAAGGATGTGATTGCAGAGGAGATTCACCAAGATGGCGCCTGGGCTGGAGCATTTCAGCTATGAAGAGAGACTAGATAGGCTAGGGTTGTTTTCCTTAGAGCAGAGAAGGCTAAGGGGGGACCTGATTGAGGTATACAAAATTATGAGGGGCATAGATAGGGTAGATAGGAGGAAACTTTTCCCTTAGCAGAGGTTTCAATGACTAGTGGGCATAGATTTAAGGTAGGGGGTAGGGGGTTTAGAGGGGATTTGAGGAAAAAAATTTTCACCCTAAGGGTGGTTCGAATCTGGAACACAATGCCTGAAGACATGAACTCTCAACATTTAAGAAGTATTTAGATGAGCACTTGAAACGCCATAGCATACAAGGCTATGGGCTAAGTGCTGGAAAATGGGATTAGAATAGATAGGTGCTTGATGGCCGGCATAGACATGATGGGCCGAAGGGCCTGTTTCTGTGCTATATAACTCTGACTCTAAAAGCACAGTGTATTCTAACACCATACTGCTCTTATCGATATAAAACCGCATATCCTTTAACTTATTGTGAGCATTGCCAATGCAAATGTGCTAATATTTATAAAATATACATAGTATGTTAGTCATTTGAAAAAAGGCTAGTAAGCAGGCAAAATATTTCATTGTAGTTCAGAAGAGGTAGGCTGCAGGGCTCTTACGAGCCCCAAAACTAGGCATTAAGCTGCATCTTTGGTAGGTGATAATCATGATTATTATTTTAGAATACTTGGATTACTTTCCTCTGTGACTGAATAACTCATTGTATACCTTAAAGGTTACAATGATAATTCTAAATGGGATGCAGGAACAGATAGACTTGGGGGTATATGTGCACAAATTGTTGAAGGTGGCAGGGCAGGTTGAGAAAGTAGTTAAAAAAGCATATGGGATCCTGGGCTTTATAAATAGATACTACTGCTCCAATATCTTTAGCTTTATTCATTTCCTTTTCAGGGAAATGATCAGATTCGGTTTGAGTTGACTTGCTATGCACTATATCCTGAAGTCAAGGTAAGATCCTTGTGTCATATTCTTAATATATATTTATTGTATCAAACTTGTAGTTGTGACTTAACTTAATTTTTCCTGGATAAATTTGGATTATAAATAGCAATAATGACAGAAAAGGTTGCTAATGTACATAAGCCAGTCAGCATTTGAAAGCTGATTGGGATCCTTCATTAGAATTGGCACCTCAAATGTTAACATTTTCTTTCAAAAGCAATTTTTTTGTTTGCTTAAAATTTCTTTTTTTTTTGTTTCTGTTATTCTGTTTCATATTTTTTAAAAAAAATCATTTTTTAGCATGTGGCATGGTGGGACAATACATTCTTTATATTTATCTAAGTTACATTGTTCTTGTTTTAAGCCAGATTCTGGGAGTGTAGCATCCGTGAGTTGGCTTCTGTCTTATTAAATGCAGTTTCTGTAGATTGTGCTATGCTGATAGAAAGTGAGAGCATGCCCCTACTTGGTTTTCCTTTTTGTCTGGTAAGAGGCTGGGAATTTTTTTTCGGTTAGACCTACCTAAGAAAGTTTAAGACAATGGAGCCTGGCATAAAAATGTTTTGAGAACTACTGGCATGGTAGATTCTTGTAGTTCAGACTGAAGCAGCTTGTGGTGAGCTCTGCTTGCAGCCTGGGTAATCCTCCTTTTGTTTCATCGGATTTAGTTTAAAAAAAGGATGGATAATCCTACTTTGAACCATGAAGCTAATGTGAAGTTTATTTACCAGTGGCCTCAGTCCTTAACCATGTAAATAAACAGACAAAAGGGGAAAAAAATTCTGTCATACTGGTTGACCTGACCCCTTTTCTCTACATTGGATAAAAAAAGATTGAGTCCTGCTGGGTTTCTTCATATTGAGAAACCAAGGTGTCAGGCCAAAGCCAATTGTGCAGGCCACTAGCAAGGTTGAAAAGTAGTATATCAGGTAGTGATAAGCTGATGCCAAGCTTGGGTTTTAAAAGCCTGAAGACAGAGGAAATAGAAGCTGAGTAAAATGGTACAGTTTAGTGAAAGTAATCTTTTACATAAAGTTTTATTTATATATAAATTTAAATGTATGCTTTTTAAATGTATCAAAAAATTAAATTTATTTTATAAAAGGTTGAAATAGTGTTTTTTACTTTTTGGAGTGAAAGGAGTATTTGCATCTGAAAAGTTGGTTATTATAAATTTTTGGAAGACATTAACTAAATAAAGACATTTTTACAAGCTGATGAATGTTGTTTGCACCAAGTTGCAATTCAAGACTATTTTAGAATATTTGCTTATAAAAGACCAATTTTCTCAAATACATTACACGTCATTTGCTGTTGGTTTACTTAAACCCAGATGTGGTTTTAAGGTACAGTTGCTTTTGCAAATTTATTCTATTTCTTTCCCTAAAGCTTTAGAGCGCAATGATTCTGTTGCCATGAAAATATCTGCAGAATTTGGCGTCTGTGGCCAACTTCCTGGGTCAGAAAAGTAACATTCTGTTTATATAGTCATAGAGCTATATAGCACAGAAACAGGCCCTTCGGCCCACCGTCTCCATGCCGGCCTTCAAGCCTATCTATTCTAATCCCATTTTACAGCATATGGTCCGTAGCCTTGTATGCTGTGCGTTTCAAGTGCTCATTTAAATACTTCTTAAATGTTGAGGATTCCTGCCTCTGCCACCCCTTAAGGCAATGTGTTCCAGGTTCCAACCACCCTCTGGATGAAATTTTTTTTCCTCAAATTCCCTCTAAACCCCCTGCCCCTTACCTTAAATCTATGTCCCCGGTTATTGAAACCTCCGCTAAGGGAAAAGTTTCTTCCTATCTACCCTATCTATGCCCCTCATAATTTTGTATACCTCAGTCAGGTCCCCCCTTAGCCTTCTCTGCCCTAAGGAAAACAACCCTAGTCAATCCAGTCTCTCTTCATAGCTGAAATGCTCCAGCCCAGGCAACATCCTGGTGAATCTCCTCTGCACCCTCTCCAGTGCAATCACATCCTTCCTATAGCATGGTGACCAGAACTGTACACAGTAGTCCAGCTGTGGCCTAACTAGCATTTTATACAACTCCATCATAACCTCCCTGCTCTCATATTCTATGCCTCGGTTAATAAAGGCAAGTATCTCATATGCCTTCCTAACCACCTTATCTACCACTAGTCACAGGCTTCCAACTGCAAAAACAACCCTTGACCATCACCCTCTGCCTCCTGCCACTAAGCCAATTTTGGATCCAATTTTCCAAATTGCCCTGAATCCCATGGGCTCTTACCTTCTTGACCAGTCTCCTATGTGGGACCTTATCAAAAGCCTTACATAAGTCCATATAGACTACATCAACTGCTTTGCCAAGGCATAGAATATAAGAGCAGGGAGGTTATAGGAATAGCAATGGGAAGAAATCACGGGTAGGAGTGGTCTATAGGCCCCCCGAGGAGTTGCCTCTCTGTAGGACAAAATATTAATCAGGAAATAATGGAGGCATGTAAGAAGGGCACTGCAATTATCATGGGTGATTTTAATCTGCATATAGACTGGACAAATCAAATTGGCAAGGGTAGCATAGAAGACGAATTTGTAGAGTGCATCAGGGATTGTTTCTTAGAACAATATGTTGCAGAACCTACCCAGGAACAGGCTATTTTAGATTTGGTAATGTGTAATTAGGTAGAATTAGTAAGGGATCTCGTAGTTAAGGATCCTCGAGGGGGAAGCGATCATAACATGGTAGAATTTCAAATTTAGTTTGAGGGTGAGCAACTCGGGTCTCAAACTAACGTCTTCAACTTAAACAAGGGCAATTAAAGAGGTATGAAGAAAGAGTTGTCTAAAGCGGGCTGGGAAAATAGACTACAGGGGAAGTCAGTAGATGAGCAGTGGCAGACTTTTAAGCAGATATTTCATTTCGCTTAGCAAACATTTATTCTGGTCAGAAGGAAGGACTCGAAGAAAACGATGAACTACCCGTGGATAACAAAGGAAGTTAAGGAGAGTATCAAATCAAAAACAAAGGCGTATAAAGTGGCGAAAGCTAGTGGTGGGCCAGAGGATTGGGAATTTTTTAGAAACCAGCAGCAGATGACTAAAAAAACTAATAGAGAGAAAATTGATTGAGAGTAAATTGGCAAGAAATATAAAAACAAATAGTAAGAGCTTCTATGGGTATATAAAAAGAAAAAGAGAAGCTAAAGTAAGTGTGGGACCCTTCGATGATGAGACTGGGGAATTAATAACAGGGAACAGGGAAATGGCAGATAATTTAAACCAATATTTTGCATCGGTCTTCCCGGTGGAGGACACTATAAACATTCCAACAATAATAGATGAGCAAGGTGTAAGTGGGAGGGAGGAACTTGTAACAATCTCTTTTTATTTTATTTAGAGATACAGCACTGAAACAGGCCCTTCACCGAGTCTGTGCCAACCATCAGCCACCCATTTATACTAATCCTACACTAATTCCGTATTCCTACCACATTCCGACCTGTCCCTATATTTCCCTACCAACTACCTATACTAGGGACAATTTATAATGGCCAATTTACCTATCAACCTGCAAGTCTTTGGCTGTGGGAGGAAACTGGAGCACCTTAGAGGGAAAAGGTGCTGGACAAACTGATGGGACTAAAGGCAGACAAGTCGCCAGGACCTGATGGCCTGCATTCAAGGGTTTTAAAAGAAGTGGCTGCAGAGATAGTGGAGGCATGGGTCATAATATACCAAAGCTCACTGGATTCCGGTAGGGTACCAGCGGATTGGAAAACCGTTAATGTAATGCCCTCATTCAAGAAAGGAGGGAGACAGAAAACAGGAAACTACAGACCAGTTAGCTTAACATCTGTCATTGGGAAAATGCTAGAGTCCACTATTAAGGAAGAAATAGCAAGACATTTAGAAAAACATAATGCAATCAAACAGAGCCAACATGGTTTTATGAAAGGGAAATCATGTTTGACAAATTTGTTAGAGTTCTTTGAGGATATAACAAGCAGAGTGGATAAAGGGGAACCGGTAGATGTAGTGTATTTGGATTTTCAGAAGGCGTTCGATAAGGTGCCACATAAAAGATTATTACAAAAAATAGGAGCTCAGGGTATTGGGGTAATGTGTTGGCATGGATTGAGGATTGGCTAACACACGAATTCCACCCCCTTTAAGCCTTTTGCACTAAGACTATCCCAGTTAATATTGGGGAAGTTGAAATCCTCTACTATTATTACCCTATTATTTTTACAGCTTTCTGAGAATTGCCTACATATCTGCTCCTCTATCTCTCCCTGATTTTTTGGAGGCCTGTAGTAAACTTCCAGCAAAGTGATTGCCCCCTTTTTGTTTTTAAGTTCTACCCATATGACCTCATTTGAGGAACCTTCTAAGATATCACCTCTCCTTACTGCAGTAATTGGCTCCTGGATCAACAGTGCAATGCCACCTCCTCTTTTACACCCCTCCACCCCACCTCTTGTCACGCCTGAAAATTCTATACCCTGGAATATTAAGCTGCCAGTCCTGCCCTTCTCTCAACCATGTCTCTGTGATAGCAATAATATCATATTCCCATGTGTTAATCAACGCCCTCAATTCATCTGCCTTACTTGTAAGACTCCTTGCGTTAAAATAGATGCAATCCAGCCTTGCATTATTTGCTTGTGCCTTAACAGGTCTCTATATTTGCTTTGCCTTCCAGACTGTCTTAGTTTCTGTTCTATATTTGGCTGTGCATCACTCCCTACTGTACCTCCACTCTGTATCCCATCCCCCTGCCAAATTAGTTTAAACCACCCCCCCCACTCCCCCAACAGCACTAGCAAACCTCCCTGCAAGGATGTTGGTCCCGTTCTGGTTCAGGTGCAACCTGTCCGACTTGTACAGGTCCAACCTTCGCCAGAAACAGACCCAGTGATACAGGAAACTAAAGCCCTCCCTCATGCACCATCCCTTCAGCCACGCATTCATCTGCTCTATATTCCTACTGCTGTACTCACTAGCACGTGGCACCGGGAGTAATCCAGAGATTACAACCTTTGTGGTCCTGCTTTTTAATCTGCTACCTAGCTCCCTAATTTCCTGTTGTAGAACCTCATCCCTCTTTCTACCTATGTTGTTGGTACCAATGCGAACCACAACCTCTGACTGTTCACCCTCCCCCTTCAGAATGTCCTGCAGCCGCTCCGTGACATCCTTGACCCTAGCACCAGGGAGGCAACATACCATCCTGGAGTCACGTTTGTGGCCAAAGAAACGCCTATCTGTATCTCTTACGATAGAATCCCCTGTTGCTATAGAAAGGCTTAAGTCCTTTCAGGGTTGTTTAGTGAATTCAAAAATCCTTTACTTTGATCAGTACAAACTTGCAAAGTATCAGATTTATTTTTATATTTTGTTCTTTACTTTTTATTGATCACAGATAATTGCCCCATGGAGGTTACCAGAGTTTTACAATCGATTCTTGGGACGCAACGATTTGATGGAATATGCAAAGGTTTGTTAGAATGCTAACAACTGCAGAATGTATTATTTAGGGAATGATAACATAGTGATTATGTACTGAACTAGTAATCCAGAGGTCTGGACTAATGAGTTCAAATCCTATCACAGCAGCTGGTAAATTTAAAGTCAGTTAATTAAATAAATCTGGAATAAAAGGCTAGTATCAGTAATGGTGACCATGAAACTACTGGATTGTCATAAAAATCCATCTGGTTCACTAATGTCCTGTAGGGAAGGAAATCTGCCGTCCTTGCCTGGTCTGGCCTACATGTGACTTCAGATCCACAGCAATGTGCTTGACTCTCTTAACCTCCCTCTGAAATGGCCTAGCCAACCACTCAGTTAAGGGCAATTAGGGATGAGCAAAAAATGCTGGTCTTACCAGTGATGCCCACATCCCCAGAATGAATAGTTAAATAAATGATATCTAAATCCAAACGAGTTTCAGATTTTTTTTTAAAGAGGTAACCCCCCTAACTTGCTGTTCCAATAATGACTATAGGTTGTTACATGGATCCTGTGTAGAAATTTGGCTAAGTGAAAAGTGATTAAAAACCAGTGCAGTGTTTGAGACCTCTCTCTTCTGAGAGGTAGATTTTAGTCACAAGATGGTCTTTATTAGATTTGAAATAATTTGGGAGATGTTGGTCACTTCCTCATTGTTGTGCATTTTAAACAGAAGACTTCCTATAGTTGTGTCTGTCAATTGGCAGCTTCACTTGAAGAGACCAGATGACTATTTGATGTTAACTATACAAATGTCACATTGCTGCGCAGATGTTGTAGTTTTTGGGGCAGTTTACAGGAAGCTGTGCTCAGCATCTAGCCCGTGTTGACAATGTAATTTAAAGCAAAATTTAAGAAAATATTGATAGACATCCTTGTTCTTGATGAGTGTATACATCTCCAGTGGCAATATTATCTAAGTTAGAGGAAATGTATTGTGCAAGAATGAATAGTAAATCTTGATTTTTATCTTGTGCATTGAGTCCTGTTATGCATTCTTTTATATATTGTGTATAGACTGGTGGGTACCTGCAAGTGAGTGACAAACTTGATATTTGGGGCTTAAGAGCATAGTCGAAGTTGTTTATAAATGTGACACTCAAAAACCCAGGTTCAACATCCCAGCATAAGTGCTGTAATGTGCCCGCCAGAGTCCTCTCGCGAACCCTGTCAAAATTCATGGGTTTAAAGAGGGGTCACTTTATTTAAATAAAGTGGATGGGTGCACAGGGTACTTTTTGGGCACCTACTTGCCCCAGGAGGTCACAGAATTGGCAAATTAAAGGTCTACTCGGGTCTGCAAAAAAAAATCTGACCCGAGCCCGACAGAACCACATCCGACCCGGCCCGAGTCCTTCCATTTTTTTCCTGCGCCCGACCCGACCATCAGTTAACTTACCTTCCGTTTTTCACTTTCTTGCTGATCTGCACAAGGGTAAAATAATTGTTACAAAACCACCTTTCTGGTCCAAAAATTAAATTAACAGTGGAGCCATTTACCTATGATAGAGCGGGCCCGAGCCGAGCCCGAATGTCAGACCCGGAAGTGCAACCGGACCCGACATGTCAGGTAGCAGGCCTTTATGACAAATGGTGCTGCAGAGTACTAGATAAATAAGGAAATGACACCCAACCTGGAATTTTGAAACCTGTAAACTGTAGAAGAAAAGTGAGGATGTTCAATAGTTTTGAGTTGCTGGGAAGGCAAGTGTTGGGCTAGAAAAAAGGGAAGAGAAAGTGTATTGAATGGTACATTTGGAGTTTACCAGAAACAGGAGAATGACATCTACAGAACCATCACCAAGTTTCAGTAGATTATAGGAAGTGATTTTGGTTTAAACCAGAAAGCAGTAATAAAACAACACCAGGACAAAAATTAAGACTATTTTTAATTGCATAAAACCTGGACAGAGTAGAAATGACTACTGCAAACAGAAATAATGTTTTGAATAAAATTTGATACTTTGGGTGGTAAAGGGAGGAGAGGAAGCTGCAAATGCTGGAAATCTGAAGTAAAAACATAAAATCCCAGAAATGTGCAGCAGGTCAGTCACCATCAGTAAAGAGAAAAGGCAAATTAATGCTTTAGGTATATGCCTTTCATCGGAAATTCCGATAGTCACCTGTCTTTTCTTTCTACAGATGTTGATTGACCACCTTTTGAGATTATCAGCTTTCCGTCTGCTTGGTCACTGGGCAGGTTGCACAGGTCTTTGTGTAAATTTCTGAGCATTTGTCCAACAGCCTTGCAACATCATTACTTTAGATAAAAGCAGCAGGATAGACTGTATTCCATGTAATTTCAAACCCCATTATTTACACCAGCTTTTGGCTCCATATTGAGAGCTGCAATTTATAAACCTCTTTTGGGAAAAAATACGATTTTGCTAAAATGGCCAAATTTGACAAAAAAACAAAAGGGTGGAAAATTGACCACCCATTATAGGGATTCTATACAACATATACATTCTGTCACTGGTTGATTTATTTCGAAAACAATGAATAAAATGATCAGAAATTCCTGTTTCTGCCTTTTTAAACTCCTTCTTGCTCGTTCAATTTCAGTTAATTGTTGAATATTGGTTAAACAAGGATTTTTGAATGTCACAGGTTAGTATACTAACTCAAAGGTATTACTGAGTCTGAATGAAAGGGAGCTATCTTGCGGTTTTAAGCTGCCTTTATTTTGGGTTAATTGCTATTTTAGTGCTGTTGGCTCCTGATGTGCTAGACTTATGCAGACAGTGGTAAAACCTAAGTAAACTTGCTAAGTTCACTAAAGCTGGTGGATGGGAAGTCCTTTTCTATAGTTGGGTTGTCCAGGCCCCAGCTTTGGCAAATCTGGCAAGCTTACTTTGGGGCTACCACCAGCTGTTCAAAAGCAGTGTATAAAAAGCTGGCAGTACTACGTAAGTAGCTGTAAAGAGAGTCATAATACCAAACATGATTAACCATAAAGTGTGTGCTAATTAAACTTCATACTGTTGGGTTCAGTAACCCTTCTAAGCTGTATCTGTTATGCCAGAAATATACAGCAAGTCAATCGGTATTGGTAGGGAGAAAAGACTGGTCATGATGCTTTGTGCATTGCAGATTTTCCTTATTATTTCATCCCTGAAGTCATCAGCATTTGTAAAAATACTCTTTTAAATCCATTGAATCTCTATCCACAGACTATATTTGGGAGTGACTTCAGTCTCTAATTTAAATCAAATTTTTATCCTGTTTAAGAGTGATCTGTTGCAAAGTAAAATCCCATTGAAACTGTAATGTAGAACAGCTGCATATCCTTCCAAGTCAACTATATTGCCTTCACTAGGACCTACCTGAATTGGCACTCTCATTGCACTAAATTGGCTCTGGTGATACTTACTGAAAATGCAGTGTGTATATAGTCCCTACTGATTGGTGTACTTGTAGTGAGAATAACATGTCAATTCTATTTATGGGACACAAGTATTGAACAGCCTTCTTTCCTCCAAAATATGGAGTATTACAGTGCATGTAGCAGAATGTATGCACAAACCTAAGTTACTAGTTATTACTTAAGCAATTTTAAAAATATTTTTAAGTTTCCATTGAATCTAAACAGTAAATTATCAACTTGCATTGTTTAATTTAATGGATTTTTTAAACTATTAAAAATAGACAATAAAAAATATGTTGCTATACAGCAACCATGTGTACAGGAGACATTTCTCTAAGCTGAAAAAAAAGGCAGTTAACGTGTCTGCAGTAACAGTTGAGACTCACAAGAGGGCACTCAAGGTTTTTGAAAGAACATAGAACTTGCATAACAAGCGAAGGACAGGAGAAGAGTGAGTGGCATGATTTTTCTCCACTGCAGATTAAATTCCTGTAATCACAATTTAAATCTTCAATAATCATGTCAAATAACATTATTATTGATGTATGTTGCACAAAAGCATAGGTAGAAATCTCCTATGATGAAGATTTCAGGTTGGTTCAGGTGATAATCAACTGTTCTTGTAGTTCATAATGTTGGAATCCATCATTGGACTTAACTAAACAGAAGTGAATACGAGAAACTATTACTGTTTCTTTATACCAAGGCAGCCATTCGAAGTGACCCATTGGCCTGGCAGAATGCTGCATTTTTAAATTTTAGTATTTCTTTCCCTTCAATCTATCTGTAGCATGCAAAATCATGTGTGAAACACAAGCACTCAGCTAGTCACAATGCTACCAAAGAATAAACCACCCAGTTAAAATAGTCCCTGTAGTCTTGACCATGACAACAGTGAGAATAATTACTTTCTGCCACTTAGAGAGACATTCTCATGCCATGTTAGTTCATCTGTTGCTGACATTTTTATACCTGTGATACAAAGGGAAACATTTTGGGGAAATCATTTGATACAATGTTTTATCCAGTGAAGACCTTGGTCTGATCGAATATTGTTTCTCTCTTGTACCTTTTGTATAAATTCCACATTTTTAATGATTGTTCGGTTCCTACAAGTAATAAAGCTATTGATTTACAGAAATGTATATGTTTTTCTAAAACAGTATTTTGAATTTTTAAACTAGTAATTTTTCTATATGTGAGATGTGCTTGATGCATCAATATACAAAATGCTCTTTAATTGTTTTGAAAAGGAACTGAACCAAATCTGATTGTGCTCCTGTATCAAATGTTTAACATCATATGGAGAATATTCTCCTGAATATCATTTCAACCTCAGCCCCTTCTGACTCAAACCCATGTGTTCTATCAATACTCTGAATACAGGATTTGCATCAGATATATAAAAAATTCTACAAATTGAGAATTGCTGTAACAAAAATTGCAAGCAGTAAATTATTTCATTCACAGCGATAGTAATGTTCCATATTTAGTTTTAATTGTATTTTAAATAGTGGGAAGGGAAGGGGTGCTGTTTTGTCGTACCATATTCGACACCTATAATGTGTCCTAAATAACCTATTGGTTAATTTCTTCCATCTGAATATTGGGAGGACTGAAGCCATTATCTTTGGTACCCACCACAAACTCCATTCCCTGGCCACTGACTCCATCCCTCTTCCTGGCCACTGCCTCAGGCTAAACCAGATCGTTCGCAATCTTGATGTCGTATTTGACTTGAGGTGAGCATCCGACCACATATCCACTCCATCACCAAGGCTACCTACTTCCATTTTTGTAACATTGCCTAACATTACCCCTGCCACAGTTCATCTGTTGCTGAACTCCTTATCCATGCCTTTGCCTCTAAACTTGACTATTCCAATGCTCTTTTAGCCTTCCATTCTCCAATCCACATAAACTGAGAGCTCATCCAAAATTCTGCTGGTCGAATCTTAACTCATACCAAGTCCTTTTCACCTATCACCCTGTGACCATGGAACTACATTGGCTCCTGGTTTATCAAAGCCTTTATTTTAAAATTCTCATCCTTGTTTTCAAATCCCTCCAAGGCCCTGCTCCCCTCTCCCTCTGGTAACCTCTTCCAAGTTCTATAACCCTCCAATCTCTGCACTCCTCCAATTCTGGCCTCTTGCACATCCCCAGTTTTTTTTTCTCATTACCCCACCATTGGCGGCAGACCTTCAGCTGCCGAGGTCCAAAGCTCTGGAAGTCCCTCCCTAAATCTGTCTGCTTCTCTATTTCTCCTCCTTTTAATATGCCCCTTAAAACATATCTCTTTGACCAAGCTTTTGCTCATCTGTCCTAATATCTCCTTATGTGGCTTGGTGTCAAATTTTGTTTGACCTGTGAGATTTTGTTTGTCCTGTGAGGTGTCTTGGGATGCTTTACTAACTTAAAGGCGCTATAGAAATGCAAGTTGTTGTTTTGTAATCTGTTTCCTAACTATTAGTTGATACATAGTGAATGCAGAATTTCTTGTTTATTTCTCAAATTCTGTACTGATTACATCAGAAGTACTAATTCTCAATGGTACACATTGGGCAGAATTTTCATTCCTGGGTCCTGATCCCCGCCGTCGGGATGAATTGCGAGTCAGGAACCTGGAAATGCCGGCAGCGGGACCCTGAGGCAGATTTTGGAGGAGGCAACCACTATCTGGGAGTCCTGTCCAATTAAGGACGGCAGGCATGCTCGCAAGTGTGGAGGACCAAAAGGAAGTCATCCAGCACTGAAAGATCAACAGCCCACCAGCAGAGCTGGGCGCTGCTGAAGTATGTAGGAAGGAGCGAGGGCGCCTCCATTCCTGGTCGCTGGTCACAAATTGGGGGGAGGATATAAGGACCAAAAGGGTTAGGGCCGATGGATAGAAGGGGAAAGCCCTCCACAGTAAAGGGCACTGCTGCCATTGTAGCTGTTTATTAGCATGGCCCCTTCCCTATTGAATGGAGCCTCTGGCTCTGATGACCCCTGCCACCTCGCCTCCTGCAGAATCCTGTGGAGGCAGGAATGTGTCATGGAGCTGGCCCAGCAGGATTTCCCACCCATTTTCGGGGCCCCTGACTCCAGACCCATCTCTATGGACTCTTGAAAATTCTGCCGATTGTCACCCATCCAGTCTGTGGTGTACTGAGACCAAAAAGTAACAAAATGCAGAACTTCCCAACTAAAATTGAAACTGTGTGTGTATGTGTGTAGGCATAGTATGTATATGTAAAGTATAAGCAATAGTGATTTCAAGGCTGTAATTACAGTTGATTAGTATAAACTGCTCATGCTTTTATTTTCCTGTTTAGCAGCTGTACCCCCAAATTCACTCACTGTCTTGTAGTCACTCTTGGGTATCCATTATTTTCTCTATAAACAGTATGATACCAGTGATTGGATAATAGCTTGTAACTCACTCCAGGTTGTACATTATTCTATATACCATCCTGATTATATTAATCTTGTAATCATTCTCAGCTATCCATTACTCTATTTCTTCGAACAAGTAAAAAAATTGGTGTGTCTGTTTTAACTTTGTTACAAGACTTACAAACTTTTAGTAATAGCATTTTATTGCAGTTTTGAAGTACATACATGTGTTTTTTTTGTCAGCTAATTGATGCAAAGATTTTCTGTAAATTTCTAATGTTGAATGTTTGTTTATAAATTACTTGAAGGCAAATATACTGAACTAGCCAACGTGATTGCAAGCAGAAGATGGACAAGAAAAAAGGACTAGGAGAGTGTAGGATATTTGACAAAGATAGTTCGGCTGAGCTAGGAGAAGGACTTGCATTATTGGTAAGAGATAACTCAACATCAGAAAAGGAGATGAAAGATACCGTTAGAGTAGAAATTTATTAACAGTGACAAAGATAATTAACTAATTAGCATAAGGTGAACTGGTGGGTAAAGGAGTTGTTTAGGCAACTGAGGGAAGTTTCAGTGAAACATAACGTGATATAACATACAGTATCGGAGGTGAGGTGGGCAAATCAGACTAGTGAAATCAATGTTTGCTCGCACAATTTGAACTTGGAAGAAGGAGGGTACTTTTAGTACAGACTTCTGCCTAATTCAAATTCTAATCCACTTTTTAGCAATAAATCCTTATCTTTGTGTTATTTACACATATTTTGAATTAATTAATTCTGTTTTTTCGTGCAAAAAAACTTGAATTATCAGATGTAGACTGTTAACACAAAATCTGTTGACACCAAGCTATGGAAACCATTACTAGTTTACAACTAATTAGTAGCAAAGGGATGAAGAAAAAATAAGAGAATAGGCTATGGAATGGTAGCTGGGATTTACTGTGGTTAAGTCTAAGGTAATGAACATTGATACACAATGAATGGGTGCTCTTAAGCACATGAGAAAGCTCCGAAGGAGAAAAGCTGTTTCAGTCAAACTCACTTCTTCAATGTACACCACTTTGTCATGAATTGCCCCCAGATATCCCCAATCTGGAGTAGTAAATTCAGTTCTGGTCACCACACCTCAGAGGAGAAAATTGGCCTTGGAGAGGATGCAGTTCAGGTTCACCAGAATTATGCTAACTTTTAAAGGGTTAAATTATGAGGCCCATTTGGATAAACATGGCTTCTATTCTTTGGAGTATCGAAGATTGAGGGGTGATCCAGTTGTGGTATGTAAATTTATTTATTTTTATTTAGAGATACAGCACTGAAACAGGCCCTTCGGCCCACCGAGTCTGTGCCAACCAACAACCACCCATTTATACTAACCCTACAGTAATCTCATATTCCCTACCACCTACCTATACTAGGGGCAATTTACAACGGCCAATTTACCTATCACCTGCAAGTCTTTTGGCTGTGGGAGGAAACCGGAGCACCCGGCGGAAACCCACGTGATCACAGGGAGAACTCGCAAATTGATAAAAGCATTCTGGGGAATCCAGAACAAAAGGGCATAATCTAAAAATTAGAGCCAGGCCATTGAGGACTGAACCAGGAAGCACTTCAAAGAGTAGTAGAAATCTGGAACTCTCTTTGCCCCAAAAGGCTGTGGATGCAGGGACAATTGAAACTTTTAAAACAGATCGATAGATTTTTGTTGGTAAGGGTATCAAAGGATATAGAGCAAAGATGGGAAAATGGTGCAACAGGCTTGAGGAGCAGAAGGGCCTACTCCTGTTTTCTGAATACTACTCCACCCATTTAATCTCCAGAGGAAAGGTTTTACAGATCTCCACTTTGCCTCTTGAAGGTAAATTGAGTGAATCCCCAAAATATCTCATTCTTGCATCCTCCATTGTCAGTTCTGGGCCATTTGCTGCCTTTGGCATGTTATTTCCATGGAACCAGCATTTTGAAAAGTATCCTCTCGATTCCATTCCTAACTGGATATCCAAACAGCTATTTTGAAAGGCTGTTTGTTGACACAGCATTAACTGTTCTAGATTGGATTGTTTCACTCCTCTGAGCTCACTTTCCACGACTTTATTAGCATGCCACCAGTCCAGTTGGCCTATTGGGAAAGGAGTGCTTTGTGACGTTTGTCTCCTTTTATATTCATAGTTTTATGTTGGTGACAGGAGCACTGCATGTGCATGTTACTGATTGCACTGAATATTAAGAAAAAAACACACCATGGAACTTCAACTCCCCAGACCATCATAGTTCTTTTCTGAGCTGTCTCCAATACATTAATCTTTTCAAGGTAGAGTGCACAGAAAATTGGCAAATATCTCACCAGTGAACTATGGAATATTAATTTGAGGCCCCATCCACCCTCCAGGGTTGTGGGACCCTGTTGTGTGCAGATTTCTGCCATGTTTTCTTACATTATAATGATGACTACCCTTCAAAAAAGAAGTCATTCATTGGCTGTGAAGAGGTTTGGGACATCCTCATGTCAATAAAGGGACCACATAAATATTTCCTTATTTAAGTTTCTTTCTTTCTTGGAAGGAGGAAAGAAAATCAGCAAAAATTCCCACTTCTGATTGCTGAAAGTATAAGTTGGTTCATGGTATGATTGTGTTTGGCAATGATTTTTTTGTTTTACCTGCTCCCCTCCTCCAAGGAGTATGGTTTCACAGGTGGTATATGGTCATTGATACCTCACTCAAGTGGCTACTCTTCATGCGTGAGCCTAGACGCTGAATGCTGGTAGGTTTGATTATGAGAATCATCACAACCAAACACAATCATGACATAAATGCGGTTGGGCATCAGGTTTGTTATTAGAGTCATAGAGAGATACAGCACTGGAACAGGCCCTTCGGCCTACCGAGTCTGTGTGCCAACCAACAACCACCTCATTTATACTAATCCTACATTAATCCCATATTCCCTACCACATCGCCACCATTCTCCTACCACCTACCTACACTAGGGGCAATTTACAATGGTCAATTTACCTATCAACCTGCAAGTCTTTGGCTGTGGGAGGAAACCGGAGCACCCGGCGGAAACCCACGCAGTTACAGGGGGAGAACTTGCAAACTCCGCACAGGCAGTACCCAGAACCGAAGCCGGGTCACTGGAGCTGTGTGGCGATTGATGCCACTGGCACAGCTGCTTGTTGACACTCACTGCACAAGTGTGCAGTTTACAACAGGGGTCATTGGATTACAACAAGATTCCTGGCTGATTCACTGCCCTGCTTTCAGCACACTCCAGCTGAGATTACCTGTCTCAGAGCAGAAATTGAGCTTGGGACTTACTGATCAGCATATTTCAGCTAGTTACTTAATAAACATAACCAATCATCATTAAAGACTAAAACTAATAATTCTTGCGAAGGAGTTGAATATTCTTAAATTTAAAAATTGTCAGGTGATTAGGAATTATGAAAGGTTGCTATGTATTTTCTAAATTTACATTTATCACAACATATAAATAGGCTACAGTAGAAAATGAATAGCTGTGTATGTGATTTAAATAATCGTTGCTTGAGTAAACTGCCAGAAATGTCTTTTGATCTGCCACTACCCTATTTACTTTCTTACTTGCTAAGGATGTCATGATGTTATGACATGCTAAATGATGCTGTGTATGTGTATATATATATATATATATATATATATATTACGAATGGTTGTAGGTGGTATTGTGGAAAATGTGGCAGAGAGTTAGTTCGGCTGCTTGTACACAGGAGTTGCCGAAGGATCTCATTAACATTGGTACTTTGTTACCCTTTTTACTTTGGACAATATGGGCATAATATTCTAAATATGTTCTGATGGAAAGAAACCATGCTCACCACCAGTGAATGTTGGATAATAATGGGTGTATTCACTTCTTCAGGGATGGAAAATCACAAGAAGGGGCACCCTGTTAATCCCCTTCTCTAGTATTGAGTAAAGGGTTTCCAGCACAGGTGAGGTAAATGGAGAAATGGCAATGATGCCACTGGTGCAATGGAACAGTGTACTTATGATGCCAGATGTACTTAATAACAGGAGAGTAATCTGCATGTTCTGATCGATATTACAGCCTGCTAATAGTGAAAAAGTCAAAGCAGTATTCTCTTAATGTTTTAGTCATAAAGTTCAGTTGAATGTATTATGCAGATCAGTGAAGGGTCTGTACACTGAAAAAATTATAATTTAAGAAGTGCCAGCCTGCAGAAACATAACACAAAAATCAGATTATGCCATCCTAGACAGTAATAACATTCAAGTTTGGATTACAATGAATTTGTCAATGAAATGAATGTTTGATGTATTACACATGGTTTCCTGATCTGTAGAAGAAGGACACAAATTAAGTGAACTGGATTTTACCCTGAGTGGCAGTTTTAGACTTGTGCTTTCCTGTAAACTGGACTTTTGCATGGCAAGTTGTTGTTAGCCAATGATCCAAAAAGGGCAGTGCCTTTACAGGGCATTTGGAACCTGTGTGAAACACAATTAAAATGTGCAAATCCTTTTTGTAAAAAACTTAATTTTTGAAATGAAGAACTTTCTGTAGTGTATTGTGGCTCACTGGAATGTTACAAAGCATTTCACCTACAATAAATTAATTCTGAAGTACAGTCACTTTTTATATAGACAAATGTATCAGGAAATCGAGAATTTAATTTGAAAATGCAAATTCTAGGGCCTTTTAAAATCTGGAATTTATACACTCAAATGCATTTATTAAAATTTGATGCTTCCTATTACTCAGCTTAATTACAATTCCCAGTTTGCTTTATTTGTGACCCATAGAGTTTATGAAGAGTTAAACATTTACAGGTCATGATAGTCCCCATTGTTTAAAGAACATAAAATAATGAAAATCACAAGAACTGGATGTTGCCATTTTAAATAAGCAAAAGTGGGTGGAAGTAACTGCTAACAGTCTTTGCCCCAGACTGTGTCCATACTAGACCTGAGACCACCTCTTTGGGGCTGCACCCTGTGCTAATGATAACAGCCCATTGAAGCTAAAAGGCATTCAATGAAAAAACAACCTCTTGAAACCTAATGAACCATTCAATGGCTTGGTTGCTCAAGCATTAACAATTGCTCCATCTTCTTGTGACATGAGGAAGACACATTGTAACAGTGGGTAACCTGTTGACACCACTCAGGGCTGATACAAAACTGCTTGAGGGGGAAAAAAATCAGACCAGGTAATAGCATCAAGTAAATAGCTACTAATTTAACATTTTATTGTTGAGGAACAATAATACACAACTGCATTTGTCCAACTACAACTCATTAACAACTCATTAGCCATTAATGACCTTATCTTTTCATGTTTATTCTAGAACAAATCTATAGGATATTACTGACAGCAGCAGTTTATTATAGGAGTGAGTTCATGAGTGCAAACGACCCATAACGGCAAGTGAGTTATGCAGTCTTTCAAACTAGTGAGATCCACTGAAGCTTAAATCACAAGGCACTCCTGTATTCCTATGGTGCTGTCAATTCCATAGTCTTCCTGCAGTCGAAGGAACTCCCTGGTGGAAATCACACAGCCTATGTTCTGTTAGCAGCAAAGATTCACTTTTCATGAGTTTCTAGACGTGCGTTTGAACAACCTCTGGATTCAGTTTGGCTGCTCTAGATTGCCAGCAGACTTCAAATATAGAAACGAGGCAGTAGTGCATGGAAGTTGTTTTGGGGTTGCCCTCCAAGGACCGGAGCTCATCTGTTAAATCAGCAAACAAAGGAATTCCATACAAAAGGTGTTAAATAAAACCCATTCAATGGGTGAAGCAAAAACATTTCATTATATTGCGTAAAGCATTTTTTCACCACATCTATTTCTAAAGTATGTTATTCCTGTTTACTTTACCTGATTTCTCTTTGTTGCTGAGAAGATGGGCATTGAGCTTTATTCCAGGTTACTGTCAAAACATTAAAGTAAGTTACCATCCACATTGGACTACCCTACTATTTCCCACCCCACACAACCACATGCCTTCATCGATTTTGTTCAGAAACTGTACAGCTTCTGCTGGGTGCTTGTACAATTTGGTTCTTAATTCAATAGAGCTGTCAGTTACAGTGCCACTGAATCTAGAGATGTTAAAATAGTGCAGTTCCTCTTTTTTTTTTCCACTTGTTGCCCTTTTCCACTCCTTCACCATTTTTTTATATGTTGCTGAGTTGCCAATATTGGTAATGCTCAGCAAGGGTTAACTGCTTCCTCAAGGTGAGTGGCAAATTTCACCAGGCTGCCCTTGCACGCCTCCTTTTGTCCAGTTGGGGCATGGTGTAGCAGAGGTACTGGTTAGCTGTGGTAGATACTTTACTTGAGAAGACCAGGCATGGAGGTGGAACAAAAGGACCTTTTAAAACCTTTGCATGCATATAATAAGTTAAATACAGGTAGCTTCTTCTATTGCTGTCATTTTATTTTGGTAATCTGGTACCAGAGATGTTAGCAGTTACAAGGCACTTTTACATTGGTTCAGTTCAGACTAAGGGAGAGTGCCATCATTTTTATTGGTGTACAGTTCTATTTTTGGGATAAGAGAGCCAGTTTTATCAGTACAAACATGGGCATCCAGTGAAAGGACACAACTCTCCTGTGATCTGAACTAAACAAATGCCCATAGCTGAGGGGAAAAATGACTGTGAACTGTGAGCCTTTGCAGTTTGGAGGTTATGTGAGTAGGAGGGGGAAATGACTTTTCTACTGTGAGTGTGCCTCTTAAAAGCGGAACTTTTCCCTCATGTCTGCAATCACATCGGCTTATTGCTTCTGAGTTATTTGTCCAAGATTGTTCTATTTCTTTTCCGTACTGCTATGAAATATCATTTCTGCCTGCAATGAAATGGGAGTCCTGAACTGACAATAATCTAGACGCCTGGTGAATTGATGGGGTTTAGAAAGGCATGATTTCTGTAAGATGTCTATTTTCGAAACATGGAAATAGTAAACTAATTTTGCAGGTTAGAGATGTGTTCGGCAGGTAGCAAATATCATCCCTCCGTGAGTCAACTTGGCTGTTGCAACCTTCAGTATTTCTGAGGCTCTTCAGTTTTCCCTTTCTGGAAATTTATATCTCTAGCCATCCCGCACAGTGAGGTCATTGCACCACTGCTATATCTTACAAGTTCCAAGTAGTAGAAACATTCCAGTTTTCATACATTAACTTGAACCTTCTCATACTCACACCAATATCTGACAATCTCACCATTACCCAAAATGACAGTGGACCGCATCAACTGACTATAGGCTTGAGTTATGAAGTAGTTTTGGAATCCAAATTGGTTCAGTTCAGAATGCTGATATGGATTTGACTGAATGTGGAATTTAAATGCACCAAAAATGAATTTTGGATTTTAAAACATACATATTAATCCAAATTTCAATTTCAGATTTGCACCTGAAGTCTGGCTATTTGTTCCTCTTGAGCAGCGTTAATTTTCTTATCTGTATGTTAACGTAGTCAGGTAAAACCTGGTTATAAAATAAACCTTTGCTCACTGGGTAAATACAATGTGTATTGCACTGAACTGTGTAGAAGAGGGTCCCAAGTATGATACTTGTTCTCTGCCAAATAAGGCAATCTTAGTTGGGAAAGCTGTACTGTTTCAGATCTTTGCTGTAACCAACATACCATGGGCTCCTCTGGATAGTAGTTTATCAAGTAAAGCTGATGCCTGTCCTGCCCACCGGCTGAAATGGTGCGTATTGTAAGCGGACCAGAAAGGATACAATTCTTAATGCCACAAGGCAACAAATAACTCATTTTCCAAGTAGCAGTTTTTTAGCTTACGAATAAGCATTTATTTACTAAATTTGATGATTTTTAAAAGTAAACTTACTGTCTATAAGAATATTAAGGATGGAAATATTTCAGCTTTAATAGGGTATGGAATTCCAACTTGACTTTCCATTTAAAAAGAATTTACTTAGTGACTAAGTCGTAAAGTTTATTTTTGAAATTTAGTGTATTCAGAAGAGCCACTGTTGAGGTATTATATTTTTGAATGGAATTGTATAACTCTGAAAATGGGGAAAAAAGTAACTTTTTCACTTATGAATAGTATCTTTTTTTGGAGCAGTGTCTGAGTGTTATTCATCACTGGAGCTAGTTTTCATGTGAAAGGTTCCACACTAAAGATTTCTTTCCGTCTGCCTTAGTAGCTGGTGGCATTTCTGCAAGACTGGGTTTCAGGAGCTGATGGCCCTGGTCACCACGGGTACTGTTCTGTCGCGGTGATTAGAAATAATTGGGGCCAAAGTAATGAATTACTTCATAATGTTGTTTGTTATCCATGCTTCAGTGTATTCTGTGTGATCTGAAGGAGGAGCCTCGCAGTGGGAGGTTGAGAAATCGTATCAGTTCACAAGAATAGATACTCATCTTCTCTGCATCATGCCTTTATTTCAGGTTTTCCCCTTCCCATTCCCTCCCACCCCACCAACATCCTTATAAACAGATGTTCATTCTTTTTTGCAAACTTAAAATTATCCTTACATTTGTATAAAAAATGACTAGAAAGTACTAGAAATATTAAATCATTTAATTGAAGATTCCTCCTTAACGCACTAATCGCGCATTAAGTTTCCCTGTGTAATTTCCTGTTCAGTCCTTGGAGCTTGTCTGTAATTCGTAGATCATTTCTTACTAGTTTGTACCCAGCACAGCAGTGAACCTTGAGGGGAATTGATGAGCAGTGTGTGGCTTTTAAAGCAGGACTTAATTTGACAGCTGGAAATGGCACATGCTGAACAATTAGTCAAAACTACCATCCACAACAAAATATAGTAGCCCAGTCAGTTCGAGCGGTTAGAGTTCTATAGGATGCTGCATGGTGGAAAAACAGATAACTTGGTGCAGCATGGACAATGTCGAACCTATGCACATACTAACTGCAATGTATTTGTGTAATGAGGAATTCAGGAGAAATTTCTTTACCCAGGGACTGGTTGGAATTTGGAACTTGTTACCAGATGTAGTTGAGGCGGATAGCATAGACGCATTTGAGGGGAAGCTCCGTAAGTACATGAGGGAGAAAGGAATAGAAGGATATGTTGATGGGGGTTAGATGAAATAGGATGGGAAGAAATTTGTGAGGATCATTAACACTGGCACAGATCAGCTGGTTTGAATGACCTGTTTCTGTGCTATAAATTCTGTGTAGTAATAACTTTTTGTGGGTTAAGGTTGTGTCCTCAAGACAGTGGTGGTCTTCTAAAATGAGATGGGACAAAAACTTAAATATCTTTTCATTATAGTCATTTGGGTGTAATTTTGGATTGAAATTACACTGCAATGCTAGTAGCAAAAATGTAAAATGTTTATGAAATTCCTCTGCTTTGTAATGAACTCACTAACATTATTTAAAAGGAGACACATCTGAACTTTTGTTTCCCTATGAGCACTTTATCCATCATAAACTGCGTTGCAGAGACATTGTGAGGCACATTTTATTGTAAAAAATGTAACTTGCACTTAGCAGGACTGCAGTGGATGCAGGTTTAAGATTCCCTGAATGATCATTGTTTTCCTTTTTGACTATAGACACATGGCATTCCTGTTCCTGTCACTCCCAAAAGCCCTTGGAGTATGGATGCTAACATCATGCATATCAGGTAAGAAGCTGAGCACTGAATGGTGAAGTAAAAAAGGGGTAAAAAAAAATTGGAACTCTACAGCAGGTGCCACTGTATCTGAAGGAGAAAATACAATTTAACATTTTGAGTGGAGACCCTTTGTCAGGACCATCTGATGATGGGACTCTATTGAAAATGCAACAGTTTCCTTTCTTTTCCTGTTACTGACAGACCAGCTGTGTATTTCCAGAAATTTTCTATTCTTTCCAGATTTCCAGCATTCATTTTTGTTTTAATCTTTATTGAGTAATATACTTGTTTTATATACTTGTCATCTTAATATAGTCTGATTCTTTCATGGTAGATATTCTTGTTTATTTCTTCAATTTTGTTTTAATATTTTCCCACAGCTATGAGTCTGGGATCCTGGAAAACCCCAAGGTAATATTTCATGACATTGAAATACTCTCAAATATGCCATTAAGCTTATAATGTGTTATGTGTGTGACCCATAATTTGAAATTTCATGGGGGTAGGGGGAATGGCAAGGCCAAGCCCTGGTAGTATTATCATCTGTGTTTTAAAGCTTTTTATTGCTGCTGAGATCAATGGGGAGGGAAACATTCTATGTGACATTGTACAATACAATGTCACATCGAAACAATAAAGAAGCAATTAGACAGATGAGCCACATTCACAGAGGAGCGCTTCAAAGTTGGCAGCTTGCAGCAGTGGTTTCTCTCATTGTGAAATGTGGGGTCTTGTTTGATCGAAGGTCATGAACTAATACAATTTTCGAAGCAGTAGCAGCCAATAGACTGACTTTTCCACTGCCATTAGCCATTTTCATGTCTTCAGTACAGGCTTTTATCTGGTTTTACTAGCATGTTTACTCATTTATATTAGAGAGGGGGGAAGCTACTGATGGGTTTTATATAATCTGGAGGAAAATACATTTTGCTTGAATGAAACTTTGCTTGAAAAATTTACAAGGTTAAATTTAACCTCATGATGTAACGTAACATGCTATCTTTGATCATTAAACATTTAAGGATAGTTTTTACACCCCAATCTGTGTGCTGCACATAATAGATCTCTGCAGCCACACTTCAAAAATTAATGGGAAGGTACTTGGTTTAAGAAGTGTGTTTGTATTTACATGCATATGCAAACCTGGAATATGTTACAAGATGGTGAATGCATCTCTGAGTTGAGGTGATGGCACATAGCACAAAGGTGAAGCTTAAGTGGTTCAACGTCATCCCAATCTTGAAATGTTTTATTGCCTTGAAACACATCAGACTGCCATACTCACTAATTTAGGGAAAATTACTGATTTTCACTTCCTTTTTTTTGCTGGTGACAGTTGTCAGGCTTCTTTTGTGCTGTGCAGATAATGCAGTATCAGTATTTATTTTACCCATTTTAATTTTTGGTGATATGAAAGCATCTATCTCGCAATAGAGTGAAATTTCACTCTGATAGTAGCGTATGAATTCCTTTGCCTACTATTTTAGCAGAAGCATTAATTCATTAATGGATTTAAGGATGCCGTCATAATGGTGCTCAATTCGCTGAGCTAATGGTAGACTATTAGATTGCTAAAGCAAGCCTGAGTTGATTGCCACCCTCCATTGATATCTGACTTTGACTCAGCCATACAGAAGAGGCTATCGGAAAGACTATAAAGGTCCCACATCCAATCCGTATACTGAACCTTGTTAGCTAATCTCAGCCTGGCAGCAGTAGGAACACTATACAGCTAGCCTTGAAATTTCTGGCCTAGGTTAAGGAGCTGAAAATCAACCAATGTTCCTGTTTCTGATAAGTTTGTGATCATTGCTGGTGGAACTATAACTATCTGGGATCAGGGTTCGGTTCAGCTATGATGTTTCCTGTGATCATATTGTCTACACACAAATATCATCTATGGAAAATGGCTGCATAGAGGTATAGGAGGTGACTGATGCCCATGGAAATATAATCCTATGAAGGGGTCGAGACTTTCAGGAGGGGAAGAGGAAAGTTGTATCATAATTAAACCTAATCATATCCTCACACATTTTGCTGTGACCATCTCTAGGATGGGAAAGCTGATTACTTCCCCTATGCCGTCCCAGTGCTTGATGATGTAGCTGCTATGTTGTGGCAGCATAGATGGGAGATTAATTCTCATGGAATGACATTGATGGCTGTTTTGACAAAATTACTATTTCACAAGCATTATTACATCAAGGGGTATAAATTGAAAAATGTTGTTTTTCTTTAAAGTAAGTGCCCATCAAGTGAACATAGAGTAATGTAAAGTCTACATCACAGAAACAGGCCATTTGGCCCAAATAGTCTATGCCTCCTCCCATCCCTCTTCATCTAACCCTATCAGCCATATACTTCTATACCTTTCTCCCTCATGTAATTATGTAGCTTCCCCTTAAATGTGAATCTGCCAGTCATCTCAACTATTCCTTGTGGTAGTGCGTTCCACATCCTTGCCACTCTTTGTCTAAAAGTGAAACGTGTGGAATGTGACCTCAACCTGCCACATGGGTGCTGGCCACCATTATTATGGCAGTGGATATTGGGGTATTTGAGTGAGTGTCCTGCCATGGGGAGGTGGGACACTTAATTAACTTCTTTAAATCAGGCTCCCACAGCACAATTGGGAACCTGATTTTAAATTTACTACTGCTGCATGGGTTTGCAAGGGATTGGGAAACTTTACAGTGAAATGGAGGTAGGAACTTCTGGCTCCCCAAGTTATGTAGATGTTTCAGCACTTCTTGTGTGCCAGAAGGAGCAGGAGGGCTCCCCGGGCCCCTCTTAGAAGCTTCAATCTCCCCCAGTCCTGATCACCTGAAGGACTTTAGTACACTACTAGGCGGGGTAGAAATAAGTCTAGACTCTGAACTGTATGATCTGTGTATGCCTGAAGCAAGACGGCTGGGAAATCAATCCTCTGGCCTCATCAGTATGTTTGATACAGGCTGCCACCACTCTGCATGGCTCCACAGATTACTCACCCAAGCAAAGACTTCAATTTCTAGCCACCCCCAGTAACTTCTTAGGCCAGGGTTTGGAATGGGCTGTGGGGTGAGGCAGGGGATGAACACAGCTCCTCAAGAACATCTTTTAATTTGAAGATTTTTGCAACCTACCTTCAGTTGGTGGCCCCTGGGAATGCTGAAGATTCCAGAATGGGGTGAGCACTGACTCCTGCCCTGCTTGTCAACAGTTCTGAAAGGGGTGCTTAACAGGTGTTGAAGCTCTCTTTTGCATTTTAAGGGGACATCTAAAAGTGGGTCCCACATATTTAGCAGAGGGTCAGCGTCTGTGCATTTTGGGCACAGCCCATCCGTGGCTAAATTGGTATGCTTTACGCCCAAAAAACGGGTGCAATGCATAGAATTTCTATCTAAATATGAAACAAGCTAGGCCTAGCTGGAACAGGAAATTGGTAAACTGTAACTGATTCAGTTTCATGTATATTAGTTCAATTCTAATTAATCTAGGTATGAGATCAATAGGTAATCTGAATTTATGATACCAGAAATAATTGTAAAATGTAGACAATTTTTACATTTCTATAACTCCTGGTCTAATCAAGCTTCTTGCTTCTATGTGATAGGGAACGACTGGTAACTACCAGGCAACTCAAGTCCTGGGATCTTTCAAAAAATATTTTTTTAAAAACTTTATGCTGGCTTGGACTTTTTTTTTAGATTAAAAGCAATTCACATTTATACATTTGGAAGAACTCAAATTAATGCATGTCCTACAAGTACAAATTAACACAATTATGTTCCTGTTTAATGGAAGAAACTGCTGCTCCTACCATCTTTGCCTCGTTTGCTTAGAGGTCTAGTGATTTTTTTGTAACACTTCTTGGGGTGAGTTGGTAGAATTAAATTGTTTATACTTGTATCAACCATTGGTCTTAAACTGGTCTTAAATTCAAAGTTTAATTTTTTTTTATGAACACAAACTTCCTTGGTCAGGTCTATTTACTTTGCAGCGATACTTTAGGCATGCCCAGAAGGCTAATACTTGGTGGGGGTGTTGGGGGGGGGGAACTGTTCTGAATGTGTGCAGTGGCGCAACAAGAACATTTGGCTACAGAGAATTGAAAGCAGATGGTATAACCATTTTCTGCTTTTGTGAGGCCGATTGAAGGGCAATGAGGCAGCTAATGCAGAAAAAGATAGAAATTTACTTGCTTTAACTTCATGCAGCACCCTGAAAGACTTCATTCAGGCCAAGCTCAACAATATCAGGCGATTGAATAAATGTTATCAGCATCGATAGCTCTACATGATGGTTTAGTTCACGGCCCATTTGCCTCCAATTTCTTCTCTTCAACCCTTTCTGGGTAGACTTTCTTCAGATTCTCTGAGGCTGACATTGCAGTCTGGCCTCCTACAGTGAAGGCTAAATGGAACGCAGTGATACAGCATACAAAACGATTTGTTTTTTTTTGAACTACAGCAAGCAGAACACCGAACAATCAAGGAAAGCTGATCGAGCGATGGTATTTTTCATTTTAAGAAGTAGTTGAGGTCAGATTCAAATTGAAGACGATCTGAATTTTTCTTTCAATGTTTGGTAAAGAGGAAAAAATAATTTAAGTAAAACTTCTATATGCAGGAAGAAACTGGTTATTGTGTTTAAATAAAATATAAAGTAAGTCCAATCCATTCAATTCAATACGTTCACATCAGTTCTCTTTAATTTGTTTTTCTTGGCTCAGTACATGGTAGCATTAACTCTATAGTTATCAGTGAAAATCACTGTTAGTAATTGTGTGACATTCGTAAAGTGGCAAAGATTGGAATTTTTTTAAAAATTCGTTCAGGGGATGTGGGCGTCATTGGTTATGCCAGCATTTATTGCCCATCCCTAATTGCCTTTGAGAAGGTGGTGGTGAGCTGCCTTCTTGAACCACTGCAGTCCTTGGAGTGTAGGTACACCAACAGTGCAGTTAGGAAGGGAGTTCCAGGATTTTGACCCAGCGACAGTGAAGGAATGGCGATATAGTTCCAAGTCAGGATGGTGTGTGGCTTGGAGGGGAACTTGCAGGTGGTGGAGTTTCCATGTATCTGCTGCCCTTGTTCTTCTAGGTGGTAGAGATCGCAGGTTTGGAAGGTATTGTCGAAGGAGCCTTGGTGAGTTGCTGCAGTGCATCTTGTATATGGTACACACTGCTGCCAGTGTGCGTCAGTGGTGGAGGGAGTGAATGTTGAAGGTGGTGGATGGGGTGCCAATCAAGCGGGCTGCTTTGTCCTGGATAGTGTCGAGCTTCTTGAGTGTTGTTGGAGCGGCACCCATCCAGACAAGTGGAGAGTATTCCATCACACTCCTGACTTGTGCCTTGGAGATGGTGGACAGGCATTGGGGAGTCAGGAGGTAAGTTACTCGCCGCAGAATTCCAAACCTCTGGCCTGCTCTTGTAGCCACAGCATTTATGTGGCCGGTCCAGTTAAGTTTCTGATCAGTGCTGACTCCAGGATGTTAACAGTGGGGGATTCAGCGATGGTAATGCCATTGAATGTCAAGGGGAGATGGCTAGATTCTCTCTTGTTTGAGATGGTCATTGGGGCGAATGTTACTTGCCAGTTATCAGCCCAAGCCTGGATATTGTCCAGGTCTTGCTGCATCTGGACATGGGCTGCTTCAGTTAATGAGAAGTCACGAATGGTGCTGAACATTGTACAGTCATCAGCAAACATCTCCACTTCTAACCTTATGATGGAGGGAAGGTCATTGATGAAGCAGCTGCAGATGGTTGGGCCTAGGACACTACCCTGAGGAATTCCTGCAGTAATGTCATGGGACTGAGATGATTGACCTCCAAAAACACAACCATCTTCCTTTGTGCTAGGTATGACTCCAACCAGTGGAGAGTTTCGCCCCTGATTCCTGTTGACTCCAGTTTTGCCAGGGCTCCTTGATACTCTGTCAAATGCTGCCTTGATGTCAAGGGCAGTCACTCTCACCTCACCTCACTTCTGGAGTTCAGTTGTTTTCTCCCTGTTTGGACCAAGGCTATAATGAGGTCAGGAGCTGAGTGTCCCTGGCGGAACCCAAACTGAGCAGGTTATTGCTGAGCAATTGATAGCACTGTCGACGACCCCTTCCTTCACTTTGCTGATGATCGGGAGTAGACTGATAGGGCAGTAATTGGCCAGGTCGGATTTATACTGCTTTTTGTGCACAGGACATACCTAGGCAATTTTCCACATTGCTGGATAGATGCCAGTGTTGTAGCTGTACTGGAACAACTTGGCTAGGCGTGCGGCTAGTTCTGGAGCACAAGTCTTCAGTACTATTGCAGGAATGTTGTTAGGGCCCATAGTCTTTGCAGTATCCAGCGCCTTCAGCCATTTCTTGATATCATGTGGAAGACTGGCATCTGTGATGCTGAGGACCTCAGGAGGAGGCTAAGATGGAGTTCCGAAGAAGGGTCGCTGACCCGAAACGTTAACTCTGCTTCTCTTTCCACAGATGCTGCCAGACCTGCTGAGTGATTCCAGCATTTCTTGTTTTTGTTTCAGATTTCCAGCATCCGCAGTATTTTGCTTTTATATTAAGATGGATCATCAACTTGGCACTTCTGGCTGAAGATGGATGCAAATGCTTCAGCCTTATCTTTTGCATTGTTGTGCTTGGCTTCTCCATTGTTGAGGATGGGGATGTTTGCGGAGCCTCCTGTTGTCAGTTATTTAATTCTCCACCACCATTCATGACTGATGTGGCAGGACTGCAGAGCTTAGATCTGATCCGTTGGTTGTGGGATCGCTTAGCCCCGTCTATTGCATGCTGCTTCTGCTGCTTGGTATGCAACTAGTCCTGTGTTGTTGACTCACCAGGCTAACGCCCCATTTTTAGGTATGCCTGGTCCTGCTGCTGGCATGCCCTCCTGCACTCTTCATTGAACGAGTGTTGGTCCCCCAGCTTGATGGTAATTGTAGAGTGGGGGATATGCTGGGCCTTGAGGTTACAGGTTGTGATTGAATACAGTTCTGCTGCTGATGGCCCACAGCGCCTCATGGATGCCTAGTTTTGAGTTGCTAGATCTGTTCAAAATCTATACCATTTAGCACGATGGGAGTGCCACACAACATGATGGTGGGTACCGTCAGTGTGAAGACGAGACTTTGTCTCCACAAGGACTATGTGGTGATCACTCCTACCAAGACTGTCATGGACAGATGTACCTTTGACAGGTAGATTGGTGAGGACGAGGTCAAGTAGATTTTTCCCTCATGTTGGTTCCCTCACCACCTGCCGCAGACCCAGTCTAGCAGCTATGTCCTTTAGGACTCAGCCAGCTCGGTCAGTAATGGTGCTACCAAGCCACTCTTGGTGATGGACATTGAAGTTCCCCAGCCAGAGTACATTTTGTGCCCTTATTACACTGAGTGCATCATTGAATTGGTGTTCAACACGGAGAAGCGCTGATTCATCAGCTGAGGTGGGGGTGGTAGGTGGTAATCAGCAGGAGGTTCCCTTGCCCATGTTGAACCTGATGCCATAAGACTTCATGGGGTCCGGAGTCAATGTTGAGGACTTCCGGGGCAACTCCCTCCCAACTATATACCACTGTGCTGCCACCTCTGGTGGGTCTGTCCTGCCGATGGGACAGGACAGGACAGGGATGGTGATGGCAGTGTTTAGTTTAGTTTAGTTTAGAGATACAGCACTAAAACAGGCCCTTCGGCCCACCGAGTCTGTGCCGACCATCAAACACCCATTTATACTAATCCTACACTAATTCCATATTCCTACCACATCCCCACCTGTCCCAATATTTCCCTACCACCTACCTATACTAGGGGCAATTTATAATGGCCAATTAACCTATCACCCTGCAAGTCTTTTGGCATGTGGGAGGAAACCGGAGCACCTGGAGGAAACCCACGCAGACACAGGGAGAACTTGCAAACTCCACACAGGCAGTACCCAGAATTGAACCCGGGTCACTGGAGCTGTGAGGCTGCGGTGCTAACCACTGCGCCACTGTGCCACCCCTAATGTCTAGGACATTGTCTGCAAGGTATGATTCTATGAGTATGACTATGTTAGGCTGTTGCTTGACTAATCTATGGGACAGCTCTCCTAATTTTGGCACAAACCCCCAGATATTAGTAAGGAGGACTTTGCAGGTTCGACAGGGCTGGGTTTGCCGTTGTCGTTTCCAGTGCCTAGGTCGATGCCAGGTGGTCCATCCGGTTTCATTCCTTTTCTTAGACTTTGTAGCGATTTGATACAACTGAGTGGCTTGCTAGGCTATTTCAGGGGGCATTTTAAGAGTCAACCACATTGCCGTGGGTCTGGGCTCACATGTAGGCCAAACCAGATAAGGACGGCAGATTTCCTTCCCTAATGGACATTAATCAACCAGATGGGTTTTTACAACAATCGACAATGGTTTCATGATCACCACTAGACTAGCTTTTAATTCCAGATTTATTAATTGAATTCAAATTCCACCATTTGCCATGGTGTGATTCAAACCCATTTTCCCAGACCATTAGGGTTACTAGTCTTGTGACATTACCACCTGGGGCAATAATAAATAATAATAAAAGCAAAATACTGCAGATGCTGGAAATCTGAAATAAAAACAAGAAATGTTGGAAATACTCAGCAGGTCTAGCAGCATCTGTGGAGAGAGAAGCAGAGTTAACGTTTCAGGTCAGTGACCCTTCAGCATTACCACCTGGAGCTTTGGGTTACTAGTCTAGTGACACCACTGTCTTTCCCCCCCCCCCAAATATTTAACTCATCCAGCAACTCGATCAAGAAAGTGATTTCCCTTCTAGGCTTTATTGCCATTCTACTTGTTTTTTTTAAGAAGTACTTAAAAATTAATGCTTAGTATTTCTGTTAATCTGTAAAACAGTGAATAATTTAATGGAAATCACAGCATGGTCTAACGAATCCAGATTAACTTCCAAAAATTTGTGGGTTTTGAACAAGATATAATGATCCTGCTTAGTCCCAGACTCTTTAACACTGTCATGTTGACTTCTTATGCAGCACTTGCTAAAACTGCCATTCTCCCTTGTTCACTGTCTGCCATACACCAACACATCAGACAAACAAATGATGGCACTCTGTTTCTAAACTGAACATGCATGCTGCAGGTCGTATAACTGTGCAATTTACTGCAATTGGCCTGGGGCTGAATTTTCCCCACAGAGGCGGGAATCAGGAGTCGGGACTGCTTTCGGGTCCCGAACCTGCCTCCGATGGGAAATCGATTTAAACTCAAAATTTTCATGGGTGAGCTCTTATTTGGAATGAAGACACGTTCCCTGTCTTTTTAAGGCAGTGGGCAGGCTTTCGAAGCTGCAGGGCCAATTAGAGGCCTTCTGGTTCCAATATAAGGTAAGTAACTGGGAACGTGCTTGAACAAGAAGGTGCCCCCTCAGCCACTTTTTAAAACATTTACTTAAAAAACACGAAAAGCAGCCAGGCCATTGCTCTTGTGGAGGAGTGGGGGGGGGGGGGGGGTTGGCACAGGGGCAACAGTGAAGCTCCTCTACTGGGCAGCCTTTGGCTATAACCCTGCCCAGGCAGGCAGGGAGGAAGGGTCTGTAGGCTTGCCAGGAGCGCTGGACCCCAGTCTGTCAAAGGATGCTCGCCTCCAGGCAGTTGATCTGCTGCCCATCGCGTCGGGAAACTGGAGGCTGACTGGAAAATCCCTATCGACCTCCTTATTCCCTGCTCAACAAGGCTCCTAACGAGCCAAATTGTGGGGGCAGGCGGCCTTCCCAGGCCCCAAAGCCATGTTGTCCAAAATGATCGACATCGGGAGCAGGTTCAGGAAGCCGCATGTCGGCTGGCCTTGTAATTTTTGGGCCCCGTCCTTCTCCATTCCCAATGCCGGTGGGGCCCAAACATTAAGTCCATAGGGTCAAAAAATGTCAACAGTTGGGAAAGAGGCTATCTCAGAAGGGAAAAAAAGCCAGTTATAGTGACAAATTGCAGAGTGGAACTGGAGCTGCAGGTATAACATAGCAGCATGGCATTTCAGCTGAAAGGTATTCTTCAGGGTATAATTTTGAAGCTTTTTCTTATTTATTTGATATTACAGTCTCTGGGAACAGTAAGAAACTTCCTTGTGTCCCCAAGGGTCAGTGTTAGGACCCTGCTGTTCCTGATATATATTAATGACCTAGACCTGTGTGTACAGGGCACAATTTCAAAATTTGCAGACGATATGAAACTTGCAAACATAGTGAACTGTGAAGCGGATACTGTAGAACTTCAAAAGGACATAGACAAGTTGGTGGACAAGTGGCAGATGAAATTTAATGCAGAGAAGTGTGAAGTGATTCATTTTGGTAGGAAGAACATGCAGAGACAATATAAAAGAAAGGGTACAATTCTAAAATGGGTGCAGGAGCAAAGGGATCTGGTCTTATCTGTGCATAAATCATTGAAGGTGGCAGGACAAGGTGAGAGAGGTTAGTAGAGTGTACAGCATCCCAGACTCCATTAATAGGAGCATAGAGTATAAAAGCAAGGAAGTTATGTTAAACTTTTATAGAACACTGGTTTGGTCTCAACTAGAGTATTGGCTGGGATTTCACGGTGGCGGACGGGAGCCAGCCACTGACTGAAATGTCGGTGGCGAACACGCTTCTGCCTTGCCAGGGGATCCAACCCACATTTTAGGGGTCCCCAGGCTTTAACTGTTCCAAGGCGGGACTTCCACCCGCTTGAGGGAGGAAGGCCCGTCTCATTGAGCTGTCGGCCAATCAGCGAGCCAGCAGCTCTTACTCCCAGTGGCGCCACCGGGAGCGGTGGCCACTGCTGGGAGTGCAGCCCAGCCAAAGACATGGAGCCGGGAAGACAGGTAGGTTTTGGTTGCCTCGCCAGGGGTGATCGGTCGGGCCCTGGCGAGGCAAGGGTGGTTGGTTGGGTGCTAGGGTAGTGGGGGCAACCCTCCATTGGGCACCCTGTGCCCGATGAGCAGGCCCCCCACCCCGACAATCGCAGCCACCTGGTTTTCACAGGAAGCTTTTCCCGGTTCCACTTGATTAGCCTGGGGCGGGCGAGCCATTTTTCGCCCCCCACCCCACCCTACATAAAGGGGGGGGGGGGGTGGAGGCAGGAGCGGGTCAGGAAAGCCTCCCGCAGCCTGCCCGTCCATTTTACGCCACACCCCCACTACCATCTGGCTTGTTGGGGTGGCATAACATTCCGGCCATTGTGTCCAGAATTGGAACCACACTTTAGGAAAGATGTGATGGCATTAGAGAATGTTTCCAGGGATGAGGAACTTAAATTACATGGATAAATTGGAGAAGTTGGGACTGTTTTCCTTGGAGAAGAGAAGGTTGAGAGGAGATTTGATCGAGGTGTTCAAAATCATGAGGGGTCTGGACAGAGTGGATAGGGAAAAATTGTTCCTATTGTTGGTAGGATCGAGAACAAAAGGACACAGATTTAAGGTAATTGGCAAAAGAAGCAGTAGTGATATAAGGAAAAACTTTTTCACGCAGCAAGTGGTTAGGATCAGGAATGCAATACCTGAGAGTGTGGTGGAGGCAATTTCAATTGAGGCATTCAAGAGGGAATTGGATTGTTATCTGAAAAGGAAAATGTGCAGGGCTACAGGGAGAAAGCGGGGGAGTGGCACTAGGTAAATTGCTCTTTCGGAGAGCTAGCGCAGACACAATAGGCATTAGGAAGGCAGAGGAGAGGGATGAGGAGCAGGAAGGCAACAGAGGCCATACACTAAGCATTGGATCTACCACTGAAGATGGAGCTGCCTTGAGATGACAGAGAACCGGTACCAGAGGAGACTGCGCTTCTGCAGGCAGATGGTCACAGGGATTTGTGTCCTCGTCGCGGAAGACCTCACACCTCACAGCACTGCTTGCCATGTCCTGCCGGTAGCTGTCAAAATTACTGTGCACTTGAACCTGTTAACCTCTGGCTCCTGCCAAGGATCAACTGCGGACCTTGGTGGCCTCTCAGAAGCGGCTGCACACCTCTGCATCTCACAGGTTACTGATGCCCTCTGTGCGAAAGCTGGGCAGTACATACAATTTCAGACAGATGGTGCCTCGCTGGCACAGAGGATAGTGGGTTTCACCCCATTGCTGGATGCCCCCTGCTGCGGATCTTGATGCCATCTTGCAAACGGCTGGATGCCCTCTTTGCCAGAGCTGGACAGGTCATTCATTTGACGATAGACATGGACTTGCAGGACAGAGGGCATTGGGTTCAGCCTCCATTGCTAGATTCCCCCAGGTGCACAGCTTCATCGATTGCACCCATGTGGTAATCAAGGCATCCAGCAATGGGCCAGTGAGATCCAACAACAGGAAGGGCTTCCACTCTCTCAACGTCCAACTGGTCTGTGACAAGAGCTTCCAGCATGTGTGTGCTTGCTTTCCTGGCAGCTGTCATGACTCCTTCATCCTCTGTCAGTCCAGGCACTCCAGAGTCTGTGGCTGCATTTAATATAATGATACAACCAATGCCATGTTACTCAGTAGGACAACTATTCAACAGGCCATCAGGTTTCTGAAGATGTGATTCCAGACCCAGACTGGTCAGGTGGTGCCCTCCAATACCCTCCTGCAAAGATCTTAGTCATAGTGGTGGTCTGCTACACTCTCCATAGCATGGGCCTCCAGAAAGTTTTGCACCCTGAGGACAATGACGCCGCTCACTGGGGGAGGAACAGAAGGTAAGGGAGGAGGTGGAAGTGGAGGCGGAGGGAGATGACACTGAACAGAGGTGCCCCTGCTGCACGACAAGGTGGCCTTTTCCTACAACCTTCCAGGAAGAGGACCTCCGTCCTCTCCCATATGGTTTCCAGCGTTATATCTAGGTCAGCATAGATGCAACGAGGGTCTGCCCTGCTCCAGGTACCAGGCCTCCGGCTCCATTGTGACATCTCACTTCCCACTGGTGCAGCGGAAAGCTTTGACACAAAATGCAGATCTCTCCCTCAGGACAACCAGCAGCCTCAGTGATAGCTGCCATGATAGTCTAACGCGCCTCCGTTCATGCCCCCACTGGCTCCAACTCCCCTCACTCGGAACCCGTCTCCATACCAATTTAAGGGCGAAAATATGAACTTTAATCGGTCCCCTCCACCCCCCATTGGCGGATTTATGACCCAAAAACAGACCTGGCTCCTGGTTCCCGCCTCTGTGGCGAAAATTCAGCCCCATGATTCACGTATAATTCAACAGTTGTATGTCATTCATCATCGCCAGTGAAGTTGGAAACACAATGGGCTGAATTTTACTAGCGTGCTGCGCTCTGAACTTGAGGGCCTTCTGACTCTGAAGTGCTGCCGAAGAGCCCCCACGGTATTCCGCGCAGTGGCTCATTTAAATAGAGGGGGCGGAGTGTGCAATAAAATGTTATGCACACTTCAAATCCCCTCTCCCACCCCATCAATGAATAATCAGTGTATTGTTTGCCCTACCCCCTCCCCCAAAACATAAAAATTTCCATCACAACTTTTCCCCTATGAACTTTCTTTCCTTGTACCTTCAACCCCTTCCCATCATCTCCTCACCCAATCAGGTTTGTTTTTGCTGCTCCCCCTCCCCCCCCGCCCTGAACATTTGATTTCTCCTGCCTTCCCACCAGATTCTCGCCTCAGAACACCATATGGAGTTCCGAAGGCACGCGAGCTGCCTTCAGCGGCTGTAAAATTGGCATGGAATGGCCACCGCCTGCAGGTAAGTTAATTTAAGTCTCATTGTTGTTCATTTGAATATTTAGATGAAGGCCCCGCTGCCAGGTGTCAGGGGGGCTGCATCGAGGTCCCCTTGCCGCCGGTAATATGCTGCGGGCCCTTCTTGACATCGGGCGTCGAGGCGGGTCTCTTCCTGCTGAATTTTACAGGCCTGCCCGTAGTGACCCACGGCATCAAGGGGCTGGTAAAATTCAGCCCAATATTATCTGGTCAAGAGGGTTGGTGAGCTCTTGACGAACCAACTGCCAGCGACACTTTTGTACTAGCTGTTAATGTGTGTGTGTGTATGTGTGTGTTTCAATTTTTCTAGGAGCTTCAGCAAAGAAAGGCAAGGGGATGCTTTGAGCAACAGGTGTATTCTTGCTTCCAACGAGCGAGTAAAAGGATTCTATTAATAATGGCATTATTCTTTTTCCTGTCGGGTAGCACCTGGCTACCATTGGGTCACCCACTGGATTTTTTATAAAGTGCTCACAAACAAAACTTTTCTAAATAGATGTACATTTGTAAGGATGTCATGGAGGGAGTGAAATTGAATGCCATAAATTTATCATATATATCCATTCAAGCCATATAATTTCTTATTTTAGGAGGGAGAAGTTTCCCTATAGATACTGATTTTGCTAAAGTCATCTTTTCTCAAGATGGCAACACCAGAGCTTGATGTCCAGATCAACACTTCAGCAGCCACTCTATGGGTGGAATTTTATGAGCCCTTCAGCGTTGGGGGTTGTGGCGGGTCCTGAAAAATTCTTCTGGGAAGGGTCCACCACAACTTCCGATGCCAAGAAGGCCCCACTGCATTTTAACAGCGGTGGCAAGGCCCTGGTGTGGAACCTGTGCCGCTTGGTGGCGGGGCCTTCATTTAAATATTAAAATCAATGAAAAAACATGCGAATCAACTTACCTTGTCCCGGCGGCCATCCCACGCCGATATTACGGCCGCCGGCTGCAACTCCGTTCAGTGTTTCGAGGTGTGACACTGGTGGGGAGGGGGAGAAGTGAAATTTTCATGGCGGTGGGGAGAGCGGGGAAAACCGCTCCGATTGGTAGCGGGAATGGTGGGAAGGGGTTTAGGGTCAAAGGGAATAAAGTTCGGGGGACAAAGGTCGTGAGTGTAAACTCACTTTTTTGGGGGTATAGGACAAAAAAAAACAACGGATTATTCATTGGGGGGAGGTGGGAGAGGGGATTGGAAGTGTTAATAAAACTTTATTTCAATTTTGTAAAAATCCTGTCTCTTTAAACATTTAAATGGCACTGAAGGGCTTGAAGCCCTTTAAAAATTTCGCCTGCTCCTGTGTGGTGGCGCCGTACACTGTTACTGGGGATGGAACATCCCCTCCATTTCAATGAACGCCCACGTGAAATATTATGGGGGCTCAGCGACGGCGCATCCGCGCCTGAAGGCTGCTGACTTCAAAGCGCGCCACCGCGATTTGCGGCGCGCTAATAAAGTTCAGCCCTATACTATTACTCAGTAAGAAATGTCATTTAACTTAAAGTTTGTTTCCTCCTTGGTCTCGCACTTATAAGTAAACACCTGTTCTCCTCTCAGCAGTGTGGTGAGATTAGGAGCTTGCTGATTATTGGTGATTCAGCTTTCACCACCATCTGCAAATTTGTCAAAATTTCAACACCAACCTTTGCAAAATTGCTTTGTTCTATTGGCTTGCTAAAGAGTAGTGTTTTATATATTTCTTTTAGGTCTATCATATGTCCACAACTTGAAAAACAGTTCCTCCACGTTAATGTGCCCTATCGCTTGTTATGCTATACAAACCTAATGTGATGTGGCCAACCATCTATGGTTGTTTGCATTACTCAGCTGAAGCATGAGAACAGTTGTGGTGTATACAGACAAATTACTTCCCTCATTAGTGTAGACAAGAGAATTAACCATGACATGGAAAAGGAAAGATGAGGAATATAATGTGGTGAACTTAACCAAATTTGTTTTACTTGTCATGAGAAGGTGAATAAAATCAGTGTAAAGTTTCATCCCAGGTGAAAATTTCCTATGTAAACACAAATTAAGGTTTAAAAAAAGTGATTCTCTGAACTGGCTGTCCCATGACATTGCATTTAAATTGGTCTGTCTCTCACAGTATGAGAATGAATGGATGATTGTGACTCTGCTAACCCATTCCAGTCTGGTTACTTTCCCCTAATTATAAGACTTTCCCTTTTTAACACCATAGTACATCTGTATGGCAACTCTTTTTATGCTTGTAGAAGTCACTGTTCCTTTTTAGGAATTTTGTGTTTCCTCGGAATAATTTCTTGATAACAGCACTAGAAATTCCTGATTGTTTTGTAAAGCACCCAGCTACATCGTGGTAAAAGTAGATTCAGGGGAAAGAAAGGTTTTAGAGATAATTTTCAAAATCTTTTTTTAATAAGATCCACTTTATGGAACCATATTTTAAAAAGTCTTGATTTATTTTTCTCTGACTTCCTTTGCTCAAGTAATTTATTTTACTCAGCAATCAGTACAATGTATATATTTAACAAACTGAGATTTTGTTGAGGGAAGTTGCTTTTTTAGTAAATCCATTTTAACATTTTAGTCATTTTGTTCTTATAAATATGAACTTTTGATCTACTGTGAAGACAATTTTTGGCTGTAAGCAAATTCCCTAAACAAATTGCTTTAGTGCTGATTATCTGCCGTTATTGTGTCGCTTTGCTTGGCCTCATTCATTTCATTTACATTGTTGTTAATGAAAAGACATTTAATGTTTGCTGCAAGTGTTTGACACAATTTATTATGGGGATTCCTCCCATATAGCCAAGCTGTTAGAGTTTTTTTTTAAAAGATGGTCCATCCCCCATGCTGTGATTGATGCTGGTACCTTAAATAAAGCATTCTGTCTTTTGACACAGAATCGTTCTCTAAGTGGCTTCATCTTTAACTGTCCGATCACAGTCACACAAAGTGCCCATTTTTTTTTAATAAAGTGTGGTGGTCAGACATCTGCCAAGGTCATAGTTCTGCATTGGCTTTCATTCAATACCAAATCAACTCAAATTTTATATCAACTGCAGGCTTTGCTTCTTGCTTGACTTGCTCCTCTTGGACTATACTGACTCCAGCTGAGAACATGTCAAAGGATGAGATGAAATCAACTTGAGGGGAATTAAAGGCGTGATTTTTGTAGCCTTTAATAGTGGCACAGGGGTACCAGTTTTAAAGAAACAATTTATTTTCAGGATTTAAAACCTATATAGTCAGTGAAATATTTTCAGCTTGAGACAGGCTTTTTTATTTTTGTACTATCAGTAAAATTACAGGGAATGAAAAAGTTCTCTGAGCCAATAATATCATGTTATTAATGATTAAAGTTTTTCAAAAAAAATCTTTTAATCTGTTCTTAAAGCAGACTGTGCTAGGAATTACATTTTTGTTTGACACCAAATGTACTAATGACTAGGTATGCTACAGTATAGTTTTCGAGTTGCAGTAATACCAGAATTATAGCAACAATTATTTCCCCTCCTACATTTAAAGAAGCATGCTTGTGCTTTAATTTAAAAAGAACCATAAACTGATGGAGCAAAATTTGTAGCTGGGCTCAGTTTGATCAATGCACAGACAGTTGTTATTAGTCCACTGCCTTCTACTGTGCATATGTGTTTCTGCTGATAAGCTTGTGGTTGAAGAATAGAACTGAAAGGCCAGAGTACACAGTTGGGATATTTTTAATTTTGTTCTCTGTTTTCAATGCTACAGTATCTTGAAAATGGGTAGCCTAAGAATACAGAGAGATTTACGGCTGCAGCATGTGGGAGCTCCAGGATGCCAGTGTGATCCAGGGCAAACACATCTGCAGTAAGTGTTTGCGGCTCAAAGGGCTTGGGCGCAGAGTCATTGAACTGGAGTCTGAGCTGCAGACATTACGACACATCAGGGAGGGGGAAAGTTACCTGGACATTTTGTACCAAGAGGCAGCCACACCCCTTAGGATACAGTCTTCTGATTTCGTCAGTGGTCAGGGACAGGAGAGTGTGGCTGAAGCTGAGGCAGGTAAGGGGACCCAGAGGGCAGGAGTGCAGGAGCCTCAGCCTTTGCAATTGTCCAACAGGTTTGAGGTTCTTTCAGCTTGTTTGGATGAGAGTGGTGGATGCAGGGTGGATGAGCAACCTGACCATTGTACAGGAAGCCATTCAAGTGGAGGGAGAAAAAAGGAATGTTGTGGTAGTAGGGGACAATATAGTTAGGGGGATTGACACTGTTCTCTGCAGCAAAGAGCGAGAGTCCAGACTGCTGTGTTGCCTGCCTGGTGTTTGTTTAGTTTAGTTTAGTTTAGAGATACAGCACTGAAACAGGCCCTTCGGCCCACTGAGTCTGTGCTGACCATCAACCACCCATTTATACTGATCCTACACTAATTCCATATTCCTACCACATCCCCACCTGTCCCTATATTTCCCTACCACCTACCTATACTAGGGGCAATTTATAATGGCCAATTTACCTATCAACCTGAAAGTCTTTTGGCATGTGGGAGGAAACCAGAGCACCCGGAGGAAACCCACGCAGACACGGAGAACTTGCAAACTCCACACAGGCAGTACCCAGAATTGAGCCCGGGTCGCTGGAGCTGTGAGGCTGCGGTGCTAACCACTGCGCCACTGGGACATCTGCGCAGGGCTAGAGAGGAACTTACAGTGGGAGGGGGAGGATCCAGTAGTCGTGCTCCGTGTAGGTACCAACGACATAGGCAGGACAAGGAAAGAGGTTCTGCATGGTCAGTATGAGGAACCAGGTGCCAAATTAAGAAGCAGAACCTCAAAGATAATTTCTGGATTATTACCTGAGTCATGTGTAAATTGGCATAGGGCAAATAAGATTAGAGAAATTAATGCGTGGCTCAAAGACTGGTGTGGTAGAAGTGGGTTCCGGTTCATAACACTGGCGCCAGTACTGGGGAAAATGGTGTTTGTACCGTTGGGGCGATCTACACCTGAACTGTGCTGGGGCAGGTGTTATGGTGAGCCGCATAACTAGGGAAGTAGAGAGGGTTTTAAACTGAATAGTGGGGGCAAGGGATCAAATTTGGGAGGATATGGTAAATCAAGGAGTTGAGACAAGGCAAGAGAGAAATGTATTAATATGGGAAATGACAAACAGACTGTGACAGGAAGGGACAGAGCATACAAACCTAAGAGCAAATCAACAGTTAAGGTTAGGGATTACAAAAATAATGAAAGGACAAAACTAAAGGCTCTGTATCTGATTGCAGGTAGCATTTGAAACAAAACAGATGAACTGAGAGCGCAAATAGAAATAAATAAGTACAATCTGATAGCCATTACAGAGACATAGCTGCAGGACGACATAGACTGGGACCTGAATGTTGAAGGGTACTTGGCATTTAGAAAGGACAGGAAGCTAGGAAAAGATGGAGGGGTAGCTCTGTTAATTAATGATGGTATTAGCACAACAGAGAGGGATGACCCAAGTTCAGGAGACCAGGATGTAGAAGCAGTTTGGGTGGAGATGAGAAATCATAAAGGCAAGAAGTCACTTGTGGGAGTGGTGTACAGTCCACCTAACATTAACCACACTGTAGGACAGGGTATAAAGGAAGAAATAATGGCAGCTTGTCAGAAAGGTGCAGCGATAATTATGGGGGCTCTTACCCTACATATAGACTGGAAAAATCAGATGGGCAGAGGTAACCTAGATGAGGAGTACATAGAATGTTTTCGGCATAATTTCTTGGAACAATTCGTTCTGGAGCCAACCAGAGAGCAGGCTATACTGGACCTGGTATTGTGCAACGGGATAGGATTAATTAATGACCTAATAGTTAAGGCACCCCTAGGTAGCAGCGATCATAATATGATTAAATTTTACATTCAGTTTGAGGGAGAGAAGAGTGGGTCCAAAACTAGTATTTTAAACTTAAATAAGGGCAATTATGAGGGCATGAAAGCAGAGTTAGCTAAAGTGAACTGGCAAATCAGGTTAAGGGATAGGTCCATAGAGATGCAGTGACAAACACTGAAGGGGATATTTTAGAATACACAAAATAGATACATTTCAACGAGAAAGAAAAATTCCAAGGTTGGGACCCACCATCCCTGGTTAACTAAAACAGTTAAAGATAATATCAAACTTAAAGAAAAACCCATAATTGCACAAAGGTGGGAGGCAGGTCAGAAAATTGGAGAGAATATAAAAAACAGCAAAGAATGACTAAAAGATTGATAAGGAAGGTAAAATTAGAGTACGAGAGAAAGTTAGCTAGAAATATAAAGACTGATAGTAAGATTTTCTGTAGCTAATTTAAAAAGAAAAGTGTTAACAAAGTGAGCGTTGGTCCTACAGGAAGTGAGTCTGGGGAATTGATAATGGGTAATAAGGAGATGGCAGATGAATTGAACAGATATTTTGCATCGGTCTTCACTACTGAGGATAAAAGTAACATCCCAGTTTTAGCTGTAAATCAGGAAATGGAAGGGACGGAGGAATTCAAGAAAATTACAATCACCAGGGAAGTGGTGCTGAACAAATTGTTGGAGCTCTGGGCTGACAAGTCCCCGGGTCCTGGTGGACTTCATCCTAGGGTGTTAAAAGAAGTGGCTAGTGAGATAGTTGATGCGTTAGTTTTAATTTTCCAAAATTTCCTAGATTCCGGAAGGTTCAGTTAGATTGGAAAATCGTGAATGTAACTCCTTTATTCAAAAAGGGAGGGAGACAGAAATCAGGAAACTACAGGCCAGTTAGCTTAACATCTGTCTTAGGGAAAATTTTAGAAACTAAAGATGTTGCAGCAGGGCATTTAGAAAAATTCAAGATAATCAGGCAGAGTCAACATAGTTTTGTGAAAGGGAAATCATGTTTAACCAATTTATTGGAGTTCTTTGAGGGAGTTACATGTGCTGTGGATAAAGGGGAACCAATGGATGTATTGTACTTAGATTTCCAGAAGGCATTTGACAAGGTGCCACATCAAAGGTTATTGCAGAAAATTAAAGCTCATGGTGTAGGGGGTAACATATTGGCATGGATGGAAGATTGGCTAGCTAACAGGAAACAGATATTAGGCATAAATGGGTCATTTTCTGGTTGGCAAGATGTAACGAGTGATGTGCCACAGAGATCTGTGCTGGGGCCTCAACTTTTTACAATTTATATAAATGACTTAGATGAAGGGACCAAAGGTATAGTTGCTAAATATGCTGATGCCACAAAGATGGATAGGAAAGTAACTTGTGAAGAGGACATAAGGGGGCTACAAAGGGATATAGATAGGTTAACTGAGGGGGCAAAGACCTGGCAAATGGAGTATAATGTGGGAAAGTGTGAAATTGCCTTCTTTGGCAGGAAGAATAAAAATGAAGCAAATTACCTAAATGATGAGAGATTGCAGAGCTCTGAGATTGTCCTCGTGCATGAATCGCAAAAGGTTAGTATGCAGGTACAGCACATAATTAGGAAAGCTAATAGAAAGTTATCGTTTATCGTGAGGGGAAATGAATACAAAAGTAGAGAGGTTATGCTTCAGCTATACAGGGCATTGGTGAGACCACATCTGGGTACTGGTCTCCTTATTTAAGGAAAGATGTAAATGCATTGGATGCAGTACAGAGAAGGTTTACTAGACTAACACCTCGAATGGGCGGGCTGTCTTACGAGGAAAGATTGGACAGGCTAGGCTTGTATCCACTGGTATTTAGATGAGTAAGAGGTGATTTGATTGAAACATGTAAGATCCTGAGGGGTCTTGACAGGTTGGATGTGGAAAAGATGTTTCCCCTTGTGGGAGAATCTAAAACTAGGGGTCACTGTTTAAAAATAAGGGGTCGCCCATTTAAGTCAGGGTGGTGAGTGCCTGGAACTTGCTGCCAGGGGAGGTGGTGGAAGCAGATACGATAGCGACGTTTAAGAGATATCTTGACAAATATATGAATAGGAAGGGAATAGAGGGATATGGGCCCCGGAAGTGCAGAAGGTGTTAGTTTAGGCAGGCATCAAGATCTGCGCAGGCTTGGAGGGCCAAATGGCCTGTTCCTTTGCTGTACTGTTCTTTGTTCTTCGACAGAGATGAGGAGCATTATTTCTCTGAGATTCGTGAGTCTTTGGAATTCTCTTCCTCAAAAGGTTGTGGAAGCAGAGTCTTTGAATATTTTTAAGGCAGAGGTAGTTAGATTCTTGATAAGCATGGGGGTGGAAGGTTATCGGGGGTAGGTGGAAATGTGGAGTAATCAGTTCAGCCATGAACTTATTGAATGGCGGAGCTGGATCGAAGGGCCGAGTGGCCTACTCATGCTCCTAATTCGTATGTTCTTTAAAAAACACGTTGGATTTTTTTACCCTAATTTCATTTAGGCTGGGAGGGGTTATTATTTTGCATCCATTGTTTGTCTTGCATCTACTTTCGTACTTATTAAAACTTTCTTTTCTACTGGAAAAAAGTATTTGTTACTAGATCACAATATCAGTAATTTGATTCAACCAGTAAATGAAACAAAATATGTGTTCCCCCTTCCGCCTAACTCCCAATTTTTGTCGTTGTTTGTAAGGTGCATTATTATTTCCTCCAGGTTTCCCAAATCACACCATCTCAGTAAAAGAGCAGGGATTCTGCTGAGACTTTGACAGTACTGTTTTAAAATTCACTGCTAAAGAGGTGCAGAGCAATCTTTGGTGGGTGTTGTTATTTCCTCTTTTTTTTTTTCTTTCTCTTTTCTCTCATTTCTCCCTCTCTTTTTTTCCCCCTTCCCTTCTCTTTCATGCTTTTTCTTTCTTTCACATTCCCCTCTGGCTTTTGCCTTTTTCTATATGGGGAAACTTGCAGATTCTGCTTACTCTTACTCAACAGCAAAGTTGAGATTTTCAGCGCTTCATGTCTGTTGATGTGAATCTGCATCTCACCATTCTGCAGTACCATACGTAGGTTACTGAGCAACATTAGCTGAGCCTATGTTGTATGGAGAATTAAACTGAAAACAGCGTGTAAATACCTTACAAAAATAATTTTCTTCTTTTTGTTCCATTGCTTTCGTCTTATTTTGAACACAATAGCACCTCAAATGATATGAAAAGCTGCTGAATAGTGGGCTGGATTTTACTAAGCCCACGAAGTCGGGCTCTGTGGCAGGGACCGTAAGATCGTTCGGCCTGATCCTCCCGGTGGCAGTGAGGCTCTGTGGCGGCCCCCTCTGCCGCTGGGCGACAGGACCTGGATTCAAATATTTAAATTAATTAGATGAATAAATTTAAATCAACTTACCTTGAATCGCCAGCACTCCCATGCCTTCGGTTCTCCATCTGGGGAAAGCAGGCATGGCACTGGTGAGGAGAAGGAGGAGCTAGGATTTGTATTGCGGCGGGGAGGGGGTCAAATATGCATCATCAGTGTAGGGGATGGTGGGAAGGGGTGAACTTGCAACTTTGTGCTGTCTTGTGGGCAGAAGGTCAGAATTCAAAGGTAAGTGTTTTGTGGAGAGAAGGGCAAATACTTTCTGTAATTTTTATTGGAGGGTTGGAAAAGGGCGTTACAATTTTATTTTGTAAATTTTGGAGGGGTTCACTTAAAAAATTCAAATTTGCCCTTTAAAAATGGCACCACGCCTATGCACAGGCAGCTGATGCCATTGCCGGTGACGGACTGCCCGCCCCCTCCACGTGATTGGGGATGGGGCGGGCCGCCCCGGCTATCTAAATGAGCTGCTGTGCAGGAGATTGCGGCGGCTCTTCGGCGTGTGAGCTGCCATTTTTTGAGCTTGCCACCAGGAGCAAGGGGAGGGCTCTTAAAATCCAGCCAATGTGTGTACATTGGATGCTTCTTGTAGATAAAACTGCATTATTACAAGGTTCCAATACCTGGTCTTTAGGTTACTGCTCAGGACTTGGAGACCCATTGCCATGTGAAGTCAGCCAACTTAGCACATAAAACTGAGAATGCAGCAAATTCCAGTTTAGAAATCCATTTTAAGCACTGCAAAATAAATGATTAGATTTGTACTCAAATTTTCACAAAATAGTTACTTGAAAACTAACAGTTAGAATTCTTCCATTAAATTGCAAAGCAAGTGAATTGGAAAAATTCTACGTTTTTTTTCACAAACTAAAATTCATTCTATCTGAGCTGTGCTTTGACTTCAGAAAATGAATGCTGAATTAAGTAAAATTATAGTGCAAAACCACCAATGGGCACCTACCTTTCAACTATCTTTTTAAGGACAAAATGTATTACTGCAAATGGCAGAGGTGGGGAGGGGATGGAGTGGGTGTGGGGGGGGGGTGGTAGTGGGCGATCTGGAGCAGGTGGGAAATTATTTTAAGTAAGGAATTCAGCATGATTTTCCTTTGCAATCAGCCCTCATCGAGTTGCAGGATCTCCGTATTGGGGAATGGACATATTTTTGCTTTTGTTATGAAGATGCATATTATTGAATAAACCAAATGAGTTTGTGTTGTCTTCCATAGAGGAAGAAAGTAGGAAAATAAACCGAGAAAGAGTCAACGCCCTTCCTTCATAAGGATTGCTCAGGCACCACCTAATATCAAGCTACAGAACAGTAATTTTAGAGGCCTGATAAGAAGTACAAATATGCTTTACTATCAGAAGTTGAACTGTTTTTGTTTTTTTCATTAACCTGACAGAATCATGCACCAGATGGTATGTTTATGATGACCGTTGACCCAGCGAAGTCTTCAAGCACTCCTGACGAATTGGAGATTGAGTTCAAAAATGGTAAGTTTTTTTTCATTTTGGTAAGTTTTTTTCATTTTGGGATGAGGATAGGTAATAGAGGAAGAGATGATTATAACCAAGAAGCAGTCAGACTATAATAAACTTCAAAATTGCAAGATCCAAAATAGCTTTGTATCTCTTTCACTGAAGAACCAACTAACAATGGCATGGATATTTGCCTGCTAGGAGTGTTAATTAGAACTTTCAGCATTGCACTGCCCATGATTTTCTGTCCATTAAAATTCATAAAAACAACTGCAGTTTGCATTTATATAGCATATAGTGTGTTGCCCACAATTGGACACCGTACTCCAGCTGAGGACTAACCAGTGATTTATGAAGGTTTGGCATAACTTCCTTGCTTTTGTACTTTGTGCGTCTATTTAGAAGGTCAATGATCCCATATGCTTTTTCACTATCCTTATCAACTTGTGCTACCACCTTCAAAGATTATATATGTGAACCCCCAGGTCTCTGTTCTTTCAAACACTTTAAAATTGGGCCATTTAATTTATATAGCCTCTCCTCATTCTTCCTTCCACATTGTTTCACTTCACACACTCTGCATTAAATGTCATCTATTATATGTCTGCCCATTTCACTAGTCTACATCCTCCTGAAGTCTGCTACTATCTTTCTCATTGTTTACTACATTTCTGAGTTTCATGTCATCTGCAAACTTTGAAACTGTGCTCTACGTGCCCAAGTCTAAGGTCATTATTATATATTAAAAAGGCCAGAGATCCTAAAACTGATCCCTGGAGGAGATCATTGCACACTTCCCTCCTAATCCTTAGGATTGAAAAACAACCGTTCACTACTACACTCTGCTTTCTGTCTCTCAGCCAATTTCATATCCATGCTGCAATGGGCTTCAGTTTTTCTAAAAAATCTCTTATGTGGCACATAATCAAATGCCTTTTGAAAGTCCATGTGCACCACGGGCAGCATATTCCCTGTGGGCTTTGGGACCCCACTGTCAGCGTCATATGGGGGTCACAAGCCCCCACTGTGTGGGGAACAGTCACCCGGCTGTGATTTTCCCTGAATTGGCCAGTTAATGACCAGAGGGCAGGCTCGCTGTCCAATTAGGACGGCAGGTGGGCTCTTGAAGCTGGACGGCCAATTGGTGGTTCTCCAGCACTCAAGAAGCAGCAGGTTGACTTTTCAGGTAAATGAGAGAGAGGTTGCCCCAAGATGGAGGCATGCTCTTTCCAACTTTACCTTTAAAATAAAAAATGCCTGTGCAGCTGGGCCACCCTTGTAGAGCAGATGCCCCTCCACAGGATGCCTGAGGCTCAATTGACACCCAGCAAGCAGGGAAGGCTTTTAAGCCTGCCTGGAGCTCTGGCCCCTGGTCTGCTACTTGGAGGCCGCCTCCAGGTAGCTGGGCTGTTCCTCAATGACTCGGGAGGCCTGGAGGCTGACTAGAAAATTCCGATCGGCCTGACAATAGGCCTTTAACTGGCTTAATTGGCTACACACCATCCAGGATGATGGAGCGGCAAATCTGCTGGCGGCATGAATTTATGTGGCCGCCTGCCTCCGTGCTCGCCGCATCAGGCCCTAAAAATGCAGCCACACATCAGCTGCACTGCCTTCATCAACCCTTTCCATTGTTGCATCGCAGAGCTCAAACAAGTTTGTCAGACACTGTTTGCCATTAACAAATCTGTGTTGGCTTCTATTGATTAACCCATGGGCTGTATTTTATTGCCTCCCCGATGTCGGAGGGTTGGTTGGTTGGGGGTGGGGGGAGCGTGCGGAAAATGCCTCTGGGAGAGGCCCACTACTGGCCTCGGCGGCAGGAAGGCCCGGCCCAATATTGCCGGCGGCGGCGAGGCCACAGGCGGTCCCCCCCCCCCGCCGCTCAGCGACAAGAGCCAAATCTAAATGTTAATTTGTTAAAATAAATAAATTACGTACCTACCCGTTCCGCCGTCTGTTCCACAGTGATATTGCTGCCAGTGGCCAGCACTCACGGGCCTTCAGATATCTGTTTGGAGATGTGATGCGGGACACTGGTGGGGAGGGGGAAGCAGGTAAATATTTCAGTGCAGGTGGGGATGGGGGACCGCAGTCAAACTAATCTGTTTGGTGTAGGGGATGGTGGGAAGGGGTAAAGTTAAAAGTTTCTGAACTTTGGTGGGGGAGAGGTCAGATACACAAGGTAAGTATTTTGTGGGGGGAGAGGGCAAGGAATGAATTGTATGGTTATTGGGAGGGTGGTAGAGGAAACATTTATTTAATTTTTTAAAGTAAATTTTAATTCCATATCTCTTAAAAAATTTTAATTGGAATTTAAGGCTTGAAGCCCTTTAAAAATGGTGTTGATGCCTGCGCAGTGGCGCCTGATGCTGTTGCCAGCGATGGACCACCCACCCACTTCACGTCATCGGGGTGGACGGGGGGGGTGGTGTGGTCTGCCCTGCCCATTTAAATTAGCTGCTGAATATTGCCAAAAATCCAAGAGATCAGCAGCGAGCTTATACAATCCAGCCCCGTTTTTCCAAGCGTCAGTTGATTTTCTCCTGGATTATGGTCTCTAGCATATTCCCCACCACTGCTGTAGTCACTGAGTTTATCCCCCTCTCCTTTTTTGAATACAGTTATAACATTTTCACCCCTTTAGTTCTCTGGCAGCACTCCCATATCCAAGGAGGATTGAAAGATTGTCACTTAAGCCTTTGTTATTTCCACCTTTTCTTCCCTCAGCAAACTAGGATGCATCCCATTGGCACCTGGTGGCTTTTCTACAGTAGAGTACTGCCGATCTTAAGTACCTCTTTATTTTATCCATTTTTTTTTTACCCATTCCTCTTCTACTGCGACATTGGCAGCAACCTCTTTTGGGAATAATACCTCAGCCATGCTCTCTGCCTCCATAAGATGATGATTTTTGCTACCTAATCCACCTCACCATTCCTTTGACTATCCTTTTACTCTTTATATATTTATAAAAGGCTTTAAGTTTTCTTCTTTATATTAACTGTTAATATTTTCTCTTGCACTTTTGGCCCCTCTTATTTCCATTTTTATTTCTCCTCTTCACTTTGTTTTTTGCTTGATTCTCTACTGTATTCTGGACCTGACATTTATCATAAGTCTTTTTCTGTTCGATTTTAATCTAAATTTCTTTTGGTCATCCAGGGAGCTCTAACTTTGGATGCCCTTCCTTTCCTCTTCATAGGAATGTGTTTAGTCTGTATGTGAACCATTTCTCCTTGATCATTTACTATTTTATTTGCCAATCTTTGATTCCAATCCACTTAGGATAGATTCTTTTTCATCTCACTGAGTTAAGCCCTCTTCCAGTTGAGTATCTTCACATTGTCCATTTCCATAACTACTCTAAACCTATTGATATTGTGATCATTGTTTCTTATATACTCTCCCACTGAAACACGCTCCACTTTTGTTCCAAAGAACCAGATGCTTTTGCTTTATCCTCCATGAGATTAAAATGCTGTTACTTCTACTGGCTAGCAAGCCACTAACCCATGCAACAAACAGATTTTCTTGACTATTGATATTAATGTGAGGTCATGCTTGAGCATGTCCTTGCGTCTCTATCTTCCACTTGCCCTTTTCCAGCTTGTTTTCAAATTGCTGAAGTCTTCCATATAGATGACATGACCAATCTAGCATGGACTCGACACTAATAATCTTGAGTACTCGTCCTGACACCTGACGCACAGAATAGATCTTGGGAGTTAGAAGGCTGGCAATAACAACAGGTCTGTACACTTTCACTTCAGTTGGTGAGCTTGATCTTCTGCTGGTGTAAGACATGTTTATCAGTCTTCTGAACGCAAAGCTGACTTTTCTGATATGAGTGACGTATCATTTAACAACATACTATCCATATATGTGAACTTGTCGACCACGTTAGTTCAGCATTGCCAATGATAATTGTCGGTTTGGTGTAGAACTTCTAGCGGGACTTATATTTTCTTCACCCATGTGATAAAGCCGCAGTTGTTTACTGCTGAAGATAGCTTCCTCTGTGATGCTGTTGAGACTTATGTTTTACTCAAGTTGAACAGCTTGCTGGATGTGCGGAAAGGTATGGAAATATCCACATTTAACTTCTTAGATCATCTAGCCGCAAAGAAGAGGCTAAAGAAGCTCAGTGCAAGTATGCATCCTTGTTCAACTCCATTGCTAATAACAAAAGGATTGGACAGCCCTCCGTCACACTGGTTCTACCATGCATTCTATCACTACACAATCTGGAAAATAGTTTACACAGACCTAGTTGGTTGACTGTCTCAAAGGTTTTGATCAGATTACTGAAGACCATGTAAAGTTCCTTATGCTACTTTATACATTTCTCTTCAATCTGCTAAGCAATAAAACCATGTCAGTGGTGGTGCAGTTTGTTCTGAATCCAAGTTTGTGGTTGTGCGAAAACTTAAGAGAACCACGCTTTCAAGTGAATGCTTGAGGAACAATCTGAGTGTCTTCCTAGCCACTGAAACAGATGAAATTCAGCAATAGTTATTGTAACTGCTCATTTGCTTGTAGGTGATGGCCACTGTCACATGTTTTAGATCTTGAGGTGGTGTCAAATGATTTTAAAGAATTTATGTAGCTGATCAGTGAGCTATCAACTGCACTGAGGAATCCTGTCTTGTCCTGAGGCTTTACCAGCCTTCATTGCCTTGATATTTTCATTAGCCTCAGTAATTGTGGAGAATCTCGTCAATTATATTTTGGTTAGTGTGTGACTCTGGACAAATCCAGTGGCACAATGAGTCGTCTGTTCAGTAGGTCATGGGTGATAATGCCATCTCTGCATATTCTCAGCCTCGTCGGTGATGAACATGTCATCATTTTCCCTCTTCCAAGTTGCAATATTGGTATTCTTGGAGCAATACTATTTTTAGCGCATCATAATAGTGCTTTGTATCTTTCCAGTCTACATATTATTGGATTTTAGCAGCGTTTTAATCATGCTAGTGAGTTCTAAAGGGATTTCACTGTAACTCTAACATAGTTTTTCAAACGCAAAGTACTGCAGATGCTGGAAATCTGAAATAAAAATAGAAAATGCTGCAAATATTCAGCTGGTCAAGCAGCATCTGTGGAGAGAGAAACAGAGTTAATGTTTCAGGTCAATAACGTTTCATCAGAATAGAAAGATTATAATTAGTTTTTCATTGTCTTGGAGAGACGACTGCGAAGCACTGAGGATTCAAGAGTCAAAGAGCAGAGTTTGAAACAAAAGACCGTATAAATAAACTTGTAACTTTCAGTAAAGGAGGATTATTGTGTTTACAATTACAGACCACATCATGTACTTTTTCCCTAGTTATATTGCTTATTTCTCACGGAAGTTAAAAAATGGAAGGCTCTTACGAACAACTGAAGAAGAAAGCGCAGGACTATGAGGCATGGAGAAATGAGCAGAGGACTTGCCCTTGGCTACATCACCACTGCAATTACAGTCCCCACCACTTACATCATCTCCGCTTATCCAGGAGAGCTGCCTCTATCAAGCAAATGTGCTGACCTTTTGCTATTGCCATTGGTGTCAATTACAATGACGCCACTTCATCTATATTATGCACACCAGCTCATTCCGGGCATTTCAAGCAGCTGTTTGCACAAACCCTTTACCATTCTGGTTATTCCCTATTTTGTGTCACAAATTAAAATTAACATATTATAAACCAAAATGAGAGATCAGACTCTGTTTAACTTGCCCTCTGACGCTAGAACTCCTGTGAGCCCTTCTTGCCAGCTTGTTGAACTCCTTGTCCTTGTCCCAGTGCTTTCACGCAAGTTTGAGGATTCGGGCTCCGATGCTTGAATTCCTCATTGTTGCTCCAGGCCCTGGCCATTGCGCTTGTTGAGCTCTTCGCATTGTTCCAATGCTTTCAAATAGGCTTGAGGACCCCCAGCTCTGACGCTTATTGAGCTCGTAGTTGCTCTGCATCCCTGTCCTGACACTCTTACATGGGTTTGAGTACCCCAGCCCAGACCTTTTTCACATAGCATCAGAGCCAAGGTCCTCCAGTTATCGCAGGGGCTTTCTTGGGTTGCAACATCCACTGTGTATATTGGTGAAAATGGCTTTGACACAATACATCCAGTATAAGCGATAGGGATTGTATTGTCATTAAGTATATCCTTATGACTAAAACCGAGAGTATTAATTTTGAAATTTATACTTTCGGAATAGTTAAGTAAATCTGCTGCTGATATGAAACACAAATGGAAATACATCTTGAAAGTGTTACATTTTTAAGCTTTTCCTTTTAACACTGCTTTTTATTGTGTTTTTATTTCAGAAAAGCAATGCATTGCTTTTCTACAGCACTATTATGTTAACGTCTTTTGTGTCTGGGAATAGATGCCCCAAAATCTAATACATTTTAATGGCTGTAGTGGACTAAGCCCCCCTGCTATAACTATTCATCTTAGAGTTAATTTATTTGAAGTTTTAATCTAATTATTAACTATTTTCAGACTTAAGTAGCTTTTTGGACAATAGGATGACTATGTTGGTGCTCACGAGACTGAGTGGAGAGTGGACAATACAACAGGCGCAAAAATTTGTCGGGGTTTAGTAATCATTAATGTGGAGCTTACATTTTATAGAGAAAAGGCTAAAAAGGCTATTTTACTCTGATTGGCAACTGATTGCTGTGCTATATGCTAATAAGGTAGACAGATGGATGTGAAGGAGATTAGAGACTGGCTTTCTGCTTCTCCTCCTTCCACACCCCCAACTGCTTCCTGTTTCATTTATTGCTCATTTCGTGCAGCTAATAAGAAGGCCAATGACATCTCCTTTTTTTTCCTGTTTTGGGCAATGATTAATTCATGGGGTTATTCCCCTTGATGGACTACTACAGACATTCACCTTTGTAGGGCAGGATAATGTGGAGCATGTGTGCATGCCGACCGTGCAGTGTGCGCTCCCCTCCATTTATCAGCCTGAAAAAGCCCATTCTATTCGCTCATTTGTCCAGCCTGCATGAGGTACTGGTGGGACAGAAGGTGCTGTGGCATACACAATGCTGAAGTGTGAAATTTAATTAGTAAAGGGCTTGGCCATGATTTCACGGCCAAAAAGAAAGGAGTTTTTATGCCTCTTGATGCAGCTTCCTCAGCCAAGGCCCACTGTGCTCTTAGTTACTACAGTGTATTCATAGTTCATATATGTCAGCCCCATTTAATGCACCAGCCATTGAAGTTAGAAATTCTTTGCCTTGAAATACTTTCCCTTTTTGCTCTGCTGCAGGTGTCCCTGTCAAGGTCACCAACATGGGTGACAAGACCACTCACAGCTCGGCCCTTGAACTGTTCATGTACCTCAATGAAATCGGGTAAGAGAATTACAAACATATTTTTCCCTCAACAATTTTCGCTTCTCAGCAAATCGGGTCCTTGTCTATTGATGGGAACATAAAAGTCATTTCTCTTCATTTAAACTTTGATTTAGTGTAGAATTTTACTGCTATCTTGCACCCTTCCCGCACTACCAAAATATGAATTGTAAGTTCATTCCCATAGGTATAGAAAGCAGCCCTGGTTCGAAACTGCTGGAAAAACTGGTAAAATAAGTTTAGAATAAGTTATAAAAATTAAGATTGGAAATACAGTTATAAAGTTTTCATCTCAATTACATCTTAAGACATGCATTTAAAATCAATAAGATATATCAATAGTTTATGTAGTGAGTATGATATTCCTGACAAAAGCCCTTTTGATTTGAGTGTAAGATGTTGAGGCAGAAGCTGTAATGTTAGCAGTTGCTTGTACCTTCCTAAAAAAAGTGAGGAAAAATTGGACAGAGAGTTGTGTGTGGGAACAGGTCTACTCTGAGCCATAGGTCAACCTGGAGAGAAAGGGGAAGGGATTTGGGAATTACAGTACACTAGAGCATTAAACGTTTAACAAGGATAACTGTGTCAGCAGAGATTTAGAACCCAGAAGTAGTAAATGGTAGTCTTGACTAGTGTGGAGTAAAGGAAAGATTGCAGAGGTTAAATATTTTATTTTTGAATTCATAGGCTACGATAGGGGAAAAAACAAAAGATTTAATACTTATGACTCAAATGTTGGGGCAATTTAAAAAATCCTGTACCAGAAACTTTCAGTATTATAAAGTTGCCACTTCATGTTGGAATGCAGTAGTTGAATTACCTAACCAGCCATGCAACCAGTCACTGATTCAAAGGCTAAATTCACTAGTCTTGACCCAGTACCTTTCACACCACACTCTGGAAACTTTTTCTAACTTAATTGCCATATTATTCTCAATGATGTAGGATTAGTATAAATGGGTAGTTGTTGGTCGGCACAGACTCGGTGGGCCGAAGGACCTGTTTCAGTGTTGTATGACTCTGAGATTGGAACCTAGTCAGAGAATTTCTGCTGTTACTGCTGAGAAGTGTTTTTGTTTTTCAAATTTTCCTTTAGTTTTAATGTCAAAATTCATCGTAACTGCCCAGGTGAAAAGAATCTTCACAAAAAAGAAAAATGTCCATGCACCATTGGCACAGACACAGGTCCTGAAAATCCATTGGGTTTGTCAGGCACCTGCCATAAGTTGTTGAAAAATGTAACTGTAAAATGGCAGGGACGTGATTGTGCAAGGTCTCTGCAGTTTCGCAGATTTTCTTGCATCCTTGTAAGGGGAAGAATGTCCACCTGTCTTACAAAGTAGTTGTGGATAGGGAACTCCCTGCACAATTAGTTCCCTCCACCCTGACTCTTAGATCACCCAGTATAATACTGGAGATTGGCACGCCCAGATCGGAGGAAGTAGATCCTACTGGTGAGAGGCAGGTCCAAGTTAGACAAGTGGCCTGGATGGTTCATTTTTGTCAATTCTCAAAATTGATGGGTCATGCATGGGGGCTGGGCAACCCTACAGACTCTGACAGGGGCAGTGGTGGAGTTCACTAGCGGGTGTCATTTTGGCAGTTATACCAAGATTTTGTCCTGCTAATTTTTGGGGCCACACTGATTTGATTAGATTGTTTACTTATGGTATGTGTAGTATTATTACCCAGCTGCAACAAGAACTTTAGGCAGCACACCTCAGGGAAGATATATTGGCCTTGGAAGAGGTACAGTGCAGGTACACTGAAATTATACCAGAGCTTAACAGCTGGCATAGATGTGGTTTGTATTCCTTTGAGTTTAGAATATTGTGGGGTGATTAAATCCACGTTTTTAAAATGGCAAAGGCATTTGACAGGGTAAATCCAGTGAAAACCTTTCCTTTGATGAAGAAATTCAGAACAAGCGGTCATAATCTTAAAATTAGAGCTAGGCTATTTAGGAGTGAGATCAGGAATCTCCTTTTAAATCAATGAGTAATGAAAATCTAGAACTCTTTCCCCCCAAAAGGCTGTGAGTGTTGGGTAAATTGAAAAAAAGCTGAGATCAGTAGATTTTTGTTAAGCAAGGGTATCAGAGGATATATAGCAAAGGTGGGGAAAGGGAGTTGAGATGCAGGTCAGCCATGATCCAATTGATGGTGGAATAGGCTCGAGGGGCTGAGTGGCTTACTGCTGTTCCTAATACACTACAGTTGATGCCTGCATTGCTGGTCTAGGGAAGGGTGAAAACCAGTCAGTGACATAAACGCCGCAATTTTTGAACGAAAGGTCACATAAGAGTCAGAGGGTGTGCTCGCCGTCCAATTAAGGATGGCAGGTGGGCTTCTAAATCCGGAGGGCCAGTAGGAGGCCTTCCAGCAGTGAAAGAGCTGCATACTGTTGGTTCAGGTAAGGGAGAGAGAAAGTGCCTCAAGATGGAGATGCCCTCTGAACACTTTTAAAATTGTTGAAATTAAATTGGCACAGCTGTCAGATTGCCATTGCTTTTTTTTATTCATTCATGGGATGTGGGCGTCACTGGCTAGGCCAGCATTTATTGTCCATCCCTAGATGAGGTTTTAAATGATTACTTTTCATCTGTGATCAGTATGGAGAAGGACAATGTAGGTGTAGAGATCATGGAGGAGGATTGTGATATACTCGAACAAAGTAGCACTGAAAGGGAGGAGGTATTAGCAGTTTTAGCGGGCTTAAAAGTTGATAAATCCCCAGACCCAGATGAGATGTATCCCAGGCTGTTATGTGAGGCAAGGGAGGACATAGCAGGGGCTCTGACACAAATTTTCAAATCCTCTCTGGCCAGAGAAGAGGTACCAGAAGACTGGAGGACAGCGTATGTGGTACCATTATTCAAGAAGGGTAGCAGGGATAAACCAGGTAATTGCAGGCCAGTGAGTCTAACATCAATGGTAGGGAAATTATTGGAAAAAATTCTGAAGGACAGGATTAATCTCCACTTGGAGAGGCAGGGATTAATCAAGGATAGTCAGCATGGTTTTGTCAGGGGGAGATCGTGTCTAACAAACTTGATTGAATTTTTCGAGGAGGTGACCAGATGTGTAGATGAGGGTAAAGCAGTTGATGTCGTCTACATGGACTTCAGTCAGGCTTTTGATAAGATCCCGCATGGGAGATTGGTTAAGAAGGTAAGAGCCCATGGGATCCAGGGCAATTTGGCAAAATGGATCCAAAATTGGCTTAGTGGCAGGAGGCAGAGGGTGATGGTCAAGGGTTGTTTCTGTGATTGGAAGCCAGTGGTGTACCGCAGGGATCGGTGCTGGGACCCTTGCTGTTTGTAGTGTACATTAATGATTTAGACGTCAATATAGGAGATATGATCAGTAAGTTCGCAGATGATATGAAAATTGGTGGTGTCGTAGATAGTGAGGAGGAAAGCCTTAGATTACAGGACGATATAGATGGCCTGGTAAGATGGGCAGAGCAGTGGCAAATGGAATTTAATCTTGAGAAGTGTGAGGTGATGCATTTTGAGAGGACTAACAAGTCAAGGGAATATGCAATGGGTGGTAGGACCCTAGGAAGTACAGAGGGTCAGAGGGACCTTGGTGTACTTGTCCATAGATCACTGAAGGCAGCAGCACAGGTAGATAAGGTGGTTAGGAAGGCATATGAGATACTTGCCTTTATCAGACAAGGCATAGAATATAAGAGCAGGGAAGTTATGATGGAGCTGTATAAAATGCTAGTTAGGCCACAGCTGGAGTACTGTGTACAGTTCTGGTCACCATAGGAAGGATGTGATTGCACTGGAGAGGGTGCAGAGGAGATTCACCAGGATGTTGCCTGGGCTGGAGCATTTCAGCTATGAAAAGAGACTGGATTGACTCGGGTTGTTTTCCTTAGAGCAGAGAAGGCTGAGGGGGGACCTGATTGAGGTATCCAAAATTATGAGGGGCATAGATAGGGTAGATAGGAAGAAACATTTTCCCTTAGCAGAGGTGTCAATAACCAGGGGGCATAGATTTAAGGGAAAGGGCAGGAGGTTTAAGGAATTTTTTTTCACCCAGCGGGTGGTTGGAATCTGGAGCAAACTGCCTGAAGGGCTGGTAGAGGCAGGAACCCTCAACATTTAAGAAGTATTTAGATGAGCACTTGAAACGCCATAGCATACAAGGCTATGGGCCAAATGTTGGAAAATGGGATTAGAATAGAGAAGTGCTTGATGGCCAGCATGGATACGATGGGCCGAAGGGCCAGTTTCTGTGCTGTATGACTCTATGACTATGACTCTAATTGCCCTTGAGAAGGTGGTGGTGAGCTGCCATCTTGAACCGCTGCAGACCATGTGGGTTAGGTACACCCACAGTGCTGTTAGGAAGGGTGTTCCAGGATTTTAACCCAGCAACTGTGAAGGAATGGCGATATAGCTCCGTCAGGATGATGTGGCTTGCAGGAGAACTTGCAGGTGGTGGTGTTCCTATGCATCTGCTGCCCTTGTCTTTCTAGGTGGTAGAGGTTGCGGGTTTGGAAACTGCTGTCTAAGGAGCCTTGGTGAGTTGCTGCAGTGCATCTTGCAGATGGTACACACTGCTGCCACTGTGCATCGGTGGTGGAGGGAGTGAATGTTTGTGAATGGTGTACCAATCAAGCAGGCTGCTTTGTCCTGGATGATGTTGAACTCCTTGAGTGTTGTTGGAGCTGCACCCATCCAGGCAAGTGGAGAGTATTCCATCACACTCCTGACTTGTGCCTTGTAGATGGTGGACAGGCTTTGGGGAGTCAGGAGGTGAGTTACTTGCCACAGGATTCCTAGCCTCAGACCTGCTCTTGTAGCCACGGTATTTATATGGTTATTCCAGTTCAGTTTCTGGTCAGTGGTAACCCCCAGGATGTTGAACCCTCCAAAGGTCAGCTGCACCTGTAGCCATTTGTAAGTCGGCTGGGGGGGTTGGTTGGGGGGTGTGGGGTTGTGTTGTTAAAGTGATATAAAGCGCTGGCCCCCAGTCTGCCACTGGGAAGCCGTCTCCTTTCACTGGTCATGTTTTGGCCAATGTGGGGGGGGGGGGGGGCGGAGTCTGCCTGTCGACTATAGTTGGCATGGAAGAGTGGCCTTAATAGGCCCCTTACTTCCCGAAAAGCAATATACTGCGGATGCTGGAAATCTGAAATAAAAACAAGAAATGCTGGAACCACTCAGCAGGTCTGGCAGCATCTGTGGAAAAATTTCTTTCCGCAGATGCTGCCAGACCTGCTGAGTGGTTCCAGAATTTCTTGCCCTTACTTCCCTTAATTGGATATGGCGTCTCTGACGCGGCCTCTTTGAAAATGTCCCAGAAGTGAAAAGATGCTGGCAAATCGGCATGCCGCTGTCCCATGGTGATTTTTCTGGCCTCCCCTCTTTGGGCTTCGAAAATCCAGCCACATGTGGGTGGTAGGATCAGTCTCTGCTGTGATATTTGACATGGTCAGATAGCCTGTCAACACTCAGCTGGATCTTTGCGGTGGTGGACCCCGCCCCTGGGGGGAAGCAGAAATGAGCCTCGAGTTCCACAGGCAGCCAGTTAATTGCTATGGAGACAGGTTTGGTGGCCAATTAACGGCTGCGGGTGCAGGAACGGAAGCGGGTCAACTTAAGTGCCAGCCCGATTTAAACTCACCATGGCAACCATTACTATGGCTGCCGTTTCATTGCTGTGACTGCGGAGTGAAGGTTCACAGAAAACGTCAGTCTGAAGTTTTCATTTCCATGATGTCTCAGGAGAGCCAGAGGCCTGGAACCCTGGGGCAGGGCAGCCTGTCGTTTTCCAGATGCTGACCTGGAGGTGAAGCTGGAGGCCATGAGGGAGAGGAGGGTGGTTCTGTTCTCAGAGGGTGGCAGGAGGAAGCCACCCACACAGACCAAGCAGCCAAGGATGGACATCACAGCCACTGTCAGTGGCAGAAATGCGGTGAGAAGAACCTGGATCCAGTGCAGGAAAAGGTTCAAGGACCTGATATGCTCTGGCAAGGCTACCCCCAACCCTCAGGACAGGTCTCTGGATATTCTCCCTCCAGCAGACACACCAGCTGAGGACCCTTAGGGCACATGCTTCTCCTGAACATGGAAGGGGCTATATGCAAAAACCATTTACTGAACCCTCAGATTGACTCTGAACTATAGTGCTGCTGAGGACCTGCCAGCACTGAGACATGCAACCACCCCCAAATGAATTGGAGCAACTGTCATTGGGCATAGAGGACAGCAGTGCCTTATAATGCTCACTCTCGTCCTTGCGGGAGAAATGGGTATATAATGCCCAAGAGAGGGCCCAAACAGGTGGAGGGGTACCCTACCTTCAGATCGTCACAGCACTGGAGGATAGAGTGATGGAAATAGCCAGATTCACAGATCATGAGGAAGTTGACCCTGGCGAAATGAGCACTCATGGTGGAGATAGTGATTAGACAAAGAAATGCACTCATTAAGGGAATGCAATGCACTCCACCCTATCTGACAGCGTCCCGAACAGAGTGGCATTGGGAAGCTTCAGCACTGCAGAGGCTTCTGCTCTCCAAGGCTAGCTCTTGTGATCTGTACTTGTGTCTCCCACAGGTGCACACATCAAGCCAAGGAGACCAACTCCCTCTCTGGCCCAAGCTGACCAGCTAGGATCCTAGGAAGCACCATCCCACCTAACATGCGTGCTATCCACCAGCGCAGATACACTCACTTCACTGGGTCCTTGTGCATGTTTAGAGTGGTACTGGGTGAGGAGCACGGCACTAGTGTGCAGGAGGAGGTGCTGGAGACGGAGGCAGCTGTGTTCAGTTCCCAACTGAGGAGGGTGGACAAACGAACATATGTACGAACATAAAAATTAGGAGCAGGAGAAGGCCACTCGGCCCTTCGAGCCTGCTTCACCATTCAGTAGGTTCATGGCTGAACTGATTACTCTACATTTCCACCTACTCCCAATAACCTTCCACCCCCTTGCTTGTCAAAAATCTATCTACCTCTGCCTTAAATATATTCAAAGAGAATTCCAAAGACTCATGACACTCAGAGAAAAAATATCTCCTCATCTCTGTCTTAAAGGGCGACCCCTTATTTTTAAATATTGACCCCTAGTTCTAGATTCTCCCACAAGGGGAAACATCCTTTCCACATCCACCCTGTCAAGACCCCTCAGGATCTTATATGTTTCAATCAAGTTATCTCTTACTCTTCTAAATTCCAGCGGATACAAGCCTAGCCTGTCCAATTGTTCTTTGTAAGGCAGCCCACCCATTCCAGGTATTAATCTAGTAAACCTTCTCTGTACTGCCTCCAACGCATTTACATCCTTAAATAAGGAGACCGGTATTGTGCACAGTACTCCAGATGCGGTCTCGCCAATGTCTTGTATAGCTGAAGCATAACCTCCCTACTTTTGTATTCAGTTCCCCTCGAGATAAACAGTAACATTCTATTAGCTTTCCTAATTACATACTGTACCTGCATACTAACCTTTTGTGATTCATGCACAAGGACACCCAGATCCCTCTGCATCTCAGAGCTCTGCAATCTCTCACCATTTAGATAATATGCTTCTTTTATTCTTCCTGCCAAAGTGGACAATTTCACACTTTCCAACATTATACTCCATTTTCCAGGTCTTTGCCCACTCATTTAACCTATCTATATCCCTTTGTAGCCCCCTTATATCCATTTCACAAGTTACTTTCCTGCGTATCTTTGTGTCATCCTTAAAAGAAGTGGCTTGTGAGATAGTTGATGCGTTAGTTTCAATTTTTCAAAATTCCCTAGATTCAGGGAACTGCTCTCCTTATTTAAGGAAGGATGTAAATGTGTTGGAGGCAGTACAGAGAAGGTTTACTAGACTAATACCTGGAATGGGTGAGCTGTCTTATGAAGAAAGATTGGCCAGGCTAGGCTTGTAGCTGCTGGAATTTAGAAGAGTAAAAGGCGATTTGATTGAAACATATAAGATCGTGAGGGGTCTTGACATGGTGGATGTGGAAAGGATGTTTCCTCTTATGGGAGAATCTAGAACTAGGTTTCGCCCATTTATGACAGAAGTGAGGAGAATTTTTTTCTCTCAGAGGGTCCTGAGTCTTTGGAATTCTCTTCCTCAAAAGGCGGTGGAAGCAGTCTTTGAATATTTTTAAAGCAGAGGTAGATAGATTCTTGATCAGCAAGGGGGTGGAAGGTTATCGGGGGTAGTTGTAAATGTGGAGTAATCAGTTCAGCCATGAACTTATTGAATGGCAGAGCAGACTCAAAGGGCCGAGTGGCCTACTCCTGCTCCTAATTTGTATGTTCGCACGTTCGTGCTGTGAGGCCTTCGCTGACGAGGGCACAGATGTCTGTGACCATCTGCCAGAAGAGTGATAGTCTCCTGTGACACTGGTTCTAGGTCATCTGTAGGTAGCTCCATCTTTGCCGGTAGATCCTATGCTGAGGGTATGGCTTTAGTGTCCTTCCTGCCCCTTGTTCCTCTCCCCTGTTCTCTTGAAGGGTAGGGTTGTGCTCTTCCTGCAGAGGGTGTTGCCCCTCATTACCACTCGGTCCAAAATCTGAGAGTTGTGCCCCATTGTCAGCTGCAGCCTTCTTTGTGTTCAAGTGGCCACCCTGTTTTCCTTGGCAGCCTTGCCCCATGATGCCAGGAGGGTGACGACTCCCTGCACTTCTCATGCACTTGCTGCCCACTCTCCCTGCCACATGCGCTGCATCAGTGGCACTTGTTTGTCAATAGCCAAGCCCCCTCTGTGCCGTTACCCTTTTATGGGGCCCAGGTAATTCCCTGGGATGTCCATGACTGGCTCCCCACTGTGTACCTGCTTCCTTTCATGTGGTCTGCCCCAGACAGCAGGTGCAACCTGTGCACCCCTGTCAAAATCACAACATCCCTTCCCCCATTAATGAGCTCCAATGAGCTCCTCTACCAGCTTAATTGGCTTTAATCAGGGATCAGGCGGGATCACGATGCTGCCCTCCCCGCACCCTGGTGAACATGGCCAGCACTCCTGGAAGGGTCACTGACCCAAAATGTTAACTCTGCTTCTCTTTCCACAGATGCTGCCAGACCTGCTGAGTGGTTCCAGCATTTCTTGTTTTTATTATATATTATTTATGGCCAGCACTGGTATTTTTGGCCCCCATCTGCCTCCGTTTCTGCCCCTGGTGGGACCCAAAAATTCAGCCCTCGCTGTCTCGGCTTAAACATGAGGAAATAACTATTTGGGAAAAATACTATTTGGAGGACAGGACCCAAAGTAAAATACCCCACCATAAATACCTGACTTTGAGAGTAGAGGAGGCATGCAGAAAAGTTGTGAAGGGGAGCAGAAAATATTCAGATTATTTATTGTAAACAATAACTATCCATGGGCACAAGCTTCTCCTTGCTTCTCTGAGATTTCCGTGAGTGTACTTGCTCGACTATTTTATGAATAGGTTTTGTAGGTACTGTTAACTTTTTGTTTCTTCCTTCTTTACGCTTTATATCCTCTCTAACGTTTTCTCCTCCATCGCATGGAAGTTACAGCACAGAAAAAGACCATTTGGCTCAACAGGTCTCTGGTTCTGGTTCACACGAGCCTCCTCCTACCTTAATAAAAGCAAAATGCTGCAGATGCTGGAAATCTGAAATACAAACAGCAACTGCTGGAAATACTCAGATCAGACAGCATCTGTGAACCAGCCTCTGTGAACCTTACTTCATCTCACTCTGTCACCATATCCTTCTATTCCTTTCTTCCTTATCTACTTATCTAGCTTTGCTTTAAAAATATCTATGCTATTGCTTCAACAACTGCCTTGTGGCAGCGAGTTCCACATCCTGGTGAAGTAACCTAAGGGTTTGTGCTAAGATGAGAATTCATGGCCATCAACAGCCTTCTGCTACCTCATCCAAGTGGCTATTCTGCAAGGATGAGTCTGACTGCTGTCTGTCAGTAGACAGGTCTGTCTTGGGTCCTAGCCAAGCCCAACCCAGCCTGATCCATTCTTAAACTGGGATCCAAAGAAGTGTAGTTCCAGCGAGGCATGCTAGATAACAAACAAGGGGATGGAATGGTTCTGTACAATATTGATGAAACCTATAATTGTATTTGTATGAAATTATTTTGTTTGCCATTTTACAAAGTTATTAGCTCTTTTTGGGGTTAAAATTGTGAAAATTGAAAAATTTCATCTAAATGTATTTAAAACGTTCATTATTAATGTCGCGTAGTAATATTAAAATGGGAAGAAACCCCTGGCCATTGCTCTCACAAAACCAGCTCTGGATCATCTACATGCTTTAAATACAATGCCTACTGATTTGATATAATAGTAAAACATAGTGTAAGGAATCCAGAATAGTATCTGTGGGAAGATTATCTGTAGGAAGATTGTAAGTAGCTTAACATTTGATAGTTTCATAAATTTAAATATTCACTAGTTGGAGATCTCTGTATTCCTGGTATGTTGAATTTTATTTTATTCACTTTTTAGCCCCAAATCATGAATGTAAAGGATTGATCTTAAATTAATATTTATATATATTAAAATAATAAAATATAATTTGAAATTCAGACAGTGTCCATTTGAAACTGATGTGATTTTAATGTAGGCTTAGCCTTTTGAAGGATAAAAGGCCTGGGAAAAGGGTTTATGCAGTGTTAAATAAAACAAGCATCAACTGAGTTTTGTTTAGATATTAGTTTATTGTTTTGTTTTGTTCATTAAAGAATGCGTGACACAGCAATTATGTGTTGTGTCGGGACAAAATAGTACAATGATATAAAACTTTGCTTTATCCCCTTTTAAACTGGTATTTAAAAGATTGGGTGAAATGACTTCACACGCACAATGAGGCTTGTATGAATACAGCTGTGATGTTAAAAAGGTTTATTTTTAAAAAAAATCTTGTCTCCTGGTTACTGTCACTTTTAATTGTCAACTTCCTCGGTCACTATTCTTCCTTAAAAGCCACTTTAAGTGCTGTGTGCTTGCAAGATGAAAGCAGGATTTGCATTGCAATGAGTTTTTATGTGATGCTGAATAGACATGTATAAATGAGATTGGATTTACTGTATTTTTTTTCCCCCGGGCCTACTGTGATGGTCCTGAGTGCCTGCCTATAGCAGACTGGACTGTGAGAATTTTGCATGGATTTTTGTCTGTGTACCCTGAATGTGGCAGCCTTGGAGGTCTTCTTCCGGATTTAATCAGCTGCTCCTCATACTGCACAGCTCCAACAGCATGCTGTCGACCTGGAGAATTGCCTCTTTGTGCACCGCTCGACGTCTCCCTTCAAAGTGTGTGAAAAGATCAGTCTCATTTTATTCTAATCTGACTTCACTCCCATTCAGCACCCGACAAAGTGCCAGGCTGTGTGCCTTGGAATTGTGCAGCCATCCTAAAAAAATTTGACATCCTTTAATGAGGCAGAATGTTCATTGTGCGAGTTTATCTCGCTGTCTCTCAGTTGACTGGCCCTTTTTAACCTCAACCATATTAATGTCTACATCACTTGAGCCAATTACTTAATGCCCTGTTGTACCTTTATGGGGTGATTCACCCGCCTGAAAAGGAAATTGAACTATACCATTCGTCTTCTGCCTTTTTCAGGGGTAAGCATGGGGTTGGACGGATAGACATCGTGGAGAATCGCTTCATTGGCATGAAATCGCGCGGTAAGGGACTCCTGATGTGTTTTATTTAATGTTTTTAAATGCATTTTGATGCCTTATTGTCCATAGTAGTCAAGTATCTACATCAGTATTGCCTGATAATGTGACAGGCCTCTTCTACCTGCAACATTCAGAGCGATTAATCAGTCTTCAAATGGTTCCATATCTACCTGCAGGCCTGTATTTATAGGAAAAACATGTCTGAGCAATCCATAGGAAATTCCATGGAATAAAGAGATTGGGGCTCCTAGTTCCTCAAAACCATTCTGGAATTTTATCTTTGAAAAAAAAGTCACCAGAAGTTTATGGCCTGGATCTTATGGTGATCAGATTGTATTCCTGCACTTTTATAATGATTGCATTTAGGAAAATTATCTTGATATTGAAGGAAATACTACACTATTCAGGTAAAGCCTGATTAAATATCTGTTCTATGCTGTAGTTTACAATTGAAATTTGGTTCGCCCTTCCGGCTCCCCCCAAAATCTGTAAGACTGATTGGTCAAGATAGACCATATGAATAATTTGAGTATGGATTCATCACTTGCTTGCTTTAAACTCCGTTCAAGTAAGCGTAGATTAAACAATATTTAAAGAGCTCCACAACCAATGACAGCATATTGTATTTGAAATGTCAGAGGAATAGTAAAATAGAGGGTCACAATTATGGTTCTCCACATGGTGAATTACTATTCTCAGCTGTGCAGTCTGGAATGATGCCAAATGGTGGCAACCCACTTCTTAACTGGATAGGCAAGCCAAACTGTGCCACCCGTGTGTGTCCTAGCAGCCAAATTCAGAACAACAGTGGTATAAGCTGGTGAGGAGGCAGACTGCCCCAACACTTAGCCAGGATGATGCATGCTTGGGGGAAACAAAGAAAGGGAAACTATACAAAGTACCTTCATTTTTTAAAAAAATGTCCTGTAACCATGAACACTTTTTCTTTTATTTTCTTGCCAGTTTTCCCCTTGCATCCTTTCCACTTCTGATGGTTGACTTCTTCTTGAAGTGCAGCACCACAGGTGGTGGTCATTCTTTAGTATTGCATTCATGTAGCCATTCTTCAGTTGCAAGCTTTGTTGGTCAGTACCAGCAGTTTAATTGACTACTGGGGGCATTATATGCAAACCTAATCTTCATTTGCCCAATGTTCATGTACATGCACTTCCAGCAGATGTCATTGTCTGCAATAAACAACAGCAACCCAGGCTGATTATTTTCTCCCCTGTTCCCCCGCACCCCCCAAAAAAAACTCAGGACCCCTGAAGCCAGTTGCACCTACTGCGTGATAGAATATGGGACTTGTCTGATCTATACACCTGAGCTACTCACTGGATAAACCTGCAAACTCATTGTGGGAATTCCAGCCATGATGATTAAGGAAAGTAAAATCCTGTTTCAGACAATATATCAGGCTACAACCAAATAGTGATAGATTTCTGGGCAGAAGCTATTTAATAGGAACTGCTATCAATTGGTCATAAATTAAACTTTGGTAAGCAATCTGCTTGCATCAGAAATTTTATGATAACGTAATGGAATTCCTTCTCAATCAAGGACTTCTTGCCCTCAGAGTATGAGGGAAATGTCAGTGAGTAGAAAGGTGCATGAATGCCCACATATGATTGGAGAGCCCACATGAGAGAGCTGATGCAAAACAATCTTTAGGAATGGGAAAGAGATGGTCTTTTCCTGCTGATTTTTCTGACCTGGGAGAATCATAAGAAGTTTACAGCACAGAAAGAGGTCACTTAGCCCATCATGTCTGCACCAGCCAAAAAAAAAGGTGGTTATTGATGATCACCTGCCAAGCTACGAAAAATGCAGGCAATTATTGACTTCTGGATGTGCATAAGAGGAGCTAGCCTGTCAATGACCTGGATATGTTATTCAACCTTGTAATCTTGAAGGAACAAGCTAGGTTACACACCACTTCACTTTAGGAGCAGAATAATACTCTGTGCTTTACATAATTTAATGATTTGATTCTCCTGAAATAGTATTTCCTTAGACTTATAGTGAACAATGCCATAGAAAACCCACCATTTCTAATATTAAGCATCTTACTTTAAAAATTATAGAATGGTATGAAAGTGTGATTAATAATTATGTAAGATGGCTACACTAAGATGTAACCATCCACACTATTTTTTTGTTTTCACTTCAGTTTATTCATTGGCTATATTAGAATTTAACAATCTCGAAGCAAGAAAAGTGCCTCTCATCATAGTGTACTTCCACAAACAAACCATTGGATTTTGTGGCAGAACAGATAATAATGCATCTTTCAGCAGGCAGTATGGTTGTCCAGCCTGTGCCTCCATTTTCAGTGAGCGTGTATGACCCTGCTCTGCAATTACTCATGGTTTAGGGTGAAAATAAAGAAAAGCTGGAAATCTGAAATTTAAAAAAAAACAGAAAATGTAGGAAGCACTTTGGAGGTCTGTCAATATTTTAAAGAGACAAGACAGCTTAACTTTTTGGGGACATGCCCTTCATCTGATGGTTTTATACTTCTGAAACATTAGCCTGACTTCTCTCCAAGTATTTGGAGATTGACTGTGTATTTCTAGCAGTTTTGATTTTATGATTTAGAGTGTCTCTTTTAAATTTCCATCTTGTAATCAGTCATGAGAATCCAGTGTTCTCTATGTGACTCATCCAGATATCTGTTTAGTGGGCGTTTAACACTTTAATGCTTGAATAGATGTATAATGTTGGCTAAGAGATTTTATAGAGAAATAATAGGCTGAATTGTGAAACATTGATATTTTGCCCTTCTCTGCACTGGGTGTGATGGTAGGGGAGGTAGTGATGGACACAATTTAATTTGAACTGAAGAGCTATTATACCAAATGTATTATATTAAATAATACCTGCATTTATATAGCACCCTATTATTTTGAAATTCTCAAAATGAATTCTTGCAATGCAGTGGCAGGTATGGCAGCCACTCAGATCCATTGTGCTGAAGACCTACTGAATTTGTTCTCTCCAAGTTATAGGAAATAACATCTTGTATGTAGTAAATACATTCTGAACATGCTTTAGCTTGACAATTTTAACAGGCACATAAAAGATGTTCCAATATGACTGACTAGAAGGTGCTATTAGTCAGTGTTTGGTGCTGCTTTCAGGAAAAATGGACTAACAAACATTACTGAAACTGGGAAAAGTTAATTAATGCTGGTTAATATTTCCTAAGAAACTGCTGCAGCATTCCACAGTTGCACAGTTAAATCAAAATGTTAGTATTATATTCCAGGTCAGACCTGCTATTTTAAGTTAAAAGAACACAAACATATCAAAATAGTGTTACAGCAATGGAGTCCATTGTCCATGGGGGAGAAGAAAAGTTGAGTTGGTTTGACCAAGCTCCTTGAAGTGCTTGAATCTCATGAGGAAGCAGAAGGTTAAAGGAAAAAAATTCTTTAGGTTTTTTTCATTTCAACTGTGTCCTGTGCAGAGCAGCAGGTAGTGTACATGTGCAGGAAATAGTTTAGAAAGTGGAACTCTAGCTTTTGTAAATGTTTGAAATACTGTAGATGTTTGAAAGTCAGCTAAAAATAAGCATTTAAAGTAAAGAATAGAAAAGAAAGTACAAGTCTGTCAGTTTGATAAAGTAGTAATAATCAAGAAAACAGTAGATGATTCAAAACTAGACATGGCATACATAAGTTCAGGTGTAGCTACCTAGTTACATGTATCTTCAGCACTTTTGTTGTTTATCACACTTTTCACACTGCTGACTTGAAGTACTTTTATATTGCACAAGATCCACGTTAGTGCAGCTGTGTTACCAAAGAGAGGATTTTGGTCAGTAGGCTATGACTGGGAGCTGGGATGCCCCTTTTTTTTTTTGAAGCAGGTCTTTGGGAACATGGAACTCGTGCAATATAAGAGTACCGTTTTTAGTTGAAGACTTTCTCATGGTTGAGATGTGAAACAATGACCAAGCACCTCTACCTCCAGCTCTTTCACTTTCAAATGCTAACCCTACCCCAGCTGATCAGGGATTTTGATGTGAGGTGACACTGCCAGTATGTCTGATTTAGACTAAAAATTTCACGCCTACAATTTGCCCAGTTGACAACGCAGTTTTTCAAAAAGTGGTGCAAGATATGTGCATCTGTGGGGAAGAATGTACGAGAGGAACGGTACACGGAGCTAGCTGAAGGTCAAAGAATAATTGTGCAAGATAAAACCAAGTTGAAAAGAACATGAGATTATTTATCAAGAGGGACTGGTTATGTGATGCCACATTGGTTTTTAAAAACTTGGGAATTGTATCCATTTCAAGTACACCCATAACCGGCCTTGGTTCATCAGTGAAGCTACAGTAAAGGCCGGCTCGGGTCTGCAGAAAAAAAACCCGACCCGAGCCCGACAGAATCACATCCGACCCAAGCCTGACCTGGCCCGAGTCCTTCCATTTTTTCATGCGCCCGACCTAACCTGACGCGACCATCAGTTAACTTACCTTCCTATTTTCGCTTTGTTGCTGTTCTGCACAAGCTTAAAATAACTGTAACAAAACCACCTTTCTAGTTCAAAAATTAAATTAAAATCGGAGCCACTTACCTGTGATAGAGTGTGTCCAAACCGAGCCAAGCCTGAATGCCGGACCCGGAAGTGCAATCCGACCCAACACGTCGTCGGGTTCGGGTCTGGTAGCAGGCCTTTAAGCTACAGTGGAAAAATATAGACTGAATTGTATTCCCCAATGATGCTGATGTATTTATAGCATTATTGTAGTGTTTCTCTAGTCTTGCTGTACTAAGTGATTACTGGGATCCCCTTATCTTTAACATTAATTATATAGATATTTCTGTTAAGGTTATGCAAACCTATTGGAAGGCTGTATACCAGTTGAAGCTACAGTTTGCCCACAGGATAACTAACATTACTAATATACACTGACCAAAATTATTACAATTCAAAATATTTTAAGTTTTCACAGTGGAGAATTTAAAGCCAATCTACATTTGTTCTAAATGCTTTAAAAGACTCATCTTTTTCTTGTTTACTGCAATAGGTTAAAATAACCTTAGTATTGAAAGATACATTTTATTTTATCAAGTTTTTATATTTCTTTGCAATGATAGCTTAGCTTATGCTTTTTAATTCGTGGGTATCCATTCACCTGTTTTATGAACCCACTGTATATTTTCTTTACAATGTTCATGGGGAAAATGCATTGATTAGGTTTCTTGTCATGGTGACTGTGCTTGCACTGAGAGCAGTACAGGTTTAGGGGTTAAGGAAATTTGTCCTTGGCCCAGGATCAATTTGGCCTGACAGTGGGCTGGGGGAGGACTTGGGGCTGTCCATCAGTAGTCATAATAGTTTGGGTTGTCCCATCTTGAAATATATTGGAAATAAAAACAAGAAATGGAGAAGGGTCACTGACCTGAAACGTTAACACTGCTTCTCTCTCCACAGATCCTGCCAGACCTGCTGAGTATTTCCAGCATTTCTTGTTTTTATTTCAGATTTCCAGCATCTGCAGTATTTTGCTTTTATTGAAATATATTGGTGTCACTCAACTCCACAATTTCAGCTTTGAAGTAAAAGCTCAAAGATTTTTTTTTATTTGCAAATATTCAAGATGTGAGCACAGTCGTTCTTGACACTGAACTGGGACTCACAGACAAAATATAAGTGGAGGCCCAGCAGATCGTTGCTAGATCAGAGATGGAATTTTAATTTGTTGGCTTGTTTCAACAAAACAAATTTGGTTTTAAACTGATAATAGCTGGATTCCTCTAATGTTGTTGTAAACAGCTGAAATAAGTAAACCTCAGTAAATTGAGTTTAATATTCAACCACTAATTAGTCTGTCCTGTTAATGGCAATTAATGTAGGCTCCATTGTAACTCTCCATGTTTTTGATCATTCCATGACTTAGAAGTTACAAGAACAGTTGTATGGAGATGTATAGTAAATTTCTCAATGGAAATGATGCATGCTTATTGGTTGGTATTAGTATATCAGAAAATTTTAACTTTTTGTAAACACCATTATATATGCTATGAAATGTAGTAAATCAATTGCACTCCAATTTAGTCTGTTACTAAAAAGTTACATGTCTATAAAACATCCACCACTATAAAGTTACAGTACTGTGTAAACAGTGGCAGCAGTGTGTACCATCTATAAGATGCACTGCAGCAATGCACCAAGGCTCCTCAGACAGCACCTTCCAAAACCGCAACCTCTACCAACTAGAAGGACAAGGGCAGCAAAAACATGGGAACACCACCACCTGCAAGTTCCCCTCCAAGTCACACACCATCCTGACTTGGAACTATATCGCTGTTCCTTCGCTGTTGCTGGGTCAAAATCCTGGAACTCCCTTCCTACTGTGGGTGTACCTACCCCACATGGACTGCAGCGGTTCAAGAAGGCAGCTCACCACCACTTTCTCAAGGGCAATTAGGGATGGGCAATAAATGCTGGCCTGGCCAGCGACGCCCACATCCCATGAATGAATTTTTAAAAACCTGCACAATAGCATGCATCAGGCAACTAAGGAGGCACTTCATAACTTTATTACCTTTTTAAACTAATATCTCAGAAGAGTCACTTTAAAAGTAATGCAGAGAACTGCAATGGTCAATGGTACAGGACAATTGCCCAGTAATATCGGTTTTACAATTTTAAAAAGTGTAATTGTCCAATTATACAGATCCTGGTCTGTATAAAGAGATTCTTCAAGTCTTGTTGTTGTGGGGAGTAACACGTTGACCAAGGTGCCCCTCATCCCATGAGGAAAAGAACAACTGACCTTATGTGGGCCACTTGGCTTGAACTACACTTCTCTTTAGCCACTGAAATGGCAGTTAAGGAGAAGACTAGGATCCGATTGATTGAATGTGGATAAATCACAGCAGGCAGTCCTAGGGGAAGTAAATGTTAAAGAAAAACAAATTTGAAATTCGCAAGGTAAAAGTCATCAATCCTCTCAATTTAGTTTAATTGAGCTGAATTTTCACGTGGCGTCAGGAACCTGATGTCAGGACCATATATGGTCCCAAGCCCGTGCTTGTCGTCAAGGCACCCGCCAGCGCAACTTTATGTGAAATGGCCTCCTAATTGGCAGCCTTGGCGTCCCGTCCAATTAAGGTGGCAGGTTCCGAGGTGGGAGGCCCAATGAGAGGGCCTGCAGCACTGGCTGACTGGCAGCCCCACCAGAAGAGGTGGGTGCTGCTGAGGCAAAAAGGCAAGCATGAGGGTGCCTCAAAATGGAGGTTCTCAAAAGCCTGCTGAAAATTTGAAATTAAAGCAGGCCCACAGTTGCAGGGCCATCAGTGTGGAGGGGAAACCCCTCTACAGGAATGGTTTTGACTGTGGCTAGGGCCTTTTCATACTTGTGGCTTATTCATTGGGCCGGTGAAGGGAGGCACAGATGGGCCCCTGGACTGCTACCAGGAGGCCACCTCCGTTTCTACCAGCCATCAGTCTCAGTGGGGTTTGGCCCAATGCTGGGAAACTGCCAGCGGGTTCTGAAAATGTCCCCTAAGTGGGGCCTTAATTGGCCTAATTGTTTGCCCGCCTCCATGCAGTAGGTTGCCAATTCACGTGGCAGCCCGCTCCTGGCAAACTTGCCCAGAGGCAGGACTGTGTTGGAGAGCTGTCCCCACGCACAACTTTCCGAATTCCACCCCCCCACTCGCCATCTCCGAACCAGGCTCCAGAGGATTTTCCAGTCAGCCTTCAGGTTCCTTCAGGCAGCAGGGGCCAGTTTAGGTGCTTGGAGGCAGACTCCTGGCAGCAGACTGGGGCGGGGGGTGGTGGAAGGGGGTGGGGGTGGTGTGTCCAGCGCTCCAGGCAGGCCCAGAGGCCCCCTCTACCTGCCTGGGTGCAGGAGCAGCGGCAGGCTGTCCTGTAGAGGGGTTCCTCCCCCGCCTCAATAGTGGCCTGACTACAAGATCCATTTTTTAATTTTTAAAAAAGTTGGAGAGAGGGCACTTCCATTTTGAAGTACACTCTCCCTTGCTTACCTTCCATTACATCCTGCTGCTCCTTTCAAGCTGGAAGGCCTCTGCTTGGCCCTTGAGCTTTGAGAGCCCACACGCTGTCCATAATTGACTGCCAAACCTGTCTCCAGGCCAATTAAGGGGACACCCCCATGAAAATCAGGGCTGGTAACTTTTTTTTCCCCATGAGGTGCATTTGGGACCCGGAAATGTTCCTGACCTCTGTTTCCTGCCCCTATGTGGATAATTCAATTCAAGTGAGCACTCTTCTGAAACTAGAGTTGAACTGCATTGTCTGGTCCTGTAGAAAATTGACGTAAAATTTTAATGGAGCTTTGTGACATGTAGCACAGGGGATGCTTGTTATCAGACTAGATGAGTAAACAAGAGCAGCTGATTATACTTCTGGGCTCTGAGTTTGAATTAATTTAACTAGTAATCAGAGCTAAATAGAAATCAATAACATCTGTGAAAACCATAATTAACTGTCTCTCAAAGCTTCTTAAAACCTAATGGGATAATTTACATCCCTTAGTAAGTACATTAATTGTATACCAAACAGAAAGAGCTGCATTTTGTGAACCCAGTCCATTCGCATCAGAGAAAAATAAAACAATGGGAAATAAGGATGGGTTATCTAAATCACAAAGGGATTTGGCGACAGATGTGGAAACATTCTTGTGATGAGGCAGGAGAACTGAACTAAGGAATATGTATTTTTCTCAATTGAGAATCCCAAGTGAAGGGTAGCAGAGGACATTGCCAGAGTTACAAGCAATAGGAAAGAAGACCAAATAAAACAGGAAGTAGTGATTTCGGCAATACCAAGCTAAAGACTAAAATTATAAGAGAAAGGAAAGATTGAAAAAGATGAGTTTTACAGATTTTAGGTACTAGGAAAGAATGTGTTTCAGCAGAAGACTCAATTTTCAACATAATTTAAGAGGAAGTGAGTAAGATGATGTATATGCAGCTTAGGTTGAACAAGAAAGTTTTAAGTTTTACCGATTTTTAAAATGGAGAGGGAAAACAGATTGTAGTGGATTGAGTTGAGATGCTAGAGTCTGACTATTGACATTTAAAAAGGCCTCAAAAATATGGTCTTTTACTTTCAGTTTTTTTTTTGTATTTGGGATGTGAGCATCATGGGCAGGGCCAGTATTTATTGCCCTTAAGAAAGTGGCGGTGAGCTACCTTCTTGAACCATTGCAGTCCATGTGGTGTAGGTACACCCACAGTGCTGTCAGGGAGGGAGTTCCAGGATTTTGTTCCAGCGACAGTGAAGGAACAGCGATATGGTTCCAAGTCAAGATGGTGTGTGGCTTGAGGGGAACTTGCAGATGGTGATGCTCCCATACGTCTACTGCCCTTGTTCTTCTAGGTGGTAGAGGCCGCGGGTTTGGAAGGTGCTGTCGAAGGAACCTTGACAAGTTGCTGCAGTGCATCTTGTAGATGGTACACACTGCTGCCACTGTGCACCAGTGGTGGAGTATAACTATTCTTGAAGAGGTTCTTTTAGCTCAGTGAGTTTGTCCAGTGATTAGCTGAGCCACACAGACAAGAAAGGTCCTAGGTTTGATTACTCGTCTTTGCTGAATAAGCTCATTTCAGGCTGGGTTTTGGTGCAACACAAGTAGTTCTTGGGTTTTGGTAGTGGTACTACAATTGACTTCAGCAAGGAGGAAAAAAATGAGCTCAGACTCCTGCTCCAGGAAGCATATGTGTATGGATAGAACCGTGTTCAGCTGCACCACCCTTGCAAACCGATGAATAGCCTAACCAGTCACTGGCTAGACTCACTGAGGAATATGATTACTTGGGCATGGTACTCATTGAACCATACCCCAACTAGGAGTAGTTGGCTTCAGGAGAGGGGAGGTAGGAATAAGAAAGGCAGGCAAAAAATATTTATGCATTCATTTCCAGTTGTAGGAGTACTTCCTGAAACAGTTTTCTAGTGTTGGTTCACAACCTTACCCTGTTTATATTAGAATCATTATGGCACGGAAGGAAGCCGTTTCGCCCATCGAGGCCATGCTGGCTCTCTGTAGAGCACTCCAGTCAGTCCCATTCCCCTGCTCTATCCCCATTTCCCTGCAAGTTTATTTCCCTCAAATGCCCATCCAATTTCCTTTTGAAATCATTAATCATCATAAATAACTATATATCTATATAACTAGATAGAACTATATAACTGCAGTTCTCATAATGTCTTAAACAGTGAATATTTTGTTCAGTATCAGAACAATTACCAATGACAGTGAATGATCTATAAGGCCAGTGACGCAAAAATGATTTTCTGCCCTTTTATAGAGGCTGATAGGTCACTGCAGTCACTTGACCTCCCATTGGTCATATTGGCTACCTCTGACAGCAAGCTGCTTGGCATTTACATTACCATTCAAGGTGGCTACTGAAGCAGAGATCAAAACTGTCCATTTTAGTTGTCCTTTTTCACATTCGCAATTTCTTGCCAACTTCGAAGCAGAACAAGCTATAAATATATGGGCTAATAAATGCACAAGTGCCCATGTAGGCAGGAACACTGGGAAAGAATGAGAAGTCCAGGTGAAGCTGTTGACAGCTTGCCTTTGTTACGGTTGATGTGAGGTTTGTGTAAACAGTCCCATTTAAACCTCTTTCCAGATTGTTATTCAGTTGTGAATAGGCAAACAATGTCATAAATGGTTTTCTGTGTTTATTAACATTTTAATCGCCTGTGCCTTTGTTTACACAGACATGACATTTAGAACAAAATATTTTGTATTCAATTTATTTTGTTTTGTACTCCCTGCCCCTGTTCTTGCCTGGATTAGAAAAAAAGAAAATTGTGAACAAATCCAAAAATTTGCATTAACACCTCAAGCTTTAGAGTTCTTTCATTGTGTGCCAGTCAAACAAAAGCCCTAATTAAAAGGCTTTGTGTCTGCAACCTCACTTTAAAACTTGATGCATCATTCTTTTAATAAAGATAAATTCACATCATATAAAATACATCAATGAATACATTGTGTCTGGATTATCAAAGAACCGTTGGGCCCATTATAGATATTGTTAATTGACAAACACAAGGTTTGTGTGTGGAGGGATATTCTGTTATTCCAAGGCTACTTTTGAAAATAATAGTCACTTATATTGATTTTTGTCAAAGATTTTATTTGATTTTGTGCAGATGACTGTGAGCTGCATTAAAGCAGAGGGACAATAATATTTTAAAACAGTCATGACCGTTATTTTAAAGTCTCTCAGTTTGTAAAGCAAGCCCATGATCAGCAGAGAAATAAATATCACAGATATTTTCAGGAGATAACAGATAGAGCTCATGATAGAAATTCATGGAATGCAAATATAAAAATTCTTTAACTAGTTGACTAGCAGCAGCTGATGAAATTTGTTCTTTACATACGAACATATGAATTAGGAGCAGGAGTAGGCCACTCGGCCCTTCGAGCCTGCTCCGCCATTCAATAATGACCTCAGTGTGGCTCCCCTGCCGCCTGGCGGCGGGCCCTTCATCTCAATATGCAAATTAGCATTAATAAGATGTAAATGCACTACCTGGAGGCAGCGGCCATCCCACACCGATTTTACGGCTGCCATTTGTGCTCCACGTGCCTTTGGATCTCCGCACAGAGTTCCGAGGTGAGAGCCTGGTGTGGGGTGTGGGGGTGGGGGGGGGGGGGGGGAATTTTTTATTGGTTGTGTGAATGGTGGAAGGGTTGAGAGGCCAAATGTTAGAAGGTTGCGGGGGTGGGGGGGAGTTCGGGAAGGGAATAAAGCTTTTTCTGACATTAAGTGCCACTTAAATGACCATTGTGAGGGTTGGGGAAGGGCCTCCATATCTTTATTAACTGTTAATAAAAAATCTCGATTTATTATGTATCTACCGGTAAAAATTAAAATGAATTTTTAAGGGTTTAAAGCCCTTTAAAAATGGCGCAGCGCCTGCGCGGTGGCGCCAGACGCCATTGCCGGGGTGCAGTGGCCGCCCCCCCCACATGTCATCGGGGGCAGCCACTCCACCCCCTCTATTTAAATGAGCCCCTGCACATAATATTGCGGGGACGCCTCAGCGGCACTTCCGTGTCGGAAGGCCGCTGAGTTGAAAGCGAGCTGCCAAGGAGCATGGCGCGCAATTAAATTTCAGCCCCATGTGTGCAAATTGGAGGCCGTGTTTCCGACATTATAGCAGTGATTACATTTCAAAAAGTACTTTGTTGGTTGTTCAGTGCTTTGGGACAGTCTAAGGGTGGGAAAACTCTATGTAGATGCAATTTATTTCTTTCTTTTACACAGCTGATCTCCTTGTGAAATTTTATTTAGGCAGTCGCATCATGAGTTAGTTTTGAATTCTTATGAAGCAAGAATTCTGAGAGTACTGCGTCTGTTAAGAAGATGGGATCCTACCAATATAAGGTTACTGCAACAATGAGTGTTAAATTCTATGGGCTGGATTTTGTTCCCAGTCTGGCGTCAGGTTCTGTGCCAGGGAGGTGGGGCAGGGGGTTCCGGAAAATTGGAGCAGCAGCGGCTGCGATGGAACCCGACGCTCGGATTGTCGGGCCCAATCTTCCCGGTGGCAGGGAAGCTCCGGGGTGGCCCCTCCACCTCTGCGATGGGACCCTACTTAGCATATTTAAATAACACATTTGCATGAATTAAAATATAAAACACAGCGATCTTACCTTCAGTTCCCAATTCCCATCGAGGGAAAGCTGGTGCCACCAAGGTGGGGAAGGGGTGAACTCTGCACTTTGTGTATAGGGAAGGGGCTGAAGGGGTGAACTCTGCATTTTGTTGAACTGTCTGCAGGGCTGGCAGCTTAAAAAAAAAATGCGCTAGCACCTGCTTCCGCATCAGTGATGCCTTGAACGGTGTCACCAATGCCGCCCCTGCCACGTGATTGGGGGGGGGGGGGGTTGGTGTGGCCACTGTGAATATGTAAAGTGGCCACCCACTGCAGAATCGCATTGGGGTGGCGGCACATGGGGGACGGCCAACATTTTCCGTGCCAGCCACCGCTCCCAGCAGTGGGACTACAAAATCCAGCCCTGTGTCTGGTACTATATCATCTACTAGGCAATGCCTCCTACAATTTGATTATTTAAAAACTAAAAAACTGCAAGTAAAGTAACTTTAAATTTGCATTCTGCCACTGTAATGTATAAGGAAAAGCTTACAAATGTATCTGAGCCTTTCCTAGAGTACTCCCTTAATTTCATTTTCTTAATACTTAAACACTAATTTGTTCAGAATATAAAGTAGTGGTCTATGATCTGGAAAGGTAAACTAAAATAAAATATATATTTTATTAACAGTGGATAGACATTTGCCGGGGGGCTTCTGCTGTCTTGTAACTGTGGTTGAAGAGCTGTCGACGCCATTGAGTTCTTGTAAACAGGAGAGCAAAAGATCCTTGAAATGTCAGACTTCATTTCATCTACGATCCAGATAAGCGGTTGCCAACACTTCGCCTTTGCAGCCCTGTATTCACTAGTCAGATTTGTAACCACAACCTTTTAGTATCAAACCCTTGTCAAAGCAAAGTGCTTCTGCATCCTGATCCCTACAGCTGACCAGGGACTAGTATTGTAAAAGCATAGCGTTTAGCATTGTTGTGATATTTAACTTAATTCTGCTATACTCGATTTAACACTTCAGTTTAGAAGTCATAGAAATTACAGCACAGAAGGAGGCCATTGTGTCTCTGCTGGTGCTAGCTCCTCAAATTGGAACTATCTACTCTAATTCTATTTCTCTTCCATACATCCTTTCATTTTCTCCCTTTTCAAGTACTTGCCCAAATTTCTTTTAAATAATGTCCTAGTCTCTGCTTCAATAGTCACTTGTGGTAGAGCATTCCATATTCTAATAAGTCAGTATGAAGCCACTTCTTCTAGCTTTCCCCTTCGTTCTGTGTTTCCTTATTGTCAATATGCCAAGCAGTGACAAGTTTTTCACTATTTACTCTTGCAAAACTATTTGTAATTTGGAAAACCTCTTGGATTCTTCCTTCCCTTCACTTTCTTTGTTCCAGTGGAAAAAAGCACTAATTTTCTTTATAATTATAACTTGGAATTCTTAATGAATTTCCTCTGTGCCCTTTCCATGGCTCTGATATCTTTCCTATAATGGGGTATCTAGAGCTGTGCACAGTTTCCAGTAATGACATCCATTTATATTCATGGCCCCTTTGTAGAACCATATTTGCCTTTATAGTTTTTTCTTTTTACCTGCACTTGCACTTTTAAAGATCTTTGTAGCTTTAGTTTTTGTAATCTTCCATTCTGAATCTTGCCATTTAGGATATATTTCCTTTATTTTTCAAAAAATATACTACTTTATGTTTTTTGCATTGAATTAAATCTGCCAACTATCTACCTACTCCATTTATTCTATTTCCAACTGTAATCTCCTGTATTCTTCCACATCATTTACCATGTCCCCTAATATGGTATATCAACAATTTTGATAATATTTGTCTAGTCTCTATACCCTGATCATTCATTAAATCGAAAATGTCAGCTCTTCTACAAATGGGAAAGCAGATAGGTTTAACTAGAGAGTAATATAAACTTAGCTTGAATTTCAGTTTCATGATGTGAATGGGTGACTTTATTAACTGTAGAAATCTGTTATATAGAAACCTTTTCCTTTTGCATTCTTGCTGTGGTGAGATAAAATTAAATATCTTTCCATTTTAGTTTAGTTTAGAGATACAGCACTGAAACAGGCCCTTCGGCCCACCGAGTCTGTGCCGACCATCACCCACCCATTTATACTAATCCTACACTAATCCCATATTCCTACCACATCCCCACCTGTCCCTATATATTTCCCTACCACCTACCTATACTAGGGGCAATTTATAATGGCCAATTTACCTATCAACCCGCAAGTCTTTGGCATGTGGGAGGAAACCGGAGCACCCGGAGGAAACCCACGCAGACACAGGGAGAACTTGCAAACTCCACACAGGCAGTACCCAGAATTGAACCCGGGTCGCTTGAGCTGTGAGGCTGCGGTGCTAACCACTGCGCCACTGTGCCGCCTTTTGTTCTCTGTGCCAGTATTCAGCACACTTGAATCAAGTGTAGCAACGCAGGGTTAGTTTTGGGATGTCCCTAATAATGATGCAGCTTAATTACAGCCTCCATCTTCCCAGGAAGGATACACAGGCATGTACACAAATGTGGTTTTCTATTTCCTTTGCGTTGATCACGCTGGACATTTCAGCTCAGTTTCTCACGAGTCCTTATCTTAAAATATGGGGACATTTTGGTGCTTAGTGTATTCCTTTTAGAAATCAAAATAGTCAGATTTTTTTCAGTATCAAGAATGCCAAGTGCCGTTGCACAGTCACTAATGCAGGACACCAGAGAAGAAAGCAGGGTAATGGAAAAGTAATGATTAGGAAAAAGTGAATATGGACAATGTTGGAACTTGGGAGGAACAAGAGAGTAAAGTGCAGAAAACCACTGACCACATCCAGAAATTGAGATGGATAAGAAAGCTTGTGACGGGAAAGGAGAGAGGTTGGAGGCTAAAGATAAGAGGACAAGTTTTGTTTTGTGTATCTTGTCTAGGAATCTGAGATATGTACTAAAACCCCAATTCATACATCAAGGCACAATTCAAGTTTTAGATGTATTTGAGCTTTAGAGGGAGTTTAGAATTGAGGATAAAGGAACTGTTTGCTGTAAAAAAAAGGAAGTTGAGCTTCTTGGAGACAGGGTTAGATATGGGGCCGAATTTTACTAGCCCCTCGACGCCGCGGGTTGTGGCGGGGGGGTGAGGGGGCCCAGTAAAATTCTGCGGGGAGAGGCCCACCTCGACCCCTGCCTTCGAGAAGGGCCCGCCGCATATTACCGGCAGCAGGGCGAAGCTCGGTGCAGCCCCCCACCCTGCTGCCTGGCGACAGGCCCTTCATCTGCATATTTAAATTATCATTAATGATATTTCAATAAACCTACTTGTAGGCAGCGGCCATCCCACGCCGATTTCACGGCCACCGTGCGTGCTTCACGCGCCTTTGGAACTCCATATGGTGTTCCAAGGCAAGAAGCTGGTGGGAAGGGGGGGAGGAATAAAATTTTCAGGGTGGGAGGGGTGGGGAAGCGGGGAAATCAATTTTTATTGGATGTGGGGCTGATGGGAAGGGGTTGAAGGGCAAAAGTTAGAAGGTTGGAGAGAAAGTTTAGGTCGGCGGGCAATGAAATGACCATGGGAGGGGGTGGGGAAGGGCCTCCACATCTTAATTACTTGTTAATAAAAAATTCCGATTAATGTACCTTTAAAAATTAAAATTAATTCTAAGGACTTAAAGCACTTTAAAAATGGCGCTGGCGCCTGCATGGTGGCACCGGACGCTGTTGCCAGGGATGCGGCGGCTGCCCCTCTAGATCATCGGGGGCGGCTGCTCCGCCCACTCTATTTAAATGAGCCCCCATCCGTAATATCGCGGGGGCTCAGGGACGGCGCATTCGCATGGGATTCATGCCACCATCAGAGTGCACCACCGCGAACTGCAGCGCACTCGTAAAATTCAGCACATGGTTTGCAGTTTCATTTGGTACAGGTTAACCTATTGAGTTGTGTGTTGTCTTTAATGGTTGTTGTAAACTGAAACTGTTTTCAGTTAGTAAAACATAAAACTAAGAGTTTACATGGAATATGCATGTGTGTCTTGTGGTTTGGCTGCCCAAAATAGAAAAGTGCTTAGAAAGTGTGATTTTTGTTTTAATTTCTGATGGGGATTTTCCTATCTATGCTCCTCTTGATAATAAAAAGTGTCTGCTGCTAATGTAAATTATTAGCTGTCAACCTGGTTCAGTTGCCAATACTTTCTTCACTGAGTTGAATGGTTGAGGGTTCAACCCTTCAGGTGTGGAACTCATAATGTAGGTTGTCAATTCAGTGCAGTGTTGAGGACTGCTGCAGTTGAGATGGCATTCTTTGGATAAGATGTTAACTGGGGCCTTATTGCCTGTTCCAGTGTTTCAAGACATTAAAGAACCCTGGTACTTGTTAATTGTATATTGTGTTTAATTGTATACAGGTGGTGGCCATTTACTGGTGATTCACTTGAATCCCTATAAATAGACACAGGCTGAAACTATGATTGTTGGGTTAGAAGGTGTATTGTAATTAAATATAAAAAAATGTGTAAAGATTGGCCCTAGTTCTAGCTTTCACCAACTGGCTTTCTGGAATAGAACAGTACTATTCAAAGAACAGCAGGGAATTCACCTGCTCTTTTGGTTGATAGTACCCCCTCAACCAACATGACCAAAAACAGATTCATTGGTTGTTCATCTGATTATTGTTTGTAGGACCTTGATGTATGCACATTAGCTGCCATATTTACCTATATAAAGTGATTCTATAATGTAATTTATTCTGTGTGAAGTGCTTTGGGACATGCCTGAGGTATGTGATAAGATACAATATTTCTTAACATAATTTTAAAAATATTAAGCAGAAATGTCTAGGTTGCGAAGGTGAAAATCTGTGCCACTCATGCTGTGAAAAGAACAAACTTGACTTGGCGATTGGCATACTATTATGTTCATGCCTCATTGCTTAAGATCATGTCTGTTCCTCTTGCTGGAGATTGGGAAAACCCTATGCAAATTCAAGGCACTGATATTTAATTTTTCAGAGATGCATTAAAATAAATGTGGAATATCTTGCACTAAAGGCAGATTAATTGCTGCATCTCTGAACCTATTTCTGCTGTTTCCTTGACCAGAGTTATGAATCCTGTGTTTTCTTTTCCCCCTGCTAAAAAAATGAGCTGCCTGAAACTAGCAACTACTCCAGTAGCTTTTGGTCTCTTGCTATATCCTTGCTTATAGGAGAACATCAGGGACCTGCAGTGCATCAAATCTGCAATAATGCTGAGTGCCTATCAGCATGAAGTGAACAGATTATTTGACTTGGTTCTGACAAGCAATTACTTAATTTTTACACATGTCATCCTCCATTTCCTGATAGAAGACTAGAATTCACTTTCTTTAGACAGGAATGCAGGAAGATTACCAGCTTCCAAAGTTTACTTATCCATCTTTTTTTGTTTATCCACCAATAAACTGAATGTCAGATTCACTCAGTACAATGGATGTGAAAACTACATTTTAATAGAAAGTCTTTGTTTCTGCTCTGTTGACTGCAGATGTGATGAATTTGGCTGAAAAATGCTTTAACAATTGCTGCTAACCCATTGCAGTTGGCAGAATTTTCCCCACTAAGAATTAAAGATAATTTTTTTAATTTGGAAGGAAAGAGAAAACAAATTCCAATTGGTCCAAACCATGATATTTTCTAGTGCCTGCCTTCATTCTGCTTCCATTCTCTCCTAACTCAGGCAGCCCCTCTGCTAATTTGTGCCCTGTCAGATTTTTTGTGGCCTTGGTAAGCTTCACCAGGTTTTCCTCACGTGCCAGATCACCCAACATAAAAAGGTATTAAAAATCTCCATTACTGCAATAAAGGAATAATACTGTGAATTGACTCTAGTCCCTGGCGCTGTGCTTAACTCTTTTTACACAATATTTGATTTCAGTACACATTTATATAAAGTTGATTTTACAAAGCATTTACTAGCATGCAAAGACATGTTCTGCCTGAATCATAATTCTTTGAATTTCAGGTAAAATAGCCCATTGTAAAATCTTTTCCCTGCCACATTTAATAATTCATTTAGCATATTAGACTAAATAAAAACAGGAAACACTAGAGAATAAACTTGCACAAGTGATTTATTTCCTAAAATAAGCAGCTGCCGTAAGGTTATAACTATTTAGAGTGCTGAGCAATAGAAAACACAGCTATAAGTGAAACATTTGTGCTTTGTAAAAAATATTTTGGAATTTTTTTTATTCATTCATGGGATGTGGGCATCACTGGCTATGCCAGCATTTATTGCCCATCCCTAATTGCCCTTGAGAAGGTGGTGGTGAGCTACCTTCTTGAACCGCTGCAGTCCATGTGAGGTAGGTACACCCACAGTGCTGTTAGGAAGGGAGTTCCAGGATTTTGACCCAGAGACAGTGAAGGAACGATGATATAGTTCCAAGTCAGGATAGTGTGTGACTTGCATGGGAACTTGCAGATGGTGATGTTCCCATGCATCTGCTGCTCTTGTCCTTCGAGGTGGTAGAGGTCGTGGGTTTGGAAGGTGCTCTCTAAGGAGCCTTGGTGCGTTGCTGCAGTGCATCTTGCAGATGGTACACACTGCTGCCACTGTGCGTCGGTGGTGGAGGGAGTGAATGTTTGTGGATGGTGCCCCAATCAAGCGGGCTGCTTTGTCCGAGATGGTGTCGAGCTTCTTGAGTGTTGTTGGAGCTGCACCCATCCAGGCAAGTGGAGAGTATTCCATCACACTCCTGACTTGTGCCTTGTAGATGGTGGACAGGCTTTGGGGAATCAGGAGGTGAGTTACTCGCATCAGGATTCCTAGCCTCTGACCTGCTCTTGTAGCCAGAATATTTATATGGCTACTCCAGTTCAGTTTCTGGTCAATGGTAGCCCCTAGGATGTTGATAGTGGGGGATTCAGCGATGGTAATGCCATTGAATGTCAAGGGGAGGTGGTTAGATTCCCTCTTGTTGGAGATGGTCATTGCCTGGCGCCTGTGTGGCGCAAATGTTACTTGCCACTTATCAGCCCAAGCCTGGATATTGTCCAGGTCTTGCTGCATTTCTACATGGACTGCTTCAGTATTTGAGGAGTCGCGAATGGTGCTGAACATTGTGCAATTATCAGCGAACATCCCCACTTCTGACCTTCTGATTGAAGGAAGGTCATTGATGAAGCAGCTGAAGATGGTTGGGCCTAGGATACTACCCTGAGGAACTCCTGCAGTGATGTCCTGGAGCTCAGATAATTGACCTCCAACAACCACAACCATCTTCCTTTGCGCTAGATATGACTCTAACCAGCAGAGAGTTTTCCCCCTGATTCCCATTGACTCCAGTTTTGCTAGGGCTCCTTGATGCCATACTCAGTCAAATGCTACCTTGATGTCAAGGGCAGTCACTCTTATCTCACCTCTGGAGTTCAGCTCTTTTGTCCATGTTTGAACCAAGGCTGTAATGAGGTCAGGTGCTGAGTGACCCTGTCGGAACCCAAACTGGGTATCATTGAGCAGGTTATTGCTAAGTGCTGCTTGATGACACTGTTGATGACACCTTCTATCACTTTACTGATGATTGAGAGTAGACTGATGGGGCGGTAATTGGCCGGGTTGGACTTGTCCTGCTTTTTGTGTACAGGACATACCTGGGCAATTTTCCACATTGCCGGGTAGATGCCACTGTTGTAGCTATACTGGAACAGCTTGGCTAGGGGTGCGGCAAGTTCTGGAGCACAGGTCTTCACTACTATTGATGGAATATTGTCAGGACCCATAGTCTTTGCAGGATCCAGTGCCTTCAGTCGTTTCTTGATATCACGCGGAGTGAATCGAATTGGCTGAAGACTGGCATTTGTAATGCTGGGGACTTCAGGAGGAGGCCGAGATGGATCATCAACTTGGCACTTCTGGCTGAAGATTGTTGCAAATGCTTCTGCCTTATCTATCGCATTGATGTGCTGGGCTCCCCCATCATTGAGGATGGGGATATTTGTGGAGCCACCTCCTCCAGTTAGTTGTTTAATTGTCCACCACCATTCACGGCTGGATGTGGCAGGACTGCAGAGCTTAGATCTGATCTGTTGGTTATGGGATCGCTTAGTTCTGTCTATTGCATGCTGCTTATGCAGTTTGGCATGCAGGTAGTCCTGGGTTGTAGCTTCACCGGTTGGCACCTCATTTTGAGGTATGCCTGGTGCTGCTTCTGGCATGCCCTTCTGCACTCTTCATTGAACCAGGGTTGGTCTCCTGGCTTGATGGTAATGGTGGAGTGGGGGATATGCCGGGCCATGAGGTTATAGATTGTGATTGAGTACAATTCTGCTGCTGCTGATGGCCCACTGCGCCTCATGGATGCCCAGTTTTGCATTGCTAGATCTGTTCGAAATCTATTCCATTTAGCACGGTGATAGTGCCACTGACCACTGACCACCTCCAGGCGCGTATCCATTGTCTCTCGAGATAAGGAGGCCCAAAAGAAGAAAAGAAGTGCCACACAACACAATGGACAGTATCCTCAATGTGAAGGTGGGACTTCGTCTCCACAAGGACTGTGCAGTGGTCGCTCCTACCAATACAGTCATGGACAGATGCATTTGCGGCAGGCAGATTGGTGAGGACAAGGTCAAGTATATTTTTCCCTCGTGTTGGTTTCTCCCACCACCTGTCGCAGACCCAGTCCAGCAGCTATGACCCAGATTAAAGATTGGATCAAAACCCCTCTACAATCAAAGTAAATGGAGCATGTTTTAATACTTTTGAATTTATTGTTATGGTCATCAGGGAGGTGAAAATTATTCATGATGAATGAAAGAATTTTCAGTTTTGGTCACTCTGTGCTGAAGTATACGCCACCCTGCGGGCTGGATGGTGGCATGGGGGCGGCGTAAAATTGAACGGGAGGCTCTGGGAGCCTTCTCACCCTGCTCTCTCCTCTGGCCAGCTCTACGGCGGTCGGGGTGGTGGTGGGGAAACAGGCCGCCCGCCCTAGATCAATTGAGGCCCTTAAACGGCCACTTAAGGGCCTTCACCTGCCTCCACGGGTATTTTACCCATGGCAAGCGGGCATGCTTGGGGATTGAGGGCCACCCCCGCCTACCAACCCACCCCTGGGACCCAAGACGCCTCCCCCCACCCCCCCCCCCCCCCACAAACGACCACCTTTGCCTCGCCAGTACGACAATCACCCCTCCCCCCCAACCCCCGGCAAGGCAATTCCAATTTACCTGCAGTCCCAGCTCCATGGCATCCTCTTCGGTCAGCTTGGCTGCAGTCCCAGCAGTGGCCACCAATCCCTGTGGCACTGCTGGGACTAAGAGCTGCTGGCCCGATGATTGGCTGGCAGCTCACTGAGGCGGGGCTTCCTCCTTCAAGCGGGTGGAAGTCCCGCCTTGAGACACTTAAAGCCCGGGGACCCGTAAAATGCGGGTCGGATCCCCAGGCTATGCGGAAGCGGGTTCACCACCGACTTTTACATCGGTGGCGAAGTCCCATCTGCCTAAGGAAAAGTTCAGCCCTCTGTGTCGGCATTAAGTACTCCTTGGTCAGCCATTTCACACTATGGCGAGATGCAGGGTAAAGTTCCTACTCTTTCTTTCCTAAAAAAAAGTTTTCAGCTCCAATCTCAAGTCTGTGTGCAGGCACTTGCCCCATTTTTAAAGGGCAGCCAGCCCCGCTGGCAGATTTAAATATTTAAAGAAATATACACCAAAATTAAATGAATACATTTCTTTTGCCCCTTTCCCACCCCCCCAATAACAATTCCGATAATTTTCCCTCTCTCCCTCCCCAAAACACTTGACTTTCACGTCTGACCTCCGCGCCCCCCCCCCCCCCCCCCCTCAACCTGCAAACTGCACAAAGTTTAAATTATAACCCTTCCTATCATTCCCTACACCCATGACATTTATTTGACCCCGCTTCCCCCTCCCCCCCCGCCCCCCCCCGGTGTTCAGGCCATCGCACTCAAGATCGCGGGTGAGTATATTTAAATTAATTAATTTTATTGATTTGTGTATTTCAATTGTGATCCTGTCGCCCAGCGGTGGGGGGACCGCCACGGAGCTTCGCCACCACTGGGAGGATTGGGCCAAGCCCTGCCAGCGTGTAGGTCCGTGGCAGGCCTCATCCGGAGCCATCTTCAGGACCCTTTTCCCCCCCACCATGGATCACGACACTGAGGGCCTCTTAAAACGCAGCCCTTAGTGTGTGGCCATTTGATCTGAATCCACCCCAGATCAACAAGATGAAAGTTTCCTCATTGACCTGGCCTTAAGGGTCCTTTATAAAATGAGTTTGGGGGGTCTCAGCACGGTTCCTTGTACTTGCTGGTCCATGTTACAAAACTGCCTATAATTCAGCACAAATTGGCACTAAATTGCCAGTTTCGGAGAGATTACAAAGATATCTCTCTATCTTGAGAGCTGGCTGTCAGACAAAATATGCTCTCAGACAGGGTGTGGAGGAGGGGATTTAAAATCTGTGGGGATGATTTCCTCCCTATGCTGTGTGTCATGAAATCGTAAACAAATTTAACTGGCTTGTGATTGCGCTATGTATGAAATCTTCATTGTCCAGAAAGAGAAAAATGCATTTTGAAGAAGGATTTTTCTGTGATCGTTATAGGAATAGTACTTTACAAATCATTTTACAAGTCACCATTTTTTTTAAATGGTGGCTTTTTTGTTGAGTTGGAGGTAAGTCATTGATGACCTGTGCTTCAGAACCATGGAGCAGCACCTTGTACACCTCCCACTTAATGGGCTGAAGATGTTAGAGTCTCTGCTATGTTGGTTATAAATAACATACCGTTATCATGAAAGTGTTACCTTTCTATTAAGCTAACATTTTCCGCATTATGCAGAAGCTTTCAAACCCCCAGTGATCCCTGCTTGAAAAAACAAAGTGATAATACAGTAACTCTGTACAATGCAATTTGGATCCTGTCCTACTATTATTTACAATTGTAAATGAATCACACTTTATAACTGTCCCACTGTAAGTGAGGATCACCCACTGTACCTCAGTTTGAGGTGTTCAAATTCAGCTGGACTTCATTATTATAAACTTAGGAAATACCATTCCAATTTGATCCCTTGGGCTGGATTTTTACCAGCCCCCTGACATCAGGCGTTCTGGTGGGGGGGCCCAGAAAAACTTCCAGGAGAGGTCCGCCACAGGCCTCGACACCGGGAAGGCCCTGCCCCATATTACCGCCGGCGGCAAGGCCTCGTGGCGGACCCCCCACCACTTTGCGACAGAACCTTAATTTAAATATTCAAATAAATGTTAATTCATACATAATCACTTAACTCGTCCCAATGGCCGTCCCTCACCGATATTCCGGTCGGTTGCCAGAACTCCCGTCCCTTCGGTTCTCTGTTCAGAGATCCGAGACGTAAGACTGGTGGAGAGGGGGGAGGAGTGAAGATTTCAGGGCGGGAGGGTGGGGGGGAAATGGGGAAAACTCTTACTATTGATTGCGGGGATGGTGGGAAGGGGTTGAGGATCAAAGTTAATAAAGGTCGAGATCGGAATAAAAGTTTTCTTTCGGGGGAGAGGGCAATTTATAGATTGATTATGAGTAATCACTCATTGGGGGGTTGGGAGCGGGGATTCAAAGTGCTATTAAAGTTTTAATTGTAATTTTTGCAGACTGGGACCCTTAATAATTTAAATGGCCCTGAAGTGCTTGAAGCCCTTTAAAAATGTCGCTGGCGTGGTGGTGCCAGACGCCGTTGCTGGGAACGGAGCGCCCGCTCCCTCCATGTAAATGAGCCGCTGAGATAAATTTCGCGGCGGCTCAGCAGCGCACATCTGGCCCGTGCGCTGCGTCATTTGTGAAGCTCGCCGCCGAGATCAGCGGTCAGCTGTAAAAATTCAGCCCCTTATTTTCGTAACTTACAGACTTGATATTTGAAACATAAAACAGTGAAGTCATTAATGGATCAGCATTCACCAATTCTACAAAGGAAGTATACCATTTATATTGTATGAATGCTGAGAACTTTTTAAGCAGTCATCAGTTTTAAATTTTAATTTCCATACTCATTACTTTGAGTGTTCCAGGTGTGTAAGGAGTGAAATTGGACCTCATTGCGTTCGTTTCTTTGGTGGAAAATTGGTGCAAAAAGGTCCAATTTAGGGAGCCAACCTCCTGCATCCAAACATCATCAGAAACACATCCAAACCCATGTTGGTTCGGTTGCTGTTGAGGTATCCCTGGCGATTGCTTAAAACAGGCATTAGGCCAGTTTATGCTAGCAAGGGACTGAATACTTGCTTAAGGACTTGCACTGGAAATTGGTTTATCGTGAATATGGTAAGCCTGCTGCATTCAGGATTACTTGCTTTCCATGCTGCCTATGAAGCCATCCATTATGGACTCATTCTCCTTCTGGATCTGTATTCAATCTGTGAACTGCATTTTTAATCCTACTGATTGTCTCCCTCCTTCTAGAATTATCTTAAGTCAGCTGATCTTGCTACCACCCCTCCGTCACCACAGAGTTGCCTTCAGAGCTACGGCTAGCACCTACATCTCTATTATACTATGCTAATGTGGCCAGCAGACCAAAATGCCATGATCCTGCCAGTGGCCTCATTATGCATGTGAGCATGCGTTGCAACTGCATTTCTCTCTGATTTGGGCATTATCCAATTTTAAGCCATAGTCTTTTAGCTGCAAGGTGTTCTAAATTCTGAAAACAAAGCTCAGGTAATTTATAATCAAACTATGAACCCAAAATGATACACTGGGGTAATTCTATAAGTCTGTTCTATGATGGGGAACTTCATCCACTGGCAGCAAAAATCAAAACTAGGATGCACACTACCAATGATTTTCCAAATGTTATAATTGTGCGCAGTGTGTGCCCAAATTTCTAAATAACATTATTAGCACAGTCTCTTTATATTACCAGCTAGAGCATTGGGCAAGTTTTTTTAATATATCAACTGTGAGAATGAAAATTGAATGGTTTACGAACTTGAGCAAAAGACCAGATTTTTTTTAAAAAGTTCGCTGCCAAACATTTATTATTTATTACAATAATTGATTATAATGTATTGCTTTATTTTCTTTGTTCTGGTGTCTTGGGGATTAAGAGCAACAAAGGTGACTGTGATCTGAATTGAAAGTGTTTGGCATCACATGTATGATACCATAGTTTACTTCTGATAATTCAAAGTTGTTTTTGTGCTAAATAAATTTAATTGTCTAATCCGGGAGCCATATTAGGAAGATTCCAGGCTTGATCCCTAGTTTTGCAATGTCAGAACATCTCCACCTGGCAATGATAATGTACATGTGTGAATGTTGGATGAGGACAGGAATGGGCTTATCTGTGATGCTTCCCACAGTTGAATACCCTGTTAACACTATCAAATGAAGTGCACACATGAAGTATGGCCAACTGGGTGAGATACTGTAGGGTGACTGGTTACAGTCAAACTGCATCTCAACAAGAAGGCAACAATGTCAGGTGAAGGGGAAAGGTATCATCTGGCCTTTACTTGTCACTTCTCTAGAAACATGACTGATTATGAAAACTTGTAGGGAATTATGGATTTAAGTCCATATCCTACTTAATCTGAGACCACACATATATGCTGGTATACAGTGCTCTGAGATGTAAAATATTCTTTATTTGTAAACACATATGCAGTGAATCTGCCAGAAGTAGAAAATTTAAGATCCCAAAAAGAAACGGAAATGTTTCAGGGGCAATGCAGAATATAAATTCTTTGTAGAAATACACAGAAAAAAATGAGAAATACCAAAAAGAATATCCATAGGTTAACAAGTTGATTTGTGAAATGTATACTAATTCTCATGTTAAATTTATAAAGATCAGGATTGAATGCAGCTGTGTTGCTGATGAAAAATGTGCATTTTGCACCTGAAAAGTATTTACTTATACTTAAGGTGGCTAAATAAACTGTATTGTCACAACTCGACATACCGAGAGATAAATCTCCTTGCTTTTGTTTTTCTTTTAACAATTTATCTCTTTATCCACTACTGACTGCAAAACCTAGGAAGCAGCTCAGAGCTGTATTTTACAAACCTAATCAGATTTTTCCAAGTGCTTTCCCTTTGAACGGATAAAGAGGAGATCCTGCACTGAGGACTTGGTGACAGCTTAATTTTCACAGCTGAGTTTCTCTCTGCTCACTGGCAGTTGTTTAATTACAGGCTTTCAGGGAGGCCACTGGGCATACATTGAGGGGGATCAGTGCTTAAACCCTGTCATTTAGTCAGAATGAGTGCAGATAGAACAAGGAATCTGGAAATTTTCACTGCAAGGTGTGAAGTGGACTGTCTGAGTCCCAGTGAGCAGATAATGACAGATGCATTTTAGAGCAAGCTGGGACTGAATGGTGCCCAACTCTGTTTCTGTCAGAAAAGTGATTATTTTTGTCACTCAACAATAATTTTTTGTGCTGTTTTTCTTTTTCTTTCTTCTCTCTGTAAATGGTTAGGTATCTACGAGACCCCAGGTGGGATGATTCTGTATCAAGCTCATGTGGACATTGAGGCCTTCACCATGGACAAGGAAGTGAGGAAGATCAAGCAGCAACTGTCACTGAAGTTTTCTGAACAGCTTTACAATGGTAAGCAAGGGAAACGGTGAAAAATTATCGAATTTAAGGGCTGGAATACTGTTAAGATAACCTAGTCACATTGCTTAAACCTCTTGGTTCCATTTATAATACTATACTTTTCCTTAAATTTACCTGAGAGACTCTACTGGAAGTCCAGGGGGCAAGTTACTGTGGCTGCCCTAAATGTCATACACGGCAACAGAGGAAACAATTATTAGTATTTGTATAAAGTTTCTTTTTACTTATTCTATAAAATTCACTGAGTTTTTTTTGAGGGAAGACAGAAAGGTCGATCTCTGTCAACATACACAGAACTTGTATTTATATAGCACCTTTGATGTAATAAAACATCCCAAGGCACTTCACAAAAACGTAATAAAACAAAGTATGACACTGAGCCACAAAAGGAGGTATTAGGTCTGATGACCAAAAGTTTGGTCAGAGAGGTAGGTTTTAAGCAGTGCTGTAAAGGAGGAATGTGAGGTAGAAAGGTGGAGAGGTTTAGGGAGGGAATTCCAGAACTTAGGGCCCAGGTAACTGAAGGCCATTGATGGTGAAGCAATTAAAATTGAGGATGCTCAAGAGGCCAGAATTAGTGGAGCATAGATATCTCAGAGGGTTGTGGGGCTGGAGGAGGTTATAGCGATAGGGAGGAATGAGACCATGGAGGGATTTGAAAACAAGGATGAGAATTTTAAAATCTAGATGTTGCTTAACCAAGAACTAATGTAGGTCAGCGAGCACAGGGGACAGTGAACGGGATTTGGTGCAAATCAAGTCCTGGGCAGCAGAGTGTTAGATGACCTCAAGTGTATGGAGATTAGAACGTGAGAGACCAGCCAGGAACGTGTTGGAATAGTCAAATCTGGAGGTAAAGAAGGCATGATTGAGGGTTTCAGCAGCAGAGTTGAGACAGGGGCAAACCCGGGCAATGTTAGAGAGGTGGAAGTAGGTGGTCTTAATGATTTGAATATGTGGTCGGAAGCTCATCTTGCAGTCAGAAGTGACACCATGATTGCGCACGTCAGGCTTAATCTCAGACTGTTGCCAGGGAGAGGGATGGAATCAGTAGCTAGAAAACGGAGTTTGGAGCGCAGACCGAAAACAATAGCTTCAATCTTCCCAATATTTAATTGGATGGAATTTCTGCTCATCCAGTACTCGAGCCGGGACTTTTCCCTCGGCGGACGGGAGCCGTCCACCAACTGAAAAGTCGGTGGTGAATCCGTCTCCGGCTGGCCTGGGGATCTGATCTGCATTTTGCAGTTCTCCGGCCTTTAATTGGTCTGAGGTGGGACTTCCACAAGGAGCGGTGGCCACAGCTGGGACGACAACCCAGCCACTGCAACGATGATCTCGGGGAACGAAGGTCAGTTTTTGGGGCCTCGCCGAGGGTGATCGGTCGGGCCCCGGAGAGGCAAAGGTGGTCGAATGGGGGGATGGGGGCGTATCGGGGGTGATTGGGGCAGTGGGGTTGGCCCTCCATTGGGCACAGGGTGCCTGGTGATGAGGGCCCCCCCCCCCCCAGGCCGTCAGAGAGCCTCCTGCTTTTGTCAGGCGGCTTCTCTCACGCTTGGGCCACCCAACCAGCCACGGGTAAAATTTAACGGCCACTTAACGGCACAGTGGCGCAGTGGTTAGCACCGCAGCCTCACAGCTCCAGGGACCCGGGTTCGATTCTGGGTACTGCCTGTGTGGAGTTTGCAAGTTCTCCCTGTGTCTGCGTGGGTTTTCTCCGGGTGCTCCGGTTTCCTCCCACAAGCCAAAAGACTTGCAGGTTGGTAGGTAAATTGGCCATTATAAATTGTCACTAGAATAGGTAGGTGGTGGGGAAATATAGGGACAGGTGGGGATGTGGTAGGAATATGGGATTAGTGTAGGATTAGTATAAATGGGTGGTTGATGGTCGGCACAGACTCGGTGGGCCGAAGGGCCTGTTTCAGTGCTGTATCTCTAATCTAATCTAATCTAATTTAAGGGCTTTGATTGACCTGGGGTGGGCGGGCTGTTTTTCATCGCCGCCGCTCTGCATAAAATGTCGGCAGATTCGGGAAGGGCCCCTTGAGCCTCTTGCTCCATTTTACGCCCCACTCGCCACTTTCCACTCTTTGGGACATTCTGATAAATTAGCAACAGTGGTGGAGTGAGAGAGGTGATGATGAGGTACATGCACAAGATCTGAATGGAGAATAGGTAGAGAAAGTTAGAAATTTAGTGCTTTCACTCAAATAGCATGCCATGTTCAAAGTCCAGGAGAATATAGAGAAGAATGGTTACTTGGACAAGTGATCAAGGGTGTATCCCAGTAGCAGTCCTTTGGAGGAAAGTGGCAAAAATAAAAATATGCCAGTTTCTCTGCAATGCCAGCACTTGCGCTCATGATTGATTGCCATGGTTGGGAATGAGGTTTGTCAGTTCTTGGTAAGGGCACTGTCTGGGACGGTTTTTGCTACGAAAGAAAGATTAAAAACCAAACACAATTGGCTTGCCCCAATGTGGTCTATTTCCTGCACTTCATTAGTAGACCACCTTTAGCAGTTTACAAGACTGCCGCAACCCAGCCCATCCACGTCCTGAGCTGAAGGAAGTTATTTTTAAGAGAGTAGGTTCTTTGGTGAAAAAGAAAACATTTATGAGAAACATTGTGGGAATAAAGCAAAACAATAAAAGCCCAGCCTATGGCAGCAAGGTAAATCAAAATGGGAAAGTTATTCTCCTTGGGGGTAGGGTGCTCCACCTCAGTGTCATGTCTGCCTAGCAGAAAATACTGAACAGCAATATCGCCAGATTATAGCTAGACTTGTATGATGCTGACACATCCATGTTCTCCTAAACTGAGGCTAGGGTTTAAGATTCTAAAGACTGCATGGCAGATCTCCATCACTGGCACAGCCAGTACCTGGTATAGGAACTTTTGGAAATTGAATATTAGATTGATTTTAATCCCAAGTTTCACTTATAGAGCCGAACTGTTGTTAATGCAGAGACGATTTAGGTGAAATTAATTACTTTGGTAATTTTAGTGAAAAGGTAGACGTGATTACACCAGCTTATATTCATGTTTAAAATTAACTTGCACAGAAATTTTACCTTTTTTTTCTCTTTAAGGAACTCGGTCTCTCTGTTTCCTTTATCTATAATCTCCCGACTCTTCCTAAATTTAACTATTAATGCTAAGGCATATTCCTATGAGTTCTGCGGTAACACACCCAAGTGATTGTTCTTCGTATGTGAGCCAGGTAGTGAGTGCTGACAGATTAATCAATCACAAAGGACATCACAACTGATCCTTGCCCGATGTTGCTCTGTGCATGCTTTTCTGTAGGAGTCAAACATGTTAGTGATTAGGAGCAGGTACCCAAGCTAAGCTTAGTTTTTACTTTCCCTTGAGAAGCAGTTGTGGAGTACCCTCTTCTGCTCCTGATCAACTAACTCGGCATGCACCAGGAGCCAGCTTGGGAGATTCTGTTTAGCTTATTGCTATGTGTTGTTCTTTAGTCACTGAGCCATTGGGGAAACATCTCTCTTTACATTCTGCACTGCATGAACTACTTTCATCCAAGAGGACATGCTGGCGACCTGCTCACAGGCCTCAACCACTTGGATCCATTTGCTACCAGGTGTATATGAGTGATTGACTGTTAACTCCAGTTAAAAAGCACCTTGTGTCAGCTCTGGACTTTGGCAGTGCAGAAATCTGTGAAGAGTCTGTGAGAAGTGATCTGAGATTGTAGTGGAAGGATATGTTCTTTTTTTTTCTCCACCTCAGAATCACATTTTAGAAAAATAGAAACTGATCTAAAATACCCCAGAGTGCTAGCCCCACAACTGGCAGAAGAGTTGTTTTCTATAGAAAGAATCTGTCTAATTGCAACAATTCGCCTCATACTTCAAGGATTATTTCCTTTTGTCAACGCTCGCTGTTGTTGAAATGAATATTTTAAACAGATTTAAATTGGTAAATCCTCCTTCTAGGGTACAGCCCAGGTGTTTAATCCTATTGTCTTTTAAAGAGCTTGAAGTTAATAGGATTTATTTTATTAATGTTTGGATGTTAGTTTCAAAGAAATAGCGCAAGTCTTGGAAAAGTAAGGTGAGATCATTGATAGAATTTGTTTAGAGCTGGAGATGAAAGGGATGTAATCTGTACAGCTGTAAATAAGCAACCTCCCACACTTTTTAATCACAGTGCAGTAATTGTTCTACTGCAGCGAGCTGCCACTGGGCCACGTTCTTGCTGGGAGAATACTGATCACATAGAGAATGACCTTCCTTTAAGACCTCTTGTGACGGCATGATATCATGTCAGTAGGGTGATCTTGTGACCCTTCCTGCTCCTGGGCAGTGCATAAAGGCCTGTCCTGCTCTGGAGAGTCAATTTGTCCTAGCACAAGTTAAATATTCTCATGCAGGAGTGTCACTAACTAAAAGTTTTTTTTCATTCATGGGTTATGAGCATCGCTGGCAAAGCTAGCATTTATTGCCCATTCCTAATTCCCCTTGAGATGGTGATGGTGAGCCACCTTCATGAGCCACTGCAATTCATGTGATGTAGGTAGCAGTGCTATTAGGGAGGGAGCTCCAGTATTTTGACCCAGCAACAATGAAGGAACAGCGATATAGTTACAAGTCTGGACGGTGTGTGGTTTGGAGGGGAACTTGCAGGTGATGATGTTCACAAGCATCTGCTGCCCATGTTCTTCTAGGTGGTAGAGGTTGGGGGTTTGGAAGGTGATGTCAAAGGAGCCTTGGCAAGTTGCTGCAGTGCATCTTGTAGATGGTGAACACTGCTGCCACTGTGCGGCAGTGGTGGATGGGATGCAGATCAAGCCGGCTGCTTTGTCCTGGATGGTGACGAGCTTCTTGAATGTTGTTGGAACTGCACTCATCCAGGCACGTGGAGAGTATAATCCTGACTTGTGCCTTGTAGATGGTTGACAAGCTTTGGGGAGTCAGAAGGTGAGCTACTCATGGCAGAATCCCCAGTCTCTGACCTTCTCTTGTAGCCATAGTATTTATATGGCTGGTCCAGTTAAGTTTCTGGTCAATGATAAACCTCCAGGATGTTGATGGTGGGGGATTCAGCGATGGTAATGCCATTGAACTTCAAATGGAGATGGTTAGATTCTCTCTTTTTGGAGATGGTCATTGCCTGGCATGTGTGTGGTGCACACATTACGTGACCCTTATCAGCCCAAGCCTGAATGTGGTCCAGATCTTGCTGCATGCAGGCACGAACTGCTTCAGTAACTTGAGGAGTTGCAAATGGTACTGAACACTGTGCAATCATCAGCGAACATCCACATGCATGACCTTATGTTGAAGGGAAGGTCATTCTTGAAGCATCTGAAGATGGTTGGGTCTAGGACACTACCCTGAGGAACTCTGCAGCAATGTCCTGGGGTTGAGATGTTTGGCCTCCAACAACCGCAACCATCTTCCTTTGTGCTAGGTTGAGTTTTGCTGTAGCTCCTTGATGCCACGTTCGGTCAAATGCTGCTTGATGTCAAGGTCGGTCATTCTCGCCTCACCTCTGGAGTTCAACTCTTTTGTCCATGTTTGGACCAAGGCTGTAATGAGGTTTGGAGCTAAGTGGCCCTGGCGGAACCCAAACTGATCATCAGTGAGCAGGTTATTGCTGAGCTAGTGCTGTCAATGACACCTTCCATCACTTTGTTGTTGATCGAGAGTAGACTGATGGTACGGTAATTGGTCAGGTTGGATTTGTCCTGCTTTTTGTGGACAGGCCATACCTGGGCAATTTTCCACAATGTCGGGTAGATGCCAGTGTTGTAACTGTCTGGAAAGGCTTGACTAGGGGCACGGTTAGTTCTGGAGCACATGTCTTCAATACCGTGGCTGGGATTTTGTTAGGGCCCTTATCCTTTGCTGTATTCAGTGTCTTCAGCCGTTTCTTGATATCACGTGCAGTGAATCGGATTGGCTGGAGACTGGCATCTGTGATGCTGGGGACCTCAGGAGGAGGCCAAGATGGATCCTGCACTTGGTACTTCTGACTGAAGGTGGTTGCAAATGCTCGAATAATAAAAATAGAAAATGTTGGAAATACTCAGCAGGTCAGACAGCAGCTGTGCAGCGAGAAACAGATACTACCTGACCTGCTGACTCTTTCGAGCATTTTCTGTTTTTATTTCAGATATCCAACATCTGCAGTATTTTGCTTTTGCAAATGCTTTAGCATTGTCCTTTGCACTGACATACTGGTCCTGCCATTATTGAGGATGGGGATGTTCATGGAGCCTCCTCCTCTGATTAATTGTTTAATTGTCCACCAGCATTCACAACTAAATGTGGCAGGACTGCAGAGCTGTGATTTGATCCGTTGGTTGTGGGAAAGCTTAGCTCTGTCTATAGTATGCTGCTTCGGCCATTTAGCATGCATGTAGTCCTGTGCTGTAGCTTCACCAGATTGGCACCTCATTTTTAGGTATGCCTGGTGCTGCTGCTGGCTTACTCTCCTACACTCCTCATTGAACCAGGATTGGTCCCCTAACATGATGGTAATATGCTGCGCTGTGAGGTTATAGATTGTGGTTGAATACAATTCTGCTGTTGCTGATGGCCCACAGTGCCTCATGGATGCCCAGTTTTGAGCTGCGAGATCTGTTCTGAATCTATCTAATTTAGCATAGTGGTAGTGCCACACAACATGATGGAGTGTGTGCTCAGTGTGAAGACGGGGAGTTGTCTCCACAAACACCATACGGTGGTCACTCCTACCAATACTGTCATGGACAGATGCATCTGCAACAGGTTGATTGGTGAGGACGAGGTCAAGTATGTTTTTCCCTCCTGTTTGTTCTCTCATCTGTCCAACCTGGCAGATATGTCCTTCACGACTCGGCCAGCCCGGTCAGTAGTGACACAACCAAGTCACACAGTGATGCACCTTGAAGACCCTGAACCCAGAGTACATTCTGTGCCCTTGCTATCCTCAGTGCATCTGCCCATGTTTTACTTGATGCCATGAGCACCTTACAGCACCTTTGGCCCAGACTTTGGTTTTTGTTCTTTTTCAGTTGAAATATTCTTCATTATTTTCTATCTTCAAAAACAGTTCTTTTTAAATCTTTTCTTCATTTTGTCGGAAGTCCTTTTATATGAAAAATTAAGCATTTTTTTGTCTGCTTCATGTTGTTATTGTGGGGAATAGACAACATGCCCATTTTGATGTTGTCCACAAAGCCAGATGTAAAGTAAAACTTCTTTTACTCTTCCCTAATAAAACCCAACCTTAGAATTGTACCTGTACCTCATAATTGAATTTTTCCCTTTAGCAGAGGAGTCACATTTTATGTCAATTTCTGGGGACTTTTGAACTGTGGACCAAGGTCATTAGAATCTGAGTTGAGGCTGCCCCAAATTTATTTCACATGGGGCACCGGTTTTATATTTACCTGGGTTTCAGCTGCACTGAGCTCTGTGTGTGTTCTGGGAAAGGGAGAAGCCATTGGAAGGGAAAAGGGTATGCCATGATTTCTAAAGGTTAAGTGGGTGATTGAAGGATGTGAGAGGTTAGTTGAGTGGCACACCCTCACATACCTTTATTATCTAAGAAACACTAAATACCTAATTGCTTTTTCTTCATTAGTAACAGCAGACTGGACAGGAATGGTGTTTACAGGTGTGTGGAATGTACTCTAGTTAATGTTCTGCCTCAGAAAATACTTGGTCAGAGATTTGTTGTTCAGAATAACCAATGTGTTATACTTGGGGCCAGTGTGAAAACTACAGAAAACTAATATTTAAGACATGAAAAGCCTGGTAGGTGATTTTTTTTGTTATGGTCAATTGAAACTTTGTGAGCAATTGGTTTGTGGCAGCGACAGCTTTCAGGAACGTGAAATGATAAATGTGTAATAAGAGTACCATGTTGATATAACTTATAACACTAGAGTGGTAGAATATCAGTTTCAGTCACCTTCCCTTTGCTGAATTCCCTTGATGCAAGGCACAATGTCATTTCGCCTCTGGGGTTAGGGCTTAAATAATGCACAGACTGATGATAAACTCTTTTAGTTCTGAAAGCTGTAAGGTCTTAAGTGAAATGAGTTACAACAGTCTCCCTCACTGGGTCTGAGTCTGTAACTCGAAACAGTCCATACATTGGTGCTAATTTGTCAATCTTACTCAGAAACCACAAGAATAGGTGATGTAGGAAATTGTAATGTCACACTGGTGAAGTAATGGCTGTTGTTCTGAACTAAGATTTAACTTGTATTCTTGAAACAAAGTAGAGGGAATTATTTTGCATATAACTGACCTGAACGTGCTTGATGGGTGAAAAGAATGGAAATTGTTCCATTCCCAGTATGAATATCCCTCAACTTGAGTGCAAAACAAAAGTGCGCCTTAAATACAGTGTATTCAAACACGCAGATAGGTTTACCCATCATTATCAGCAGAAACCTTTCTGTGGTACAAACCCATTTTAATTTTAAATAAAATATACCCAGGTCACTATTAACCTGTTTATCATTTTAATGGCAAGTATTGCATCAAAGAAGACAGGTGACAGTTACAGGTCTTGGCTCGGGATAATCATAGGCTTTGTGTGATGTTTCTGTGATGTTACTAAAAACCAATTACATTGTCTCTGTCTCAAGGGAGCTGAGTGCTGGAGAATATGTTGGCAAGGTGTACTGAGCCAGACAGACAGATGTGGCAGTGATAGCTTCTTGTAGAGAGAGAGAGAGAAAGAGGGACAGGAAAAAGGAGAAATTGGAGACTGTCAGCTGTTTTGAGCTCCGATTAGAGATATTATTTTGGAAAGAGGGTACCAGTGAGCAGCAACAAAACGTGTAGGTTTGCAGGATGAAACATATGGACCTTTGATTCCAATCCTGATAAAGACTGGGTCAGGCCTTAGCTATTCAGTTAAATTTATTAGAAGATCTGAGGAGCCCCTCGTACGACAGTTCAGCAAGCTATCGGGAGGCCACGCCAGGCTGTTCATTCAGGGCTCAAAGGCCTGCAGGATGAATTTGAACTGCCCTTTGTGACTTCATTATCAGGGTTGGTAGAGCTTTACGAAATTGAAAGAAGCCATTTTTCAGCCATTTCTTTGCTGAGAGGGCCTCTCTTGTAATGACTTTGGTGATGCCCAGTAGGTTGTGAAATTGACATGTGGTGTCAGTCCTAATAGATGCTAATCACCCACCAGAAAAAACTAAATTAAAAAATCATTAATATAAACATCTGTAAATAATAAACTTTGCAAATAGGTTTTTCAAAGAATTGAATCCAGTAGTAGCATCAAGTTATACAGTAATTAACAGAGTTAGTCCAAATTACATAAAAAGATTTATTAGTAAATTAGAACAGGTTTGCAGTCTATTAATCAAGTGCAATTACGGAAGAAACAATAAAAACACATGGTATTTGTTGAAGAGAACAGCTGGAGAATCTGTTGGTGGGAGTACTTTTCATTGATTATCACGTGACAAATTGCATTCATAGTATGCCATGTAGATGGCATAGTGTACATCATAATAGTGAGTGAGGTTTATTGAGCAACTGGCATTGTCGACACCCTGAGGGGAGTGGCAGTGGTGCTAGTGTGTACTGCTGTGCCCACCTGCTGGATCAATGGCAGATGGATTGTGCAGCCTGGGTTTTGATAATTACCCTAGTTTATTTCCTGTTTAATTCCTTTTTTCTTTATCTTTTAGTCAGGTTGGCTATGCCCATAGAGCTCTGAAGTCAGCTCTAAACTCTTTTGTTATGAATAGTTTAGTTTAATTTAGAGATACAGCACTGAAACAGGCCCATCGGCCCACCGAGTCTGTGCCAACCATCAACCACCCATATATACTAATCCTACACTAATCCCATATTCCTACCACATCCCCGCCTGTCCCTATATTTCCCTACCACCTACCTATACTAGGGGCAATTTATAATGGCCAATTTACCTACCAACCTGCAAGTCTTTTGGCTTATGGGAGGAAAGCGGAGCACCCAGAGAAAACCCACGCAGACACAGGGAGAACTTGCAAACTCCACACAGGCAGTACCCAGAATTGAACCCGGGTCACTGGAGCTGTGAGGCTGCAGTGCTAACCACTGCGCCACTGTGCCGCCCCGCTTGATCTAACCTGAATATATTATGCAAGCCCCAAGTGTGAGATTTCCAGTTGTGTTAAACTGTACACCTGCATGCTAGAGGTATAATTTCTGAAATTTTTTTTTTAATAGCAAGCTGTATTCATTACTTGGTTTCAGGAGATTGTGTGTGTTGTCTGTGTGTTGTGTGTGTCAGTCAGTTATAGTACCCCATTATCCCTGATGTAGTTGCTTTATCTCTGATTTTTTTTTTGCTATGATTAGAGTTACAGTGTGGCATCTCCTGGTAACTAAATTGGAAGGTGCACATTGGCAGTGGGTGACCAGTGAGCAGCTGCATGGTCACCATGCATTCCTTTTGAGTATTTAAGCTTGGAGCTGCACATTACTCACCTTCGTAACGAAACTAGCAAGTAAAGAAATTGTGGCTTTGACTAACAGTGCAGTGAAAATTGAGTGGACAGTTTAATGTCCAAAAGACAGTAAAATATTCTTTATCTGTCTTTCCTCTGTTTCTCCTTCTCCTGCCTTTTTTTTTTCTTACTGGCTATCTGGGAATTGGATGATCCTTTAGAACCAAAGAAAGCAAGAGAATGGAGGTGGGCCTGTTGCAGCATCCGTAGAGAAAGTAAAACGACTCTATTAAACTTACTGAGCCTATAGCTTTAATAAAGTAGCATCATACCTGCTCTGTTCCCATTTCTGAACACTGTTGTCTTGATATTGGGTGATAATTGCTTCAGCATTGCAACGTTGCTTATATAAGGTTATATATGTACAGTTGCGTTTTATGTAAAACAGTTGAAAAGACTGCAGATTTGTAATTACTTTGCAGAAAATAAATCCGAGACAGTTTTTTTGGCTGCAGGCATTCTTAATGCTGCAGGTCAGAGAAATGTTGGGATCATGAAAATTACCTGTATCCATAAATCCAGGGGCTTTGCATGTGCTGTGCCTTACTACTGCTGAGGCTTGAGGACTGGGGATGGAAAATGGGCCTTAATATATTTTAAAAACCATAGAATTGAGCTCTTCGCTACTTTCAAAAATTTAACAATTATTAGATTACATGAGAAAGCTATGTCAGATGTTTGGAGCCATAGATTGCTGGACTGTGTGAAATGCAGCCTCATTTTTCACCAGCAGGAGATGCCCACTTTCCTACCTTCCTGCAGTGCAGCCCAGATACAATGCCATCATCAAGGCGAACTAGTGTTTGGTTTTTCAGTGTTATATACATCTTTGGGATTCAGGGTAGGCGGTGGCGTAGCAGTATTATGGTAGTATGGGGTAGGCAGTGGCATAGTGGTATTATCACTGGACTAGTAACCCAGAGACCCAGGGTATTTCTCTGGGGACATGGGTTCGAATCCTACAACAGCAGAAGGTGGAATTTGAATTTAACTAATAAATCTGGAATTAAAAGCTAGTTTAATGATGGCCATGAAACCATTGTCGATTGTTGGAAAAACCCATCTGGTTCACTAATGTCCTTTAGGGAAGGAAATCTGTTGTCCTTACATGGTCTGGCCTACATGTGACTCCAGACCCACAGCAATGTGGTTGACTCTTACATGCCCTCTGAAATGGCCTGGCAAGCCACTCAGTTGTACCTAACCGCTACAAAGTCAATAAAAAGGAATGAAACCGGACGGACCACCCGGCATCGACCTAGGCACCGGAAATGACAACAGCAAACCCAGCCCTGTCGACCCTGCAAAGTCCTCCTTAGTAACATCTGGGGGCTTGTACCAAAGTTGGGAGAGCTGTCCCACAGAGTAGTCGAGCAACAGCCTGACATAGTCATACTCACAGAATCATACCTTACAATGTCCCAGACACTGCCATCACCATCCCTGGGTATGTCCTGTCCCACCAGCAGGACAGACCCACCAGAGGTGGTGGCACAGTGGTATACAGTAGGGAGGGAGTTGCCCTGGGAGTCCTCAACATCGACTCCGGACCCCATGAAGTCTCATGGTATCAGGTCAAACGCGGGCAAGGTAACCACCTACCGCCCTCCCTCAGCTGATGACTCAGTACTCCTCCATGTTGAACACCACTTGGAGGAAGCACTGAGGGTGGCAAGGGCACAAAATGTACTCTGGGTGGGGAACTTCAATGTCCATCACCAAGAGTGGCTCGGTAGCACCACTACTGACCGAGCTGGCCGAGTCCTAAAGGACATAGCTGCTAGACTGGGTCTGCGGCAGGTGGTGGGGGAACCAACACGAGGGAAAAATATACTTGACCTCGTCCTCACCAATCTGCCTGCCGCAGATGCTTCTGTCCATGACAGTATTGGTAGGAGCGACCACCGCACAGTGCTTGTGGAGACGAAGTCCCGCCTTCACATTGAGGATACCGTCCATCGTGTTGTGTGGCACTATCACCGTGCTAAATGGGATAGATTTCGAACAGATCTAGCAATGCAAAACTGGGCATCCATGAGGCGCAGTGGGCCATCAGCAGCAGCAGAATTGTACTCAACCACAATCTGTAACCTCATGGCCCAGCATATCCCCCACTCCACCATTACCATCAAGCCAGGAGACCAACCCTGGTTCAATGAAGAGTGCAGGAGGGCATGCCAGGAGCAGCATCAGGCATACCGCAAAATGAGGTGTCAACCTGGTGAAGCGACAACCCAGGACTACTTGCATGCCAAACTGCGTAAGCAGCATGCGATAGACAGAGCTAAGTGATCCCATAACCAACAGATCAGATCTAAGCTCTGCAGTCCTGCCACATCCAGCCGTGAATGGTGGTGGACAATTAAACAACTAACTGGAGGAGGTGGCTCCACAAATATCCCCATCCTCAATGCTGGGGGAGCCCAGCACATCAGTGCGATAGATAAGGCAGAAGCATTTGCAACAATCTTCAGCCAGAAGTGCCGAGTTGATGATCCATCTCGGCCTCCTCCTGAAGTCCCCAGCATCACAGATGCCAGACTTCAGCCAATTCAATTCACTCCGCGTGATATCAAGAAACGACTGAAGGCACTGGATCCTGCAAAAGCTATGGGTCCTGACAATATTCCAGCAATAGTACTGAAGACATGTGCTCCAGAACTTGCCGCGCCCCTAGCCAAGCTGTTCCGGATTGCATCTACCCTGCAATGTGGAAAATTGCCCAGGTATGTCCTGTACACAAAAAGCAGGACAAGTCCAACCTGGCCAATTACTGCCCCATCAGCCTACTCTCAATCATCAGTAAAGTGATGGAAGGTGTCATCAACAATGCCATCAAGCGGCACTTGCTTAGCAATAACCTGCTCAGTGACGCTCAGTTTGGGCTCCGCCAGGGCCACTCAGCTCCTGAGCTCATTACAGCCTTGGTCCAAACATGGACAAAAGAGCTGAACTCGAGTTGAGGTGAGAGTGACTCCCCTTGACATCAAGGCAGCTTTTGACCGAGTATGGCATCAAGGAGCCCTAGCAAAACTGAGGTCAATGGGAATCGGGTAAAACCCTCCGCTGGCTGGAGTCATACCTAGCGCAAAGGAACATGGTTGTGGTTTTTGGAGGTCAATCATCTGAACTCCAGGACATCACTGCAGGAGTTCCTCAGGGTAGTATCCTAGGCCCAACCATCTTCAGCTGCTTCATTAATGACCTTCCTTCAATCATAAGGTCATAAGTGGGGATGTTCGCTGATGATTGCACAATGTTCAGCACCATTCGCGACTCCTCAAATACTGAAGCAGTCCATGTAGAAATGCAGCAAGACCTGGCCAATATCCAGGCTTGGGCTGATGAGGCAAGTAACATTTGCGCCACACAAGTGCCAGGCAATGACCATCTCCAGCAAGAGAGAATCTAACCATCTCCCCTTGACATTCAACTGCATTACCATCGCTGAATCCCCCATTATCAGCATCCTAGGGGCTACCATTGACCAGAAACTGAACTGGAGTAGCCATATAAATTCTTTTCTTTTGGACCTCCTTATCTCAAGAGACAATGGATACGCGCCTGGAGGTGGTCAGTGGTTTGTGAAGCAGCGCCTGGAGTGGCTATAAAGGCCAATTCTAGAGTGACAGGCTCTTCCACAGGTGCTGCAGAGAAACTTGTTTGTCAGGGCTTTTGCACAGTTGGCTCTCCCCTTGCGCCTCTGTCTTTTTTCCTGCCAACTACTAAGTCTCTTCGACTCGCCACATTTTAGCCCTGTCTTTATGGCTGCCCGCCAGCTCTGGCGAACGCTGGCAACTGACTCCCATGACTTGTGATCAATGTCACAGGATTTCCTGTCGCGTTTGCAGACGTCTTTATAGTGGAGACATGGACGGCCGGTGGGTCTGATACCAGTGACGAGCTCGCTGTACAATGTGTCTTTGGGGATCCTGCCATCTTCCATGCGGCTCACATAGCCAAGCCATCTCAAGCACCGCTGACTCAGTAGTGTGTACAAGCTGGGGATGTTGGCCACTTCGAGGACTTCTGTGTTGGAGATATGGCCCTGCCACCTGATGCCAAGTATTCTCCGGAGGCAGCGAAGATGGAATGAATTGAGACGTCGCTCTTGGCTGGCATACGTTGTCCAGTGACACCTACATCCCATGTATGAATTTAAATAAAAATTCAGGTGGTATTTCTGAACTGCATGATTATTGCAGTCATGGTTTGTATGTTTTCTGAACTTGCTCAATGAGATTACCACTTTGCAATCATTTCTGATTATCTGCTTAATATTTATTCACTTGTTTAAAAATTCTTTCTTGCTTTTATAGGATTTTGGAACAGCCCTGAGTGTGCATTTGTCCGGCACTGCATCAACAAATCACAGGAGAATGTTGCAGGGAAAGTTCAGGTGTCTGTCTTTAAGGGTAATGTTTATGTTCTTGGTCGGGAGTCACCTACTTCCCTGTACAACCAAGATCTTGTCAGGTATGTAACATCACAATCTTTATTGATTGGCTTGCAGTTTAGTTTGAATATTGTGGAAATTTTAGTGCTGAGAACTCTTACCATGAGGTCAGCTTGGCTGAATAAGACTCTTCATTCTGTTTGGTCTCATCATTCAAAAATACCAACCATAACATCTTTCTAATCCACCACCTAACTTTCTCTTGAAAAAGTCTGGAGTTTGGGCTTGAAATACTCTTCCTGTCAGCCCATTTCAGCTGTCGTTATTAATGACTTAGATAAGTGTATAATGAGCAAAATGTGCCAAGTTTGAACAATGATGCCAAAATAAGAAGCCAGGCAATTAATGAGGAACAATGCAATCAGGATCAGAAGATATATATCTTCCACTAAGGAGAACCGTTAAAAATCATGTCACCATAATTTCATGGCTACCATGAAAGACAGAACAGGAGTTCTTACTGTGTGAGTTTGTTCCACATCTGAATTCCTCTTAAAAGAACTCTAGCACTCAGATCTCCAGAAGAAGGGCCCCACAGATGCTGAATGATTTGCAATGCATTCCCAGAATCTTGTGCAAATATTTTAAATTGCCAGAATTGGTGGCTTTTCTTTATGTCTGAAATCTATTGCATAAACTTATAGAGTATCACATTATGATATTGTGGGATATAAAAAAAAATTGATGGAAATTTTTAATAAGTATTCTTCTGATATGATTGGAAGGAACATTATATTAAAAACTAAATGTTTTTTACTGAGATATTCACCATACCAAAACATTAATTGTGTAACTGGTGTTTGAGTTCTATGATGCATTCACAAGTGCATAATCAATGCAAACTGGCACAATGAGGAGCTACTTTCCAGAAATGAAATACATAGATTCATGGGAATAATGTACTTAGGAGTGAGTTTTAAAAGAAATAACATCTCTTGTTGAGCAGTTGACATTGATAAACTGAGATTTAATCTGTTGTGCTTTAGATTGCCACCCTGACCCTCTTGATGAAACTATTTCCTTTTACTCACATTCATTCATCCATTATCTATATATTTGCTGTGTATAATGTATATATTAGATACTAAAGGCATAAAAACCCTGTTGCAATATTGAGTTTGATGTTTTGTAAGTGGGCAAGTATGAGGAAGCAGTGCATTACTGTTGATATAGTGAGATTAGTTATTGACAGTCTCATGGCCCAAAAAATACTTACATCTGATGCACATATTTCAGTGTTATAATCTTTATTGATTTTAATCCAACCAATTACAGCTACAAAAAAATCAACAATAACACATACAGATCAATAACCCATGGTACCATTCAGTGGATCGATATAAATCTGTGTTAAGTTTCTTGCCGGCCACTCAAAAGGCAGCAAACTGTGTCCTTTATCCTTGTTTTTAAATAAGTAAATACAATTACTCATGCAGAGTTAAAATTGTATTGTGTTACACATGCAGTTTACTTTCTTATTGTCAAAGCTACGTTTTGAGATTGTAAAGACATTGAAATGTTTTTATCCCTGAGAAAAAGGTATCGGGTAGGATAAATACCTCAGCTGATTTATCTCTTTTGTAGCCAAAATGTGTGCAGAGTAACCCTTAATAATCCCCTTCTTTATGGCTTACAGTCACAGAAGGAGCTAAATGAATAAAGTAAAAGTAATCAGGAGCATTTATTCCCTGTCAGTTCCAAAGTGATTTCTCTTTCAATTTCTACATCAGTGCCTTTAAAATGTTTGAATGATGATGGAATCATACTAATAAAAGAATAGCAGTAAGCAGTACAGGAGGCTGGAAGTGACTGGTCACAGTAGGTATAAAGTAATGTAATTATATGGCATACAGCCCACTCGACTGCACAAAAATAAAAGCATAGAATTCTGGAGAGACATCCAGCACCATTGTAAATTCTTCCAAATTGCTTGTTTTTTTATTCTCGCAAATAATTCATCAGTTGCAACGTGGATGGTAACTGCTGTGGCATTTTGAAACCTATATGGAGGGAGACAAAGAAAAGCAGACAATTTAAAAACAAAAGTTAAAACAGAAGTGATTTTTAAAGAATTATATAAGGATATTTTACCTTGATTTCTCCCCTTTTTGCTTCACTGGTACACATCACCTACAGGTAGATAACCTTCTCCCAGACCATTACCAGCATAACTCTGAATTGCTGCTAAGAGCCACATGAGAACTGTACAAGAAAGATTTTTGCAACAATATTTTTTCTGTTCATTCCTGTGAGGGCAGGGTCATAGGATTCAGTTTAGTGTCTCTCCATCACCATACAACAGGAGCTCAGCAGAATATGGAATTAAACCTGCGCTCAACACTTTGGTATTAGTGCTCCATTGTGTTATGCAGCTCAAACTGGGAGTAGAGGTTCCCAAAATAACACTTTCGAACAGTGTAGCAATGCATCCTCTTAGCGTCACAATCTCAGGGAAGCCAAGCCTATATAGTGCATATCCCACAAGATAGCACAAGATGTAATATATCAAAACAATTTGGGAAGCAAGGGCCAGCAGCTTTGCAAATCAAAATAGTGTTTTTGCTGAGCAATAATTGTTAGAATGGAGTAACATTATTTCTATTGATACATTTTAACCTCATTAAAAGGAGCTTAGTCATAACACTGACCTGATGTGATTTATGAGGGCCAATCATATTGTTTCTTAATCACCATGGCCCAGCTTTAATGCCCCAGCGTGGTATAAACCAGGTGGGAATGTAGTTAAAATGAGGCCATGGCACTCACCCACTGTGTCCCAATTTTTTTAGGAGGTGAGTGGGGACACCTGTAGGAAAGCAGTGTGATCCTTTTTCAAATATGCAAACAGATCTGATGATTTTCTCAGGACCCAATCTGCAATTTTTAGTTGGAGGCCTGAGTATGGAAGCAGTGACAACTTCCCCGTCAGGCAAAATCTGTCAGGAGTCAGATCATGAGCCATACGATTTAACTTTGGGTTTCCTTATTGGCAGTGAGGAGCAGGTGTGCTCCTTTGGATCTCGAGGAAGTCTTAGGCCACCTTTGCTCCAAGCTTCCCCACACACCCTTTGTGGCCAGAAAGCTCCTGCAGATCACAGACAGTCAGGTTTCAGGTGGGATTCCAGGAACTTTTATTTAAATGAGGTTGAGTCCCCAGATTCGCAGGTGTGTTGCCCATTTCAGGGGCTCGCACCCACTGTATCCGTCCTCCCTTAAAAATCGGCACCCATGTCTTTGTTAAAAGGTTCTCTGTTGGCTGAGATATCCTGCTGTGTGATATTATTAAGGAATTTCATACAATTGTGTTCATTACTGTATCACCAGTGTGGTTTCAATCACTAATAATATCATTAAAAGCCTCACAATGAGAAAGTAACAGTCAGTATTAAAATATATTTTGCTTCCTTTTGATGTAGTTCCACCTTTTGTTATAATACTCAGTTATGACACAGTTACCGTTGTCTCTCATACTCATTTTCCAAAAACCCATTCTTATAATTGACAGTACATCAGAAAATGAGTGATACTTTGGCTAAGTGTTTGGGTATTGGTGGTGGTTAAAGTGCAGACCAAGCAGTTGCCATTTACTATAGTTACTATACTGCTGCTGATCGTTTCTGTCTTGTGTACTGATTGAGTTTGGAGTGTTGGTAATGAGAAAGAGGGCAGGTAGCCTGCTTGTGTTGTAATTGTTGGGCCACCAGCTGTGAGAACATGAGTTAACACTTACTATACTCTTTGCATCATGAAAAGGCTGAGAAGCATTTGTAAATAAGTGTCACTTTGCCTCTTGTTTTTTTTCCATTTTAGAAATAGTACAAAATATAGCATAACTGTGGGGGAAGATTTCATCTGTTTGCTATTGCAATGTAATGTTTGCATTTTTTCTTGTAATACTGCACAAAAGAAAACTTCCCTCATAAATGGAAATACCCGTTTTTTTCATTGTTGGACAGTTTTGTTATTGGTGCCAAAATGAAGCATTGCTACTAGGTTTCTGATCTCAGTCACTACAGGGTAAAATATCCCATAGAGTTGGCAGGGGGAATCTTTGTGCTTTGAATAGAGGGTGCACAACAGTGAGCCATTAAGAATTTATTGCACAAATGAGGGAGGCTGGATAACTTGAGGGTCTCCGGCATGAGGTGTGACTGATGAACATTTAATTTTATTTTTCGTTTTTCTTCCCTCCTCACCTGAAGGTACCAATGTCTGTCATGATATGTTTGTGGATGTTGCAATCCTCTGGTACCTCATCCAACTGCCCATTTTACATGTAGTAGCTTAGACAGGGAGCATTGTCAGGTTGCTCAATTCTGGAGGGAACATCACAGCCAATCCCGCCCAATATCTGTACCCATTCATTTCTCACAGAGCTCTCTAAATAGAAAGGAGCAGGAAACCTGACTGATTTTAGTTATATTTTTCTCGTTACTTAGCCAAGGAACACTGATGCCAACTGTAATACCCTCTCCCAAATTGCTGCCTTGGTGAGGTCAGTACAAACCAGGAATCAAGCCTCAGGCCTTCTGATCTCTGGCTGAATGCTGAGTGCTTCTCTAGGCAGTGCCTTTATTCAAGGCCATCAAGGGAGCTAATGCAAATATATTTCATGATTTATTTTTCCACCTGTGTTCAGATTTATTTGCATTAAATGACCTTTGCCTATATGCAATTGTCCATGCATGTGTTTTTGGGATATGGGTAATGCTGGAAAGGCCCTTCAATTGACCTAAGAAGGTGGTGGGCTGTCTCCTTTTCCAGACCTTTTAATTTGTAGCACACTCTATTTTTAAACAACTTTTTAAAAAAACTTACAGCTTTCCAAACTCAACATTGGATTAAAAATTTTTGGATCATAACCACTGCTCTAATTTTTTTGGACAGCAATCATTGGTAATGTTTCTATTTTGTCATTTTTAGCTCCTCTAGATCCATCTCCTGTTTCTTTACTTGTCCCATTGCCACTCCCTTTTGCTATGCACCATTATCCCTTTTGTCATTTAATTTCTCCTGACATTCACCCTATCACAGACCTTTCCTTTTTTTCTTTCCTCCACCACCACTACCACCCCTTCACTGCCTTTGTACTTGCTTAAAACCAACTACATCTCTAACTTCTTCCAGTTCTGATGGAAAGTCACCAACCTGAAATGTTAACTCTGTTTTCCTCTCCACAGATGCTGCCTGACCTGCTGAATATTTTCAGCATTTTCTGTTCTTAATTAAGAATTGTATATTTTCTTCCCTTTCCTCCCCTACCTTCTCATCAATACAATATTCCACAGTTCATTGTACTGAGAACCTAATTCTAAAGCATTAATATTCCCCTGTGACATGCATTGAAATAAACACAAATCAGGTTGTGTGGTAGATATGAGAGGACTTTGGCTTAAGCCACATGTTTTTATTGCGGAAGTCAGCAGCTGTCAGCATGAATAGGCAAACTGAACCCTAACCAATGCCAGTGGTGCTCCAGCAGCCAATTGTAGGTGCATTAGAGAGTGACCCTGGGATGATTCATCCTACATTTTATTTGTTTTGTTAAATGCCTAGGTAAATGTTTTGTTATGTAGCTAAAAACCACACCTCCTGCAACCAAACCCCATAGCTCGAGGCACAGTCCTGCCATAACAACCATGTGATCTGATTAGTTTTTATTACATTGCATGCTACAGGTGAATGCAATGCCTGTATGTATGATTCTTAATACATTTAATTGGCTATGTTGCCTTGAAGATTCTCTACATTCTTGACATTGTCAGATTACAACTGGCAACAAAAGCTGTTTTGATAGATGTTCTCTAATTGTTAAGTTCCCACTGTATGGAAGCATTCAGTGCAGCCTGCATACTCTAAGTCATCAAAAGAACAATAACTTGGCTTTTAATTTTTCCTTTAAAAATAAAACTCTGGTGGTTTAACTGAGAGATTTCATTTTATTAGCCCTGGCTGTCAAAGAATAAAAAAATCAATTTGTTGAGCAAAAGTTGTCCATTGAAAAGACTGTGTCAATATGCTGTGGCTTTTTTGACTCTCCTTCTAACAGACTATAATAAAAGCCTGAGGAGTAAAATTAAAGTGATGCATGTTTCTCGGACATGTTGCTGTCAACGTGCATTATCCTTGAACCGTTTATTGATTCTAATTTATCTATTGAAGCAGTTGACCCTACATTTAGCAAGGGTAGAACAGATTGATGTATTAGTGTAAGCAAAACCTTGGATACAAACACTATTTAGCAAACAGTAGCTACCATAGGAGTATAGGTGCCCTGGGGGTTACCCTCATCAGTCTGCTCGTATGGTATTCATGGTAAAAGAAGTTAAATGCAGTTTTTAAAATAAACTATGGGTTTGCTCATTACATGTGCAGTGTTAGTAAATACATCACAGACCACTCTAGTTCAGCTGTGTAGTGAGATGTGCATGTTTGCTGAGTGAATAATGCAATGCATTACTTATTGCTGCTAAGAGGTCAGTTATATAATCACAATTTTCTCTATAATATGCATTGATCATTACACAATGGAAATCATGATGAAGTACACAAACTCAGTATACGATTAGTACTTAATGAATTTGACAATTTCTTTCACTAAGAGTTTGGAGGGGGATAATTCTTCCTTTGCACTCATTTTACCACAAGGGTGCACATTCAAATATCTGCCAATTTCACTGGGTAGCGAGCCACAAGGGAATATATTCCCGTATTCTACTACCATAGTCTTGATCACCAACGAGGTCATCTCCAACCATTTCCCTGTACTCCTCACCACCCGCATCCTCCTACCAACCACATTTCCTTATGCATCTGCTCCTGGGAAGAAGACTCTCCTCCATATCACTTACAACTGCACTTTCAAGTTTCCAATTACCTAGCCTTTGACCACCCTCCCTTTATCACGAGACTTCTACTGCCCACGATCTACTCAAGCAATCTTCCACCTCCACCTTTTGATATCCTTGTCCCTAGTAAAATTATGCTCTCCAGTCCAAAGGGCAAAGATTTGAATGTATCTGGCACACAGCTAATTTAGCTATTTAGTAACTTAGCTGTCCATCACCCAATCTGGCTGCTTCCAAACCCTTCCTCATCCATTGTCTGAAGCTGCTCACAGTCTTGCTGTCCAAGCTGAGCATCCAATCCTGTATCCTTTCCATCACAAGACTGCCTACTTCCACTTCCATAGCATTGCATCAAATTGCATAGACTTTACAGTACAGAAACAGACAATTTGGCCCAACTGGTCTATGCAGCTCTTTGTGCTTCTTTCTATTTCATCTAACCCAATCTGTAGACCCTTTTTATTCCTTTCTCCCTCGTGTACTTATCTACCTTCCTTTTAACGGGTTCTATGCTATTTGCCTTAACTACTCCTTCTTTGGCCTCCTTGTCTCGGGAGACAATGGGTAAGCGCCTGGAGGTGGTCAGTGGTTTGTGGAGCAGCGCCTGGAGTGGCTATAAAGGCCAATACTAGAGTGACAGACTCTTCCACAGGTGCTGCAGAAAAAATTGGTTGTCGAGGCTGTTACACAGTTGGCTCTCCCCTTGCGCTTCTGTCTTTTTTCCTGCCAACTGCTATCAAATTCCACATTCTAACCACTCTCTGGGTAAAGAAGTTTCTCCTGAATTCTATTGGATTTATCAGTGACTGCTTCAGCGCCTAACTCAGCCATTCTGCTGCTGAAATGCTTATCCATACTTGTATCGCCTCCAGACTCAGGTTTTCCAATGCTCTCCTGGGCCTCCCATCCTCCACTCTCCGTAAACTTCAGCTTATCCAAAGTTTGAATCATTTCACTTTCCACACCAAGTCCCATTCACCCATCACCCCTGTCCTCACTGATTTACATAGACTCCTGATACTCCAATGCACCCAGTTTAAAACGCTCATCTTCATGTTTAAATCCCTTCAGGGGTCTACCTCTCCTTATCTATGCTATCTTCTCCAGCCTGCAACCCTCCCCCGACTCCGTGGGCACCCAATCCCTTCTTGTGCATTATCTTCTCGCTTTGCCTCAATATTGGCAACTCTAGTTCACTCGCCTAGGAATATGGGTGCAGGCTATTCAGTTTAGATCAAGACTGGTCTGTACCTCCAACACCCCCCAACCCTTTGCCCTTGACTAACCAAAAACTATCGATCAAAGTCTTGAAAGTTTCAATTGATCCAGCATCCACAGCTTTTTGGGAGACAGAATTCAATTCCTACTACCCTTTGTGTGAAAAATGCCTCCTAATTTCACTCCAAAATGGTTTAACTCTAATTTTAATATTATTTCTTCATGTTCTGGATTCCTCACCAGAGGAAATAGTTTCCCTTTCTAACCTATCAAATCTCTCTGTCATTCTAATAGCCTCAATTGGAGCATCCTTTGACCTTCAAAACGGAAGGTTTGTGCAACCAGTCATCATAATTTACCTTTTAATCCCTAGTAAGATTCGTGTGAATCTGTGCAGTATCCCATCCAAGGCTAATATATCTTGGCTGTGGTTCAGTGCCCAAAACTGAACTTAGTACTCCAGTTGGAGTCTGACCAAGGCTCTGTACAACTGAAGCATCACTTTCTCGCTTTTTCCCCCCATTCTAATTGCCCTCCCCTCCCCAAACGTTCCATTAGAACAAAAGAACATAAGTAGTAGGAGCAGGAGGAGGCCATTCGGCCCCTCAAGTCTGCCCCACCCTTCAACAAGATCATGGCTGATCTGCCCCAGACCAGAATTCCTCTTTCATGCCAGCTCCTCATTGCCCTCAACTCCCTGATATTTCAAAAATCTATCTACCTTCTCTTTAAATACTTTGAGTGATCTAGCCTCTACAACTCTCTGGGGTAGAGAATTCCAGACATTCACTACCCTCTGAGAGAAGAAATTCCTTCGCATCTCAGTTTTAAATGAATGTCCCCTTATTCTGTAACTATGTCCCCTAGTTCGAGATTCCCCCACTAGTGGAAACATCTTCTCAACATCTACCCTGTCAAGCCCCCTCAGAATCTTGTACGTTTCATTCTTCTAAACTCTAATGAATAAAGGGCGAACCTGTTTAGTCGTTATTGATAAGTCAACCCCTTCATCCCAGGAATCAGCCTAGTGAATCGCTTTTGAACTGCCTCCAATGCCAGTATATCCTTTCTTAAATACAGGGACCAAAACTGTACACAGTACTCCAGGTGCGGCCTCACCACACCCTGTACAGTTGTAACAAGACTTCCCTATTTTTAAACTCCAACCCCATAGCAATAAACGCCAAAATTCCATTTGCCTTCTTAATTACTTGCTGCACCTGCATGCTAACTTTTTGTGTTTCATGCACAAGAACATCCAGATCCCTGTGCTGCACTTTCTTGAAGTCTCTCTCCATTTAAATAATAGTCTGCCTTTTGATTCTTCCTACCAAAGTGCATGACCTCACGCTTTCCTACATTAAACTCCATCTGCCAAGTTTTTGTCCACTCGCTCAACCTATCTGTATCCCCTTTGCAGATTCCTTATGTCCTCATCTCAACATGCCCTCCCACCTATTTTTGTATCATCAGCAAATTTGGAAATATCACACTCTGCCCCCTCCTCCAAGTCATTAATATAGATAGTAAATAATTGAGGCCCTAGGACTGATCTTGTGGCACTCCACTAGTTACGTCTTTCCAACCTGAAAAAGACCCATTAATCCCAACTCTCTGTCCTCTGTGAGTTAACCAATCCTCAATTCATGCTAATACATTACCCCCAATACCGGGAGCTCCTATCTTGTGCAATAATCTTTTATGTGGCACCTTATCAAATGCCTTCTGGAAATCTAAATGCACTACATCTACCGGTTCCCCTTTATCAACTCTGCTTGTTATATCCTCAAAGAGCTCTAGCAAATTGGTCAAACATGATTTCCCTTTCACAAAACCATGTTGACTGTTTGATTGCGTTAAGCTTTTCTAAATGTCCTGCTATTTCTTCCTTAATAATGGACTCTAGCATTTTCCCAATGACCAGTGTTAGGCTGACTGGCCTATAGTTTCCTGATTTTTGTCTCCCTCCCATCTTGAACAGGAGCATCACATTAGTGGTTTTCCAATCTGCTGGAACCTTCCCGGAATCCAGTGAGTTCTGGAATATTTTGACCAATGCCTCCACTATCTCTGCAACCACTTCCTTTAAAACCCTTGGATGTAGGCCATCAGGTCCTGGTGACATGTCTGCCTTTAGTCCCATAAGTTTGTCAAATAGAGACTGTTATAAGATCTTTCAACCATTAGCTCCTTGCTTTTCTGATATCTGTGGGATGTTTATAGTGTCCTCCACCGTGAAGACCGATGCAAAATATTGGTTTAAATTATCTGCCATTTCCCTGTTCCCCGTTATCAATTCCCCAGTCGCATCCTCCAAGGATCCCACGCTCACTTCAGCTACTCTTTTTATATACCCATAGAAGCTCTTGTTCTTTGTTTTTATATTTCTTGCCAATTTACTTTCATAATCAATTTTCTCCCTCTTAATTAGCTTTTTAGTCATTCGCTGCTAGTTCCTAAAAACAAATTCCCAATCCTCTGGCCTGCCAGTAGTTTCCGCTGCTTTATATGCCTAGTTTTTGATTGGATACTCTCCTTGACTGTCTTTGTTAACCACGGGTGGTTCATCCGTCTCATCGAGTCCTTCTTTTTGACCGGGATAAATTTTTGCTGAGCGTAATGAAATATCTGCTTAAATGTCTGCCACTGCTCATCCACTGACCTTCCCCTTAGTCTATTTTCCCAGCCCACCTTAGACAACTCTTTCTTCATCCCACTGTCATTACCCTTGTTTAAGTTGAGGACACTGGTTTGAGACACGAGTTGCTCACCCTCAAACTGAATTTGAAATTCTACCATGTTGTAATTGCTACCTAAAGACCTGCTACCTGACCCAAACCCAACGGGACCCGACGACATGTGTCGGGGTCGGGTTGGGTCGCTCTTCTGGGTCCGGCCTTCGGGCTTGGGTTGGGCCGAGTCCAGGTCGGACACACAAAATTAAGTATTGCTGCTAAGTGTTAAAAGTAAAAAACCTACCTGAGCTGGGAGTCCGGGACGTCAAGGAGGGAAACTCTGAGTCTGCGCAGTGAGCGTCTCTATGACGCATCACATTCATGCTGCAGTTTCCTGCAGATTCGGAGTCGCAAGGTAGGTAAAGGGAACATTCTGGTGGTCAGGTCAGGCTCAGCTCGGGTCGAGTCGGGCGTGGGGGGAAAATGGAGGGACTCGGGCCGGATCAGGCTCGGGTCCGATGTGATTCTGTCAAGTTCGGGTCTGGTTTTTTTTTCCCTGACCTGAGGAGGCGTTTATTGCTATCCCCTAGAGGATCCTTAAGTACGATATCTCTTATTAATCCTACCTCATTATACATTACTAGATCTGAAATAGCCTGTTCCCTGGTAGGTTCTGCAACATATTGCTCTAAGTAACAATCCCTGATGCACTCTACAAATTTGTCTTCCATGTTACTTCTGCTAATCTGATTTGTCCAGTCAATATGCAGATTAAAATCACCCAGGACAATTGTAGTGCCCTTCTTTACACACCTCCATTATTTCCCGATTTATACTTTGTCCTACAGTGAGGCAACTCTTCAGGGGCCTATAGACGACTCCCACCCGTGACTTCTTCCCCTTGCTATTCCTTATTTCCACCCAAACTGATTCCACATCACGATCTATTGCACCGATATCACTACTCACCACTGCACTGATACCTTCCTTTATTAACAAAGCTACCCCACCTCATTTTCCTTTTTGCCTATTTTTCCAGAACGTCGAACACCCTCGAATATTGAGTTCTCAGTATTGGTCACCCTGCAACCATGTCTCTGTAATAGCTATCAAGTCATACTTATTAATTTCCATTTGTGTCGTCCACTCATCTATCTTGTTACAAATGCTGCTTGCATTTAGATAAAGAGCCTTAAACTTTGACTTTTTGCCATTATTACACGTTCTGGTTATAATTTCTGCTGCACTCTTTTTGCATTTTCTGCCTCTTCCTGTCTCACTTTGATTACCATTCGCCTCTTCACTGCCCTGCACCTCTGCTCTCTCGTTTCTTTTTGATTTTTTATACATACATTTTGTATCTGACCACTAGCTTTTAGTGATATAAGTACTTGGATATCTAAATGCTTCTCCACAACTCCTAGTCACTTACCATTAAGAAAATATTCTGATTTGTCTTTCTCTGATCCAACATGGATGACCTCATGCTTTCCCACATATTGAATTGTATCTACTATGGTTTTGCCCACTCACTTTGTCTAGGCCCTTTTGTAACCTTCTGCTTCAATCTACACAACTTACTGTGCAAACTTGGATTCACAACTCTCTATTCCTTCATCCAAAATAGATATATCCATACATCCATATATACATATATATAGTGTGTGTGTGTGTGTGTGTATATAGGCCCCAGTGTAGATCCTGGAAACACCACTTATCACACCCTGCGAATGAGAGAGCATTCCCTTTATCCCCACTCTATCTCCAACCTCACCAACCCATTCATGAGAGTACCTCAAATTCTGTGCTCTTTCATTTTTGCTCATATGTTTGTGCAGAACCTTATCAAATGTCTTCTGGAAGTTCAAAGAGACCATTCATCATCACTCCTTTAACCATAATGTTAGTGCCTATTTTTATCTGAAATGCCACAGGATATGTTTCCATGTTAATGGTGTTGTATGAATGCAAGTTTTTGCTGTTGCTTGGCATTTCCTCTCTATGGTGCAACAAAGATCAGAGCTTAGCATGTAGAGGAAATTAAAGATACAAACTTCTATCCAGTTATTCCATGTTGTAGCACCTTGGTTCTCCAACATGCTCTAACATGGACTTGGTACAGTGGTCAAAATGTTATCTATCTGGTGAGACATTGGGCTGGATTTTACAGTGCCCCTGACGTCGGGGGTCGTGGCGGGGAGGGACCTGAAATGCCTCAGGCAGAGGCCCGCCATGGGCCTCGCGCCAGGAAGGCCCGGACCAATTTTGCCAGCGGCCCGAGGCCTCGTGGTGGCCTACCCCCACCCCTCCCCCCACTGCTTGACGACTGGAGCAAAAACTGCATATTTTTTCAAAATGCAAATAAATGAATTAATTACTTAACCACTTCCGCCATCCGTCTCACTCCGATATTGGTGCCAGTGGCCAGCACTCCTGCATCTTCGGATCCCTGTCTGGAGATCCAAGGCGGGAACACTGTTTCGGGGCAGGGGGGGAGTAGGTAAGTTTCTCTGTGCGGTGGGTAGTGGGGGAGCGGCGTCAGAGTAATTTAATCGGTCTAAGGGATGGTGGGAAGGGGTAAAGTTTAAAGTTTAGGAACTTTGATGGGGGAAGGTCAGGTGCACCAAGTAAGTGTTTTAGTGGGAGGAGAGGGCAGGTACTTAATTCTGTGGTTATTGTGGGGGGTGGTGGGAGAGGGTCAGGATCAAGTTGTTTAATTTTTTAAAAGCAATGTCCCTTTATATTTTAAATTGCAGTGCAGGGCTCGAAGCCCTTTAAAAATGGCATCGGCGCCTGCGCACTGATGCCTGACACCATTGCCCGGGTCGAACAACCCATCCCCTTCACGTCATTTGGGGTGGGGTCCACCCAGCCATATAAATGAGCCGCCACGTTTAATATCGCGGCGGCTCCACAACGTGCAGTCCACATGGCAGACCCCCCTTTGTTCGTGCGGCGGAAATGTAAAGTCCAGCCCATTGTGTTATAACAGTAGTTACATTTAGATCGCACCAGAGGTACTTAAATATATTAAAATCTAGCAAAAGAAAATTAATCAAGAGTGAGATTGGTGTAATTTATTAACTTAATTTTTTCTTTCCAGCATGAATGTACAGGGTGATTATGACCCACTTGATGCAGGTGGATTCATTAGAATCTGTTCTTTGAGGTGCGTGCCATTTTTATTTGAAAACTATTAGTCCAGGTCTTTTATGTCTACTTCAAACATTTTTTTTCCTATTATCATGGGGGACATAATTTACAAACCCATTCTGAGCATGAGCTAAAATGTTGAACAACTTAATTGCCAATAGGTTTGATAAAAATGTGGTTCTTATCCTGTTGTAGGTGTGCCTGCACCCATGCACCCATGCACTAGCCACAAGGGTGGGTGTGCAAAAATGTTGTAACTTGGCAAGTGGAAGAAGCAACTGCAGCCCCTGCTTATATCTTTCTCTATTTTTTTCCCCTCCATCCAGAAAGTGCCTAATCCCATTTTTCTGTTTTATTTTGAAGCCAAGATCAGGAACCCACCATGTGAAGAATCTTGTGCACGAACATGTTTCCTCTCAATGTCCTGTTAGCTGTTTTTTTTGGTGTCACTAAATAAGATTTAGAATTTAAATACTCTAGTTGAAAGGTTTATGGTCAGAAAGCCCAACCTGTGTGACCATTGCAAAATCTCTCTTCGTGGTGGCCTATTTATTTAAAGGCCAACATATAGAATCAGAGAGTTATAACAGCACAGAAGGAGGCCATTTGGCCCATCGACTCCATGTCAGCTCTCTGTAGAGCAATCCAGTCAGTCCCATTTGCCCACTCTATCGCCATAGCCCTGTGAGTTTATTTCCCTCAAGTGCCCATCCAATTTCCCTTTGAAATCACTGATTGTCTCCACTTCCATGACCCTCATCGGCAGCAAGTTCCAGGTGATTAACACTCACTGCGTTTAAAAAAAAAAGTTCTTCCTCCGATCCCCCCTGTATCTCTTGTCCAAAACCTTAAATCTCTGTCGCCTAGTCATTGTACCATCAGTTAATGGGAACATCTTTTCTTTGACACTATGTATGAAGGAGCTACCATTATAGCACATCAGTCAAGCTGTGCAACCTTGCTGTATACAGCACACCCACATCTTAGGAACTACACCGATGGTATCAGGCAGGCCTTCTTGAAAGAACTGGCAGAAGAGTTTTGATTGGAAGATAATGGATTTATGTTAAAATCAGTGTAAGGCAAATTCTCTACTTTTTTGATGTCTCCCTGTTTTATTATAAAAAGCTAAATATCCTATTTTCCAACAGGTTGAAGGAATACCACCGTCTCCAGAGCTCCACAGTTCCAAAATCTGAATGAATAAAATTGGGTTTTGACTATCTCGTTGATGCATTTTAATTTTACAGGATATGAAATTCTGTGATGAAAGGGAAGTGCAGATTCCCCCTGTACATTTCTGGTTTCACTTTAAATAAAATGAATAATCTTAAACATAAAGGTATCTCAATTGACTTGTTTTTCTACTATTTCCTTTAAATGGCAATGAAGGACAAGGACTCTTAAATGCATTTTGATTTTTTAAAAATATACTTAAATTACATTATTTTGCTTTATTTTATGAAAAAGTCTAGATGAAGGTTTTAATACCCATAGCGCAGGTTACTATCAAGGCTAAAAGTGTAAATAACAATGCTTGATAAATCAAGAAGTGATTAGGGGACACTGAACTTGAGCTTTAAAAGATCTAAGAGGAAGGAAGGGTAAGGAGTCTTGCATTGAATTGCAAAGGGTAGGTCATGCCTGATGCACCTGATTGAATTTTTTTGAAAAGGTAACTGAAGTAGTGGGCTGGGGAATGTTATGTATATGAGCTTCTAGAAGGCATTCGATCTAGTCCCTTAAAAGAGACTTCTAGCTAAAGTGGAAGCTAATGGAATTAAGAGCAAATTATTGACCTGGTGAGGAGATCGGCTAAACAGCAGGAGATAGAGAGTAAGGATAATGGACAGGTACTCTAATTGGCAGGATGTAACTGGGGCATCCCATGGGGATCTATGTTGGGGCCTCAGCTATTCACTGTATTAATGATTTAGATGTCAGGATAGAGAGCAACGTATTTGAGTTTTCCAATGGCACAAAAATAGACGGCATTGTAAGCAGTGTAGATGGAAGCATAAAATTAGAGAGATATTAATAAAGTGAATGAACAAAACTGTGGCAACGGATTTCTATGTAGGCAAGCATGAGGTCATCCACTTTGGATCTAAAAGGGATAGACCAGAGTACTTTCTAAATGGTGTTACAACCAAGGCGGGAGAAATGCACTGTTAATTCATTCCCATTTCTCCACGGTTCACAGCATATCAATGAATTTTCCCACCTACCGAAGAATAGCCAATTAAAACTCTATTTTCCCCCAGAATAAAGCACACCAACCAGGTTTCTTTAAAGAACACCATTAACTATTTATTAGAAAAAAAAAGTCTTAACCTCTAATGAGATAAATTTATATATATGAAAGCTCCATATTTCCCTAGTCCTCCTGCACACTACATTTAAAAAAAACGGTTAACCAGGAAAAAAGAGTTTTGGTTTACAGCTGTTTCTTCGGAAATAAGGAATAATAAAATTTTTCAGTTTGTCATGTTCTGGCAGGAGATTCTTCGGTTGGGTGAGGTGTCCCAGAGTTGAATAGTCAAATGCCAATCCAAATGTCTCCAGGCGAGGTTGATGAACAGTCTGTGATGGGTAGGCAATTTTGCTACAGCAGGCATCACATAGGTCTTTCAGCAAGGGTGAAGCAACAGGTCTGCTTAGGACTCACAGCAGCAGTATAGAAGAAGTTTTCTTCAGGTTCCAGGATTTCCCAAAACACAGGAGGAAACAGGAACCACACTGGATGCAGGAATTCTTCAGAGACAGGTGGCAATAGGTACCACCTTTCAAATTCAGGGTTTCTTTTCAAGAGATGCAAGTTTCCTTTACAGAGAGAGGTCTTTTCTGGGTCTTCCACTTTCATCTCCAGGCAGGTCAGAAACCAAATTTCAAATGCCTGCTCTTTGTCCAATCACTGTTTTTAAAAGGGTCCAAAGTGAAAGCAAAAATCTTTGAGACGATCACATGACCAGACACAGTGGCCATAATTTTACGCCATCCTAGTGAGCCAATGGTGGCAGGGTGGGGTGGCGTAAAATGGAGAGGGAGGCTCCGGGAGGCCTTCCTGGCCCACTTCTGCCTCCGCCCCGCTTTATGTGGGCCGCGGGGGGCGAGAAACAGGCCACCTGCCCCAGGTCAATCAAGGCCCATAAGTGACCACTTAATGGCCTTTTCCCACCTCCACGGGTATTTTACCCGTGGCAAGTGGACATCCGATAGTCTTGAAAGGTGACCCAGTAATACCTGGCGGCCTTCCAGCGCATGGGGTGGGGGCGCCTGGCAATCGGGATGCCCAATTGAAGGCTGCCCTGCTTCCCCAACCACCCCCAGGACCCGAGACGCCCCCGCAAACAACCACCCTTGCCTCAGTGGGCCATGACTGAACAGTCCAGCAAAGCAAACCAAACTTACCTCGGTCCTGGCTCCATGTCCTCTGCTGGGATGCAGTCCCAGCAGTGGCCACCACTCCCAGTGGCGCTGCTGGGACTAAGAGCCGCCAGCCCGATGATTGGCCGGCAGCTCAATGAGGTAGAACTTCCTCAAGTGGGTGGAAGTCCCGCCTCTGAACAGTTAAAGCCCGGGGACCCGTAAAATGTGGGTCGGATCCCTGGGCTGGGCAGATGCGGGTTCGCCACTGACTTTTATGTCGCTGGCCAGCTCCTGTCCTCCCGTCGTAAAATCCAGCCCAGTGTCTCCCCTTTCAAAGTGTTGCTCTGAGGAGGTCAAAAACCCTTGGCTGGCTTGCTTTTCCTATTGTATACAAAGTCAACATCCAAAAATTTCAGCTATTTGCAGGTGTCCAAGTCCACTGAAAAATACTTTTTCAGTTTTTTAAAACACACAGAATTCTAAGATTTTAGTACAAAAACTGTTATAACAATGGTGAAAAGCTAGAAATGGTGTGGGTCCAAAGAGACTTTGGGGTCATTAAAATGTCAGGGGCAGGTACAAAAGTAATTAAGAAGGCTAATGGAATACTGGCCTTTATATCTAGAGGACTAGAATACAAAGGGTTAGAAATCCTGCTACAGCTATACAAAGCCCTGGTTAGACATTACCTGAAGTACTGTGTTCAGTTTGGACACCGCACATTTATTTGATGTATTAGAACTCCAAGGGTTACATTACAAAGTGAGATTACACACACTAGGGTGGGAGTCCCCTAGAATTTGCAAGATTAAGAGGCGATTTGATAGAAGTTTTCAAGATATTATGGGAACTGAAAGGGTAGATCAGGAAAAACTGTTTCCCCTAGTTGGGGAATCTAGGACTAGTAAGGCGAGAGGATATAGCCTAAAGGTCAGAGCAGGGTTTTTCAGGAGTGAAGTTGGGAAACGCTTCTACACACTAAGGGTGGTAGAAGTTTGGAACTCTCTGCCACAAATGGCAGTTGATGCTGTTCGGTTGATTTTATTTCTGAAATTGATCGATATCTGTCCAATTAAGGGTGGTGGATGGGCTCTAAAGGCTGGAGGGCCAATCAGAGGCCTTCCAGCTTGAGAGGAGCAGCAGCCTGCAATGGATGGTAAGTAACTGAGAGGGCGCTTCAACATGGCGGTGCCCTCTCGTCAAAGTTTAAAACTTTAAATAAAAAGCAGATTCAGCAGCCAGGCCACCACTGTTGGTGGGTGGTGGGGAGCCCCTCTACAGTGTGGCCTTTGACTGCAACCACACCCAGGCAGGCAGGGAGGGAGGACTTCTGGGCTGGCAGCTTTTGGAAGTGGGATCCCCATCTTTAAAGGAATGGGAATCCCAGCTCCTGAAACTTTGATTTAAAAAGACCGGAGAATTGCTCCGGTGTGTCACAAAAAAGACCGAGGCAAGCTTTCCCTGCCTTTTTAGCCAGGAGCCCTGACTCCAGCATAAAATCCAGCCCTATCTCTTTCAAGGACACTATATCTTTCGTGAGGTTTGCTGCCTAAAACTAAATGCAGCAGTCCAGATAGGGTCCAACCTAGGCTCTGTGCAACTGAAGCATCACTTCCTCATTTTTGAATTCCAATCTCCTTTATATAAAAGCCAACATTCCATTAGGGTTTGTGGGATTAGGGGTAATATATTTAACATAGATTGAGGATTACTTAACAAACAGAAAGTAAGAATAAACAGGTCATTTTCAGGATGGCAGGGTGCAACTAGTAGAGTGCTCCAGGTTCAATGCTTGGACCTCAGCTGTTTACAATTTATATCAATGACTAAGATGAGGGAACTCAGTGTAGGTATCTAAGTTTGCTAACAAAAAGTTAGGAGGGTAAGTAAGCTGTGAGGACGTGCAAAAAAGACTGCAAAGGGATATAGACTGGTTAAGTGATTGGGCAAGAAGGTGGCAGGTAAAGTGATCCAGGGAAGTGTGAAATTATCCACTTTGGTCAGAAGAATGGAAAAGTAGGGTATTTTTTAAAAAGTTGAGCGACTGGTAAATGTTGATATGATTTCGGAGCCCTTGTACACAAATCACAGCAAGTTAACATGTAGGTACAATATGCAATTCAGGAGGCAGTAGGCCTCATAGCCTTTAATGCAAGGGGATTGGGGTTGGAAGTCCTGCTGTAATTCTATAGGGCTTTTGTGAGACATCACTTGCAATATTGTGTACTGTTTTGATCTCCTTACCAAAAGAAGGATATAACTGCCTTGGATGGGATGCAATGAAGGTTCACTAGATTGATTCCTAGGGTGAGAGGGCTGCCCTATGAGGAGAGATTGAGTAGAACGGGCCTGTATTCTCTGGAGCTCAGAAGAAAGAGAGGGGCAGAATGTTTAGGCCCTGTTGGAGACAAGCACGGAGGCGGGTGGGCCAGAATTTTGCGCTACCAGCCGGCATGCCTGCTAACTGACTCCATCCCGCCCATGGGCCATTTTCCCAGAGGCGAGATAGGAGCACGGCAGGGCTGCCCGCCCACAAACAGCAGGTAGCCAATTCAACTCGTTAATAGCTTATTAAGGCCTATTGTCAGAGGCCGACTGGGATTTTCCCGTCAGCCTCCAGGCCCTCTGAGGCGTTGGGGAGCAGTGTAGCTGCAGGAGGTGGCCTCCTGAGAGGGGGAGGAGAGTGTTGCACTCTAGGCAGGTTTAGAGGCCCTCCCTGCCTGTCTGGCTTCAGCTGCAGCTGCAGGCTTCCTTGTGGAGAGGTTCCTCCCCCCTCCAACACACCGTGGTGGCCCTGCTGCTAAGGACTTTATTTAAAATTATAAAAAGTTGAAGAAAGGGCGATTCCATCTTGGGACACTCTCTCCCTCACTTGCCTTCAAAGGCCAGCCTATGCTCCTTCAGTGCTGGAGGGCCTCCTGTTGGTCTTCTAGCTTCGAGAGCCCACCCACCCTCCGTCCACTCTAGCCAATTCAGAGAAAACCACAGCTGTGTGTGTTCCCCACACACTGGGCTGAATTTTACCAGCCCCTTGACGCCGCGTATCTCGGGCGTGGGGGCCGGTAAAATGCTGCGGGGAGAGGCCTGCCTCGACCCGGGACGTCGAGACGGGACAGCCGCATTTTACCAGCGGCAGCGGGACCTCATTGCGGCCTCACGCCACACGGCAGTGGCACCACAATTAGCACGTGGTAATGATTACTTACCCATGCTGATTATGCAGCTTGCCGCCGCAGCACTGACATTTCCAGATTTTTCGTTGAACGGGCGGCCGTCACGTGACGTCCCGTTCACGATTTGAAAAGCCAGCGGGTCCTCGGAGGCAGAAGTTGTCACCAGCAAAGGTAAGTTGTGTTATTCAGGAGTCTCACTCTGCATTATGGGTAGGGGGGGGGTGGATATACAGGGATCTAACTCTGCATTCTTAAAAGGGGGGGGGATATGCAGGGGTCTAACTCTGCATTCTTCAAGGGAAGAGGGAGGGGGAGATATTCAGGGGTCTAACTGCATTCTGGAAGGTAGCCACTGCGATTCCGCCCTCTAATGGTTGGCAGCTCTGTGCCATCGACTGCCTCTGTCATTGAAGGAGCAATGACACTCGAGTCACCCTGTATGTGGGGAGAGTGCCACAGACGGTAGGCGTGTGAATCTTATATGTCTTGTGGGTCAATCTATGCAGCATGTTCAATCTCTATGTGGTCATGTGGTGCCACTGTTAGTGGGAGCTAAGCCGGGCAATGTTATGCCATACCACACAGTTGCTGCATGAAAGCCCCTGATGTTGCACTCAACATCAATCTCTGTCCTGTCTGGAGCCTTTGAAGCGTTGAAGGAACTGAGTTGAATTGCAACTTTAAGATGGGGATGGTTCACCCTGTATTCATTGATGTGCTTCTTGAGAGGATCCAGATGCACCACAGGCAAAACCAACAGGCAGATGCAGCACACGTAGAGACCCCGGTCGTGAGCAGCAGCACCCGAGGAGAGCTCGCCACTACAGATCGCCGCGCATCTACAGATCCTGCATGATATACCTGCAGACGTCAGAGCGCCAGTGTCAGAGGCAACTGTGGATGTCGAGAGAGGCGGTGAAACATCTCTGTGCCCTGCTTCATGATGACCTGCAGCCCAGGGGGCTACGGGGAACATCCTATGCCTCTGGCCCTCAAAGTGACAGCAGCTCTCAATTTTTACACCTCTGCATCATTTCAGGGGCCTACCGGAGACCTTTGTGGGGTCACACAGTCAGCAGTGCACTGCTGCATCAGGGAGGTCACCAATGCCCTGTTCCGGAGGGCTGGTGACTATATCTGCTTCACGACAGAACCTGGAAGCCAAGCCGAGAGGGTCACCGGTTTCTGCTCCATTGCGGGATTCCCATAGGTGCAAGGGGTCATAGACTGCACCCATGTGGCCATCAAGGCTCCCACCGGGTGACCAGCTGAATACGTAAACCATAAGGGCTTCCACTCAATCAATGTGCAGCTCGTATGTGATCACCGGAAGCGATTCATGCAAATCTGTGCCCGCTTTCCAGGCACCTGCCATGACTCCATCATCCTGCGCCAGTTGCCGTTGCTGTTCACTGAAATGGCTCAGATGGAGGGGTGGCTTCTTGGAGACAAGGGCTATCCCTTTGCAGACATGGCTGCTGACACTGGTGAGACACCCCAGCACTTCTGCAGAACAACGATACAACGCCAGCCACGGAGCTACAAGAGCCACCATTGAACAGGCGATCGGCATGCTTAAAATGCGATTCCGCTGCCTGGATCGATCGGGAGGTGCCCTGCAGTACAGGCCGGAAAGGGTAGCTCGCATCATTACAGTTTGCTGTGCTCTGCACAACTACACACTCAATAAAGGGGAGGCCTTGCAGGATAAGGAGAGACATGAGCAGGACTCATCCTCGGACGATGATGGCGCTGAGGTCTTACTGCAGGGAAGGCACATGGGAGGACAGAGAACATCCAGGCACTGCATGCAGGGCGAGCAGTGAGCTAAGGATGCACGGCAGCACCGCATTACTCAAAGGTTCTCCACGCCACAGGAACCACCATGGGCTCTGCACGCCACACAGCACCCTCATTCACCTAAAATAAAAGCAAAATACTGCAGATGCTGGAAAACTGAAATAAAAACAAGAAATTCTGGAAATGCTCAGCAGGTCTGGCAGCATCTGTGGAGACAGAAGCAGACATTTCCGGTCAGTGACCCTTCTTCAGATGCCATATGGTCTACTCCTGTTCCTATTTTTTATGTTCTTATGTTCTTACATGTGTGTCTGACCTGCCTGCTCTTTGTTAGCCTATCATTATGATTTATTTAAATTCACTACCAGTGAAAATCAAAGGGGTTAAATTGGGCCGCATAGTGCCGATTTTCAGGTGATATGCAACCTCCTAAGGTCCCAAAATGGCCAGCAGGGAGAGTGCACACACTGACTGGAATGTTAGGTAAGGGCAAACAATAGCATTTGTCCATTTTCATATGCAAATAAGAACCTCAATGCCTGTTTCAGGTCCCTGCTACAGTTTTGGTTTGCCCAAGGTAAACCAACCCTAACTATCGCATAAATAGAGAGAAATACTCACTACAATCATTCCCAGTCCCGGGATTCCTGTTGTCTGATCTCCAGCCTCTAAATTCCCCCTCCATCCCTCCACCCACCACCACTGTGGTCCCAATATCAGGCCTCTCAATCTACTTATCGCCCACCCAAAAGCAATCATGAGCTCCCGATAAACGTAACAACCACCTGACAGCAGTCCCAAGCTCCCAATCAGCAAAATAACCCCTGACAGCAATCACGAGGCCCTTGATCCACTTACCTGATGCTGCCTCCTTCCACAATGTTATCTTCATTATGATGAAGTATGCAGCCCAATATCCTCGCACCTTACCACTCATGCGCGGGGGAATATTGCTGCACTGGGCGGGTGCCCAAAAGTGAGTGCTCCCAAATGTAACAATGCAAGTGTTTATGATTTACATCATGTCTCCCAGTGGTGATACAGTTAAGTGTATGTATCTGGCCCAGCCCCTGATAAAGCACCCATATTTACTCCAATAGCAGGTTAACAACAGTATTACATTTAGAACATAGAACAGTACAGCACAGTACAGGCCCTTCGGCCCACGATGATGTGTCGACCCTTTAACCTACTCTAAGATCAAACTAACTACCGACCCTTCATACTACGATCATCCATGTACCTATCCAAGAGTCGCTTAAATGTCCCTAATGTATCTGCTTCTACTACCACCGCTGGCAGTGCATTCCACGCACCCACCACTCTCTGTGTAAAGAACCTACCTCTGACATCTCCCCTAAACCTACCTCCAATCACCTTAAAATTATGCCAACTGGTGATAGCCCTTTCCGCACTGGGAAAAAGTCTCTGGCTATCCACTCTATCTATGCCTCTCATCATCTTGCACCCCTCTATCAAGTCACCTCTCATCCTTCTTCGCTCCAATGAGAAAAGCACTAGCTCCCTAAACCTTTCTTTGTAAGACATGCCCTTCAGTCCAGGCAGCATCCTGGTAAATCTCCTCTGCACCCTCTCTAAAGCTTCCACATCCTTCCTATAATGAGGCGACCAGAACTGAACACAATATTCCAAGTGTGGTCTAACCAGGGCTTTATAGAGCTGCAGCATAACCTCGCGGCTCTTAAACTCAATCCCCCTGTTAGTGAAAGCCAACACACCATACGCCTTCTTAACAACCCTATCAACTTGGGTGGCAACTTTGAGCGATCTATGGACGTGGACTCCAAGATCCCTCTGTTCCTCCACACTGCCAAGAATCCTATCTTTAAGCCTATATTCTGCATTCAAATTCGACCTTCCAGAATGAATCACTTCACACTTTTCCAGGTTGAACTCCATCTGCCACTTCTCAGCTCAGCTCTGCATCCTGTCAATGTCCCGTTGCAACCTACAATAGCCCTCCACACTATGCACAACTCCAGCAACCTTTGTGTCATTGGCAAACTTACTAACCCAGGTAATTTGCCAGATACCTTCTTGCCCCAAGAGAGAGCTCTTTTCCTCACATTAGTTGGGGCTCAATCTCAGATGTCACAGGTGAAAGGACAATGTTTGAACCCACTGACCCCCAAGTCTCAATAGATTTACTCTGTGGATCCAAGAGCAGCCAACACAGATGGCTGGGGTCAGGTCCACCTCTTGTCCAGTATATGAGGAGCAGGGGAAATTTAAACAGTTCAGAAACAAAATAAATTTGACCTGGATGAGGTAATCTGTTTCCTTCTGATTGGTCACAGAGACCTGAAATGTTGACTCTGTTCTTCTCTCCACTTATGCTACCTGACATGCTGAGTGTTTCCAACGTTTTCTGTTTTTGTTCCATTCTGTTTGATGTTTATGGTATGGCTATGTTCAGATCTCTGTTTATCTCTTATAGTGCACTTGCTGTGCTACATAAGACGATGGTAGCATAGTGGTTATAATGATCTGGTGACGTGAGTTAATTTTTTAAAAATTTGTTCATAGGACATGGGTGTCACTAGCTAGGTGAGCATTTGTTGCCCATCCCTAATTGTCCTTGAACTGAGTGGCTTGCTAGGCCATTTCAGAGGGCATTTAAGAGACAACCACATTGCTGTGGGTCTGGAGTCACATGTAGGCCAGACCAGGTAAGAACAGCAGATTTCCTTCCCCAAAGGACATTAGTCAACCAGATGGATTTTTACACCAATGGTTTCATGGTCACCATTAGACTAGCTTTTTAATTCCAGAATTATTAATTGAATTCAAATTTCACCATCTGCCATGGTGGGATTCAAACACTTGTTCTCAGAGCACTAGCCTGGGCATTGTCCAGTGACATTACCACTACGCCACTGCCTCCCCGTTAATCCACAGCAGCTGGTGGAGCTCAAATTTAGTCCATTAAATAAATCTGGAAGTATTTTAAAAATCATCAGTAATGGTGACCATGTAACTACCAGATTTTCATAAAAATCTATCTGGTTCATTCATGGGTCTGTTTTTCCTGGAGCGAAGGAGGCTGAGAGGGGACATGACAGAGGTATATAAAATTATGAGAGGCATAGATAGGGTAGATAGCCGGAGTCTGTTTCCCATGGTAGGGCTGACTAAACCTAGAGGGCATAGATTTAAGGTGAGAGGGAGGAGGTTTAAAGGGGATCAAAGGGATAAATTTTTCACACAAAGAATAGTGGGTATCTGGAATGAGCTGCCTGAGGAGGTGGTGGAGGCAGGAACAGTAGCAACATTTAAGAGACGTTTGGACAGGTACTTGAATGAACAAGGCATAGAGGGACATGGAATTAATGCAGGCAGGTGGGATTAGTATAGATAGGCATTATGGTAGGCATGGACGCAGTGGGCCGAAGGGCCTGTTTCTATGCTGTACGACTCTATGACTCTATGTTCTTTTGGGAAGGAAATCTACCGTCCTTACCCGGTCTGGCCTATATGTGACTCCAGACTCACAGCAATGTGGTTGTCTCTTAACTGTCTTCTGAAATGGCCTAGTAAACTACTCAGTTGCCAGGAAGGTGGCTCACAGCCACCTTCTCGAGGACAATTGGACAAATGAATTGGCACATCTAAGTTTTCTTCAGATGAAGATATTACAAACAGGATCTAATTCTGATTTCTGCGATTTGGCTGATGTGTAGTCGATGAGATAAGCGCAACTTCAGGATCTTTGAGGTGAGTTGCAGTAACCGAAAATTACCAATGAATGAATCTGAGTCTGACGTTTGTCTTCAAATACAATATACTGAAGTTTAATGATTTTCTTCAAAAGGTTTCAAATTAACTTTGAAGTACAATAATGACAAAGCAGCATGTGGTATACTAAAGTGAAAAAACTTGATTGAATCCTTTTGACCGAACCATGTATCTTTTGGGGCAAGTTAGTGTGACCCCAATTTCTGTCGTGTTAGGAATTTAGCAAGAAGGAGGTCAGTCAAGATAGCCCAAGGCCGGGAGAGCTTAGAAATAATCGTATATTGACCACTATTCTATTTTGAAAAGCATAACCCACCAATTGCCATAGTGCGGAGAGGTACTGGAGTATAGAGGGCTTGGGCTGGCTGTTAGGGCCTCCTGCAAGTCGTCGGAATCAATATCTAATCTACTGAGTCTTGTAGCGGAAGTGATGATGAATTCGAGGCCATTAATAGCTCCACTCATGAAGCAGGGTAATCTCTACCAGACGCATTGTCCCCCAGCAGGTGTGCTGGTTGCCAGTGCTCCTTCAGATAACACCAGTTTTATCTCTGCGAGCATTGCTTTTTGTAACTTACAGCTGAAGCATCCTTTGAGGATAGGAATATTTGGGCTCTGTTCAGGGTTTAGTTCACTATTGAACAAGTGTTGTATCAAGTGTGTTTTGTGCCAGAATTTTCTTCTCTTCAGTGCAATGTCTCACGTTTACAGAAAGGAAAGGCTCAAGTTTGATTCTTTATGCTGCTAATTTCCCATAAAGAAATTAAAGAATTTGCATTTATATAGCACCTTTCACAACCTTGGGAAGGTTTTAAAGTGCTGCATAGCCAATTAAATACTTTGGAAGTGTAGTCACTATCATAATGTAGGAAATGCGGCAGCCAATTTTAGTCATGTGCTCAGCGCATGCATGGACAGCCAGTTCAGGGGTAGTATTAATGGTCATCCACCTTCAAGGCCACAGTTGGTACTGGGGAATTGCGAAGAAAACAGAGGGATACTGTCACATAAAAAAACATTCGAAAAGAATGAGCATTCAGGCTTTAACATCACTGCAATTTGGATTGTACTAAGCACAGACATAAGTTTTTTTCAGGCTAAGTAGTATTTATTTAGAATTAAATGGCAATATGATGCATAAAATAATTTGGCAAATGCTGTCAGTTCCATGCAATAGAGAATTATAATGAGAAAAGTCCATAATGGGGTAAATACCCATTTCCATACCTTCTGAACAAATCTAATTAGCTTTTGTGTTGTGCTCGTAACAGGGAATGCAATTTCAGTAGGTTGCATCTTCTTTTCCCCTTTCACTTGGAGATCAATTGAACAATGACATATGCAAGGTAGGACTCATTTTAGAGAGCTCGTCATCTGACCTAAGTCTCAGAACACAGAAATGATTTGCTGAATTTGGAGACCTTCCCTTTTCATATTGTTTTGATTTTCAATGATTCCTGGATCTAGATTTTTATTTCCAACATCTGGACGTGGTGATTCCAGTACTTTCTACCAAATTTTAGGCAATGGTAAATCATAGGCAGTGCAACCAACTTCTGATAGGTACACCTAGCAAGCAAAAGAAAGAGCATGCATTTATATAGCGCCTTTCACACCCTCAGTAAGTCCCAAAGTGCTTTACAGCCAATGAAGTTCTTTTGAAATGTAGTCACTGTTGTAATGTAGGAAACATAGCAGCCAATGTATGCACAGCAAGCTCCCACAAACAGCAATGGGATAATGATAATTTATTTTTGGATACTAAGGAAGTTAAGGGTTATTGGGATAGTGCAGGATGGTGGAGTTGAGGTAGAAGATCTGCCATGATAGTATTGAATGGCGGAGCAGGCTCAAAGGACCAAATGACCTCCTCCTGCTCCTATTTCTTATGTAACATTGGTTGAGCGATAAATATTGGCCCAGTAATCCAAGGAAAACTCTCAGCATTCTTCTTCAAAATAGTGCCATCGGATCTTTTGGATCCACCTGAGAGGGCAGAGAGGACCTTGGTTTTAACGTCTCATCTGAAAGACCGCACCACCAATGGTGCAGCACTGAAATACTGGCAGCCTAGATTTTGTGCTGAAGTCTCTGGAATGAGCCTGAAACCAACTGACTCAGAGATGTGAGTTCTACCCGCTGAACCAAGGCTTTTACGCTCAGAAGATACAACTCAGGCCATGATGGCTGATTAACAGAAGAGGTTGTTGTTGAATTCTGTAGATGCTACAGCTTCCTGCAACATTCAGTTAACCATAAAATCCTGATGAGGCTCAGACACGCTTTTGTTTGCATAGTTTCCCACCATGTGCATATTACCAAATGCAAAGGAGAAACCAGTTTTTTTTTCCGGAAATGGAAGCAATCTGCTTTTTTCCCCGTGAGTGAGAATTAGCAGACATTGTCCAAATTTAGTTTTAAGCTGGCACACCCAAATCAACATATTTGCCAAATCTTCCAGTCAATGCATTATCTTGTATGTGACACATTGCAGGCTGTGCACTAAATTGTATATAACACACTACAGCCTGTGTCAACATGTATGTAGCAGACTCTAGCCTTGTGTGCAGCTCCACATGGAACACATTCCAGCAAGGTGTGTTATTGGGGGGGGAGATTTTAATTTTGGGGCCAGGAGTGAAGAGGCCGGTTCCATTTGAGGACCAGACCTCATTTAAATAGAACCAGCGAGCTGCAGCCAAACTGGTGTCCCAACGTATCTCACCAGATTCAGGCCGGCCAATATTGGACGGCCCAGAGGTGGCCGACTGAGGCCAAGATATGTCCATCCTGGAGGGTGGTGTTTAATGATCACCGAGGGTAGGGTACTGGGTCGGCGGCAGCCCAGATTATTTTTGTGGAGATCGGAAGAGCATTCCTATTCTGCCCAGCCACACAAAACTAGTTTAAAAGTTACCAATACAGGACCTCTCCTACTGTGCTGCCAGTGAAACTGGTTAGAGAGTGCTCAGCACAGGTGCTGCTCAGTTCTGTGTTAAAATGGCAATTAGGGTCTTATGTATATCCTATGAACCCCGACTTGCCTTTAAAAGGGCCTAATGCCTGAAACAGGCAGGCACTTTTGTCCCCCAGAGCAGGCGCCTCTAATAATTGGACTGAATATTGACGCAGCCGCCTGGCCTTATAGCACATGACTTTACTCAACCGACCCAAGTGTTAGTGCTGTGCTTTGTTGAAGCACTATAAATGGTTCTATGCTTAGCCATGTAGAGAACTTCAATTCAGTCACTGTCAATCTACAGCCTGATTACATCAAATTACACATTTTCATTAATTGTAGCCGTGGTGTAACCACAAATCTCGTTAATTACACCGGGTGGGTGTCACTAAACGCAACCTTTAGCGCATTGGTGCTGGCTTGTAAGTTCCCACTTTGTTAACACCAATTTTTCCAAGTTAAATTCAAGCCTCTCTGCGTACTGCAGCCTGCTGTATTACTGTGCAATATATAAATCAAGAGTTTTATGCAATCAGGTTTTCTGTACATCATTATAAATGGATGCTGCATCTTAAGAAAGTTCTTTATCTGGGTCCTATCTATGACTTCTCATTTACAGAGAGACTGTTTCAAGAGCAAAATAACCATGCCATTCCCTGTTCTGTTCTATTTTTGTAATCCAGCTTCATTGTAGGTTGAAAGGTAACATTATATTTTCTCTGATATGCAGGTTGAGGCTTAGACCCTATTTAACCTGGATCAGGGAGCTGGGAAAGAAATTCGCCTAGAGGGGACAGATAGTGGAGACTGATGTGGCAAAGCAAAAAAAAAGCTCAACAAAATAAGGTCTAAAAGAGCAATCCCATATGGTCATAAAATAATGGTCTGTGACCTGCTGGCCACACCAGTGCTTGCTTTTCCAGGGTGGAGGATTTTAAAAGACTGAATTAAACAATACAAGAAGGGAAAGGTGAATTAGTTGGAGTCACGTTTGAGGGCTGCAGGGTGGGGAGGAACAGGCGACTGCTGTGGATTTTAGAAATTCAACACCACTGACTATTCACATCCCTTCGCTGTCCCTGATACGAAAGTCACGAAGAACAGATTTAGGATAATAACAGTGTGGTGACCTTTGTGACCTCGTGGCTGAAAATTGTCATGTTTGGCCAGGGTAGTATCAGGCTGCAGGACCTCAGGGACCACCTTTCTCAGGTGGTGAGCTGAATGCCTGGCCAAATGCTCAGCCTGAGAATATGCAGTAACAGAGCTTAAGTGACCTCCCCAGGGTGAGCATCCTGCTCAGGTTTAACTGCCGAGACTTTTTACCTTAATCAAACACCCCTTCCCTCCCTCCAACTTTAAATGCTTAATGCTTCAGTGCTTCGTTTATTGGCTTAGGGGATGTAACCTTAAAGTCAGAACCAGGCCATTCAAGAGAGAAGTTGGGAACCATTAATTCACGGAATAAAATAGAAAGACTTGCATTTATGTAGCGCTTTTCATGACTACTGGATGTCTCAGAGCTCTTCACAGCCAGTGAAGTACTTTTTGAAGTGTAGTCACTGTTGTAATGTAGGAAACACTGCAGCCAGTATGTGCACAGCAAGCTCCCACAAACAGCAATGTAATAATGACCAGATTGTCTGTTTTTTTGTGAAGTCGGTTGAGGGATAAATATTGGCCAGGACACCGGGGAGAACTCCCCTGCTCTTCTTCAAAATAGTGTCACGGGAGCAGGCAGATGGGGCCACACAAAGAGTGGTACTAGAACTCTCCCACATAAAAGCAGTTTGTACTAGCTCAATCAAAAAATTTAAATCTGAGATTGATAGATGTTTTTCGAGCCAAAGGTTTGAAGGAACATGGAGTCAAGGCGGGTGAATAGAGTTAAGATACAGATCAGCCATGATCTCATTGAATGCAGAAACAGTCTCGAGGGGCTGAATGGTCTCTTCCTGTCCCTATTTGACTCCCAAAAAAACTTTTCTTTGAAATTGTGTCATGGGATCTTTTACGTCCAGATGAGAGGGCAGACAGGGCCTCGATTTAATGTCTCATCTGAAAGACAGCGAGCGCAAATTTGGGCTCCGTAGCAGCCGTTGTTTCGGCACTACAGGTGCTGTTTTGGTACCAAAATGGTATCTTCACCACACACGCACATTTCCAACACAGCCGGCAAAAAATGCCATCTTGTTAAGGGTGCTATGTGCCGAAAGTATGCAGTGTAGGCAGATTGTTACACTGATTTGACGCCAGCACTGCCATTTTCGACCTCACTGCTCCAGGTTGCACCCTCTCTTAAACACACACAGCTGAACATGCATTCAGTAGCAGGAAGGAAAACCCCCCAAACAGTGCTATTTATGGAATCATCAACTACTTTCAGGTTAGTCCTGATTAATCTTTACTGGCTCTGTTTGAGTTTGAGGAAGTGCTTTGTGGTTTGAAGAGTTGCTTAATAGCTGTTGAAGAATAGAGGGAGTGGTGCCGCAGGTGGAGGTGGCCTTGGTTGCGACTGCAAGGATTCTGGTCAGACCACTTGCTCCCAATCATGGGTGCTATTGGTTGCAATTCCCCTTGGGTTTCAGCATGAGCAGAAGATGAAGTAGCGTCAGCAAAGAAGAGAACAAGCTGCTCACAGGGGAGGAGGAGGAGGAGGGTAGCGTAGAGGCAGGATCTGCATGTGATGAGTCACCGGACACGGGTGGCCTGCAGCAAGGGCATGGGGAAAGAGTCGCATGGCTGCCAGCTTGACAAAGGGTGAGGTTGCATTCGTGTTCTGCTGCAGTGGACTCAGTTGAGGACTTTGATGGGGCAGTATGCAGAAATAGGCTGATGAAGATGCACACAGAAATATTTGGTGCACTGGCAGACCGGCCATAAAGCCTGATATCACGATCAAGGAGCATAGAGGAATCTGGCTCCAACTTGGCACAGGGTTTTGTGGAGTGCTTATAGCTCATCCTTTCTGGCATGGAAGTGGCGGCCAATTCCAAGAGTACACTTGCGGAGCCAACCATGATGCAGCATCTGATGGCCAATGTCTCAGCACAAGCAGATGCCAGGCAATGCCTGAGTGCGGCAGTGGAAACTCAGATTGATGTCATGAAATCTCAGCTTGTTGCCATGCAGGCTCACACTGGTGTCATCATGGCTGTGGATATCAGTGTTCAAAGAGCTTTCAGGGTCTCACAGCAGCTCAGGAATCTGTAGATTACTCGGATTGCTGAGGTGCTGCCCTGGGGGAAGCAGCAGTGGCTCCCTGCAGAATGAACCTCCTGTCCTCTTTCATGATGACAGCATTCGTGCTACCGCTACTGCCACTCTGCTAGTACTCCTACTGTTGACTGTTAGCTAGCCAGTCAGACTGCTGTCGCCCATACCCCCATAGGGTTATGGTGAAAGGAGGGGCAATGAAGGGAAGATGTGCAATGCTGACAACATTTGCAGTATGTATATCGGAAGAGATTGTGGGATGAGGGGAAAGTGTGATGTGAGAAGGTGGATTCTGTTGGAACATACCGTAGTCTTCGATGGCCTCAGTGATGACCACTTCAATTATGGCGACAACCATCTTCTCCATGGTGGTGAGGATGTGCAGCTCTGCCTGTCTTCCACTGGTGAGCTCATGCTGCCTCCAGTTACGCGCCACTTTGTTCTGCAAGAGAGAGGGAAGTATGTCAGTGAGTGTGATGAAAATGTTTTGGGTGGATAGCTGGCAGTGTGTGCAAGCTGTGAGATGTGGGTGTGATGCTTGCAGCTAAGTGTGTAAGGATGTGGTGAAGCTATGAATGTGAAGTATAAGTTGTGCTTGATAGTGGTTTTTGGTAAATACGTTTTTTTAAATTCGTTTTTAGGATGTGAGCATTGTTGGCAAAGCCAGCATTTATTGCTCATCCCTAATTGCCCTTGAAAAGGTGGTGGTGAATCACTGCAGTCCATGTGGTGTAGGTACACCCACAGTGCTGTCAGGAAGGGAGTTCCAGGTTTTTAACCCAGCGGCAGTGAAAGAACAGTGATATAGTTCCAAGTCAAGATGGTGTGTGGCTTGGAGGGGAACTTGAAGGTGGTGGTGTTCCCATGTGCCTGCTGCCCTTGTTCTTCCAGGTGGTAGAGGTCGCAGGTTTGGAAGGTGCTGTCAAAGGAGCCTTGGCGAATTGCTGCAGTGCATCTTGTAGATGGTACACACTGCTGCCACTGTGGGCTGGATGTGGAGAGGGTGAATGTTTCAGCTGGTGGATGAGGTGCTGATCTAGCGGGCTGCTTTGTCCTGGATGATGTCGAGCTTCTTGAGTGTTGTTGGAGCTGCATCCATCCAGGCAAGTGGAGAGTATTCCATCACACTCCTGACTTGTGCCTTGTAGATGGTGGACAGGCATTGTGGAGTCAGAAGGTTGGTTACTCGCCACAGAATTCCCAGCCTCTGACCTGCTCTTGTAGCCACAGTATTTATGTGGCTGGTCCAGTTAAGTTTCTGATCAATGGTAACCCCCAGGATGTTGATGGTGGGTGATTCAGTGATAGTAATGCCATTGAACATCAAGTGGAGTTGGTTAAATTTTCTCTTGTTGGAGATGGTCATTGCCTCGCACTTGTGGTTACTTGTCACATAACAACCCAAGCCTGAATGTTGTCCAGGTCTTGCTGCATACAGGCATGGACTGCTTCAGTAACTGAGGAGTTGCGAATGGTACAGAACATTGTGCAAACATTAGCGAACATCCCCATTGCTGACCTTATGATGAAGGGAAGGTCATTGATGAAGCATCTGAAGATGCTTTGGCCCAGGGCACTACCCTGAGAAACTACTGCAGGGATGTATGGGGCTGAGATGTTTGGCCTCCAACAACCACAAACATCCATTTGACTTCAATTTTGCTAAGGCTCCTTGATGCCACACTAGGTCAAATGCTGCCTTGATGTCAAGGGAAGTCACTCTCACCTCCCCTCTGGAATTCAGCTCCTTTATCCATGTTTGGACCTAGGCTGTAATGAGGTCTGGAGCTGAGTGCCCCTGGCAGAGCCCAAACTGGGCATCAGTGAGCAGGTTATTGATAGTACTGTCAATGACACCTTCCATCACTTTGCAGATGATTGAGAGTAGACTGATGGGGCAGTAATTGGCCAGATTGATTTTGTTCTGCTTTGTGTACAGGACTACCTGGGCAATTATCCACATTGTTGGGCAAATGAATGTGTTGTAGCTATACTGGAAAGGCTTGGTAGGGGTGCAGCTAGTTCTGGAGCAGAAGTTTTCAGTACTAAAGCTGGAATATTGTCAAGCCCATAGTCTTTTTTGTATATAATTTCTTGATATCACATGGAGTGAATCGATTTGGCTGAAGACTGGCATCTATAATGGTGGGGGCATCAGGAGGAGGCCGAGATGGATCAACCACTCGGCACTTCTGGCTGAAGATGGTTGCAAATGCTTCAGCCTTGTCTTTTGCGCTGATGTGCTGGGGTTGCCCACCAATGAGGATGGGGACATTTTTGGAGCCTCCTCCTCCTGTTAGTTGTTTAATTGACCACCACCATTAAAGACTGGATGTAGCAGGCCTGCAAAGTTTTGATCTAATCCATTGGCTGTGGGATGGCTTGGCCCTGTCTATTGCATGCTGCTTCTGCTGTTGAGCATGTATGTAGTCCTATGTTGTAGCATTACCAGGTTGACACCTCATTTTTAGATATGCCTGGTGCTGCTCCTGGCATGCTCTCCTACACTCCTCATTGAACCAGGGTTGGCCCCCCTTGGCTTGATGGGTATGGTAGAGTGAGGGATGTGCCAGGCCACGAGGTTACAGATTGAGGTTGAATACATTTCTGCTGCTCAGTGATTGGGGTGTGGTGAATTGTACAGTGTCTGAGGCTAGTTGTAAGGATGTGGCATTTGAAGATGAATTCACTGACATTGATCACTCGTGTGAGGTGGTGAAACATTCCTGTGGCACTGTATCCAGGTCCTCGAGGTGACACTGTTCACATTGACCTCAGTGCTTATCTGCTCCCATTCCCTTCTAAGTGCTTATCTGGAGGGTCTCTTGGCCCCTTGAGGATACAGGGCATCTCTCCACCTGTCCATCTCCTGTACCAGGGCCTGGAATGCTGGATGGAAAATCTGGGAGCCTGCTCTCTGCAATGTTGCACCATTTTCCCACATCCAATAAGTCAAACACTCTTCTGCAACGATTTCCAGTACCTGCTGCAGCCAGAATGCACCTTGCCTTTAAGTAGTGCAGTCTGGCTTTAAGTGGTACGAGCCTCACATGAACTTGGGCCCCCTGCTGAGGTGTGCAGCTACTCAACAGTGCGTTCAGTACTGGATGCATGCCACTATCATTTATAATAAGCAGCACAAGGTTTGTGTGCTGCCTACATTACTTTGAATGGGCACGAGGTCATTGTACATTGTGATCCCTGCACCCGTTTTTGGGGGCGATCGAATTTTTAGCCCAGCACCTCAGACAGTGCAGCACTCCCTCAGAACTGCACTGAAGTGCCAGCCTAGATCATGTGCTCAAGGACCTGAAGTGGGACTTGAACCTGCAAACTTCTGATTAAGAGGTTAGAGTGCTACTTTATAACTAATTTCTACCCCCAGCTGTTATGTATGAGCCTGAGTGGGCTCTGATTGTGGAGAACACTGTATCTGTGGTATATTGTCCAAAGCACTGTCTTGTGATGAACCCCACTTAAAGTTAACCTTGTGCAGATTCTTCTTACAGGCAACAAAGCTCCTCCTAACGGATAAATCTCGATTTAGACCTTATGTGAGTAAAATTCATTAGAATGACATTCTGTAGTGTTACGAAAGTGTTTCTGCGTTTTGTTAAATATATTTTTTGAGGACTCATTTTTGAAATATTGAAGAAATGTAAAACTTTGGGGTTTTCAAAGGGGGTCATGTAAATGTCACTTGACTTTGAAATAACAGGACCTGGAAATGGTTTTTAAAAGGGGCACTGAGAGGTCTTGTGAGGAAAACAAGCCTTTCCGGGAAACCACTTGACTTGCAACAACAACAGAGAACTTTGGACACCTTGAGAAGTTGTTTACAAAGAAGTGACAGGTCAGGATTGATGGAGGTCAAAAGGTTGACCTCCTGTTGTCTGTTTCGCTTTGAATTGTGTTGAGTTGGGGTTGAACTGTATATAAAGGGAGAGAACTTCCAAGGAGAGTAGAGAATTTCCAAGGAAGGAGAGAAGACCACAACCCAGCTCAGCTTTCCAGCACCTTTCTAAAAATTATATCTGTTGTTTCTTCAAGAATGAGCAAGTATTCAGCCCAAGTATTTTTTGTCTGTAGTAGAGCTCTAAAAACAAAAATCCCTTTATTTTTCCAGTTAACTGGTGTGTGTGCGTGTGTGTGTCTCAAAGGTAAAAAGGGAACTTTAATATTTCAATCTGTGTGTTTATGCTTTACTTCATTACTGGATAAGACTTGTTTTATAATAAACTGATAATTTTGTTGTTTATTAGAGAAACCTGGTTGGTGTGTTTTATTCTGGGATAACAATAGAGTTTATGATTGATCGTATCGGTAAGTGGGAAAAAATTTAAATATATGTTGTGACCCGCGGAGAAGTGGAACTAGAATAAACAGTGCACATCGCCTGTCTTGGTCATAACAGTAGGAAGACGGAGAGAGAGAATGAATTAAGAAAACCAGGAAATGTAATCCATTTCATTTTGATAAACAATTTTAAAAGTAGGTAAAGAAAATCAGTTGAATAAAACAAGAACATCAATTTGCAAACATAACACCACACAAGACAGGGCTTGGTGCTGCCTTTCAATAGAAAGAAATGTGTTAGGAAAAGGGGTTAATGCTCATGTCTTTTAAAAATGCAGAAAAGGTGATTGCTGTGTGCGAGTGTGCTGGCCTTGCCCTGAACGAAGCTTTTGTGAATTGTAGATTTTCCAATCGATTTCTGACTCCAATGAAAAGATCTCTTGCCATTTAATGGAAGAATTGGACAATAACACTATATTGATGACTTCTGCCTAAATACCATTTTTGAAAAAAAGGCTTTTGAGAATCTGAAACATATTGCTTTGTAAGTACATTCTTTTAAAAATTAAGCTTCTCAGACAGACAGCACAATGGGTTATGGGCTATGCTAAACTTCATGGAATGATGTGCTTCACCTAATGTTTTAACCCTTTCCTCAGCACAGTCCAGTACAACATTCTTTATAACGCTTGCATCCCAATTCTAGGACATAACAAACAGTGAATCTGGCTCCCTCTCAGAAACAGAAAGCTACAAAATCATCGCCCAGTTGTTCCAATGGTTTAGTGGCTAAACAGACCATGTTACTGAAGACAACAGATGGTGCAGCATGTGAAACTATACCTCAGGAAGATACAGTAAGTAATTGTCCTTAATTTTAGGGCAGAAGTCCCAAGGCAAATGATGAGCCATAATTATAGTGAATAGGAACCTTTGCATATGTTATATAAAATAGGATCTTCAGTATATTGGAATAGTCCAGCATGTACATATTCTAGAGAGCAGAACAACAAGTACATATTACAAACAGTGTACCATTGATATCCTAATAGAGAGTAGCACAGCCTTAAAATAATACTTACACTGCTCAATGCAGTGCTAAGCTATACAGATCAGGGTTTTTGCTTTGTGCTCCTAGTTTGAACCTGCCACTGGAGAGTGCATAGAATAAATTTTGAACTTGCCGCCTGAATTTGGTGATACAGATCAACTTCCTGTTAGAAATCAGTCAGTTTCCAAAACTGGGCGGCCAAACTGTAACGCCCAGTTTCACAGCAAGATACCAAGTTGGGAATCTACTCCCATAGAATCATAGAATAGAATCTTACAGCTGAGAAGGAGGTCATTCGGCCCATTGTGCATGTGCCGGCTCTTTGAAAGAGCTATTCAATTTGTCCCAATCCCCTGCTCTTTCCCATAGCCCTGTAAATTTTCCTTATTAAGTATTTATCCAATTCCCTTTTGAAAATTACTTTTGAATGTGCTTCCACTGCCCTTTCAGCAGTGCATTCCAGGTCACAGCAACTCGCTGCGTCAAAAATTTCTCCCTCATTTCCCCCCCTGGATTTTCCGCCAACAATCTTCAGGCTTTGGTTACTGACCCTCCTGCCGTGTGTGTTTATGCCAACTCTGCGATGATGCCCTTGTGACTGAACTCTCTGCCAGCACTCACTGTCTGAGCTTTCACATAAAGAACAGGTGAGGAGCAGAGGCTGGTCAGTCTGTGTGAAGCTGCACCCCAGAGCATCTGGAGAGAAAATAAAAATTACAAATCCATAATAGATGAAGCTGAGTACGGAGACAACAGGAGACTGGAGAAAATAAGTGGTTCATGTGTTTAAAGAGCGAATGAGTAATCTAAGAAGAGGACAAAAGAGTAAAATACCAGTGGGATTATCATAACACGAGGGGATTAATCGGATAGAGACCCTCTCAGCCTGACTCATTTGACAGACGCGTCGAGCTCTACACTGAGGCTGGTGAATCATTTCTTGTTTTGGCTATTACTGCAGCCTAACCACCAGCAGTATAATTACCATCATTACCAAAGTGGTAACTGGCAGGTCCCTGTGTGTCAGAATTACCTCTGTGGTAATTTCTCCTGCTACAGCTGTCACCCTCCCAGGGTGATTTGTTGATGAAATTGTTGCTTGCTGGAGTCTTGGAAGCAGGCTGCTATTTCAGATTTCCTAGGAACCCCTCTCTCTCAGGCAGTCACTGTGAATTGTTTTAATTTTTATTTTATATCTATATTTTTTCTTTGAAGATCCTGACAAGCCTGTTGTGCTTTGACATGTTGTGTTGAATGGAGATTGTATCAAAGCAATACTGTTTCTGCTCCTTTTCTTCCTTTGGCAGAGGCATTGACTGAAGCTGTATTTTAAAATACTTTGCAGGAAATCGAATATTTGCGCTCAAGCAATAGTTTGCCCTAAGACGCCCCAACCGCCTCCAAAGTCTTTCCCAGCCTCTTGTGCTCAGGGCGAAGAACCGCTTTGGGTTAATTTTGGCACGACAGTCATGTTTTTGGACCAAAGTTGCAAATATGACAAGAGCAGGAGTTTATTGAAATCAGATTGAGTTCATTCTGAGGAAAAGGATTCAAGTTCTTACCTCCTTTTAGATTACTTCTCTTTTTGCGCCTTTATTTCTCCTTGTGTCCTGACCCAATCAACACCACCAAAACAACAGTAACTTGGATTTATATAGCACCTTTAACTTAATGAAACATCCCATAGTGCTTCACACGAGCATTATAAAGGAAAATTTGGCACCAATCCACATTAGGACAGGTGACCAAAAGCTTGGTCAAAGAGGTAGGTTTTAAGGGGCATCTTAAAGGAGGAAAGTGAGGTGGAGAGGGTTAGGGAAGGAATTCCAGAGGTTACTGCCTTGGCAGCTGAAAGCATGGCCGCCATTGGTTCAGGGATTAAAATGGGGGACGCTTGAGACCACAATTAAAGGAGTGCCGATATCTTGGGAAATAGATTACCTGCTCATTCATCTCATTGTTGTCTGTGGAATATTGCTGTGCACAAGCTAACTTGTCTACATAAAATAGTCATTGCACTTCAAAATAACTCATAGTGTGTGAATCATTATGAGGCATTTTAATGAGATAAGATGCTATATAAATGTCTTTCTGTTCTGCCCCTCCTCTGCTGAAGGTGATGACTTATGCTGGGATATGGTTTAATGGCATCTCACCCAAGTAGCCAGGTTTCATACAGAACCTGGGCATTTATGGAGATATCTGCAGCAGCTCAGCAAGGCTTTGTTGACAGCACTTCCCAAACCCGTGACTTCCACTACCTAGAAGGACAGGGAACATTCTCACCTCCAAGTTCTCCTCCAAGTCACGCACAATCCTGACTTGGACATATATCAATTTCCTTCATTTTCGCTGGGTCAAAAACCTGGAACTCTCTATCTAACAGCACTGTGGAAGCACCTTCACTATACGGACTGCAACGGTTCAGGAAGAAGGCCCACCACAATCTTCTGGGATGGGGGGATTGTCCAATGAGGAGAGATTTAGTAGACTAGGCCTATATTTCCTAGAATGTAGAAGAATGGGAGGTGATCTCATTGAAACATATAAAATTCTTAAGGGGCCTGACAGGATAGATGCTGAGAGGGTGTTTCCTCTGGCTGGGAGTCTGGAACTAGGTGATCACAGTCCCAGAATAAGGGGTGGCCATTTAGGGTTGAGGTGAGGTGATTTCACCACTCATGGGGCTGTGAAGTTTTGGAATTCTCTACCTCAGGGAGCTGTGGATGCTCAATTGTTGAGTATATGCAAGATGAGTTTGATGGATTTTTGGAATACTAAGGGAATCGAGAGATATGAGAATAGTGTGGGAAGCTGGAGTTGAGGTAGAAGATCGACCACGATCTTCCTGAACAGAGGGGCAGGCTTGAAGGGCTGACTGACTCACTCCTGCTCTGATTTCTGATGTTGTGTTCTCAAGGAAAACCAGGGATGGGCAATAAATGCCGGCCTTGCCAGAAATACCCACATCCCAAAATTGGATTTTTTAAAGTACACAGTTGAGAGTGACCGTGTTCTTGCCTGGTGTCTATAGATGCATAGGGTTTAGAAATAGGTGCCGCTGAACCTGGAACAGGAACAGGAACACTCATAGACTTTCCTCTCTGTGCCCCTATGACCACTGAGATTACTTGGACTGTTTTTGTCACTATGTTAGCTGAGACCACCAAACATAACTCAGACCAAGGATTAAACCTGGTCACATGGTGATGCTGAGAGGATGTTTCCCCTCGTGGGGGAATCTGGAACTAGGGAGCAGAGTTTAAAAATAAGGAGTCCCCCATTTTAAGATAGAAATGAGGAGGAATATTTTCTCTCAGAGGCTAATCTTTGGAATTCTCTATTTCAGAGAGCAGTGGAGTCTGGGTCATTGAATATATTCAAGACTGAGTTAGACAGATATTTGATCTACTGGGGAATCAAGGGTTATGGGTGGGTGGGGGGGAGGCTGCAAGAAAGTTGAGTTAAGGCCACAATCAGATCAGCCATGATCTTATCAAATGGCAGAGGAGGCTCGAGGGGCTGAATGGCCTACTCTTGCTCCCACTTCTTATGATCTTACCAATTGCGTCATCAAGAGAGTTCAGGAGTTTCTTTTCATTGAGAACCCTTGGTGAAGAGAATAAATCCATAGTTCAGAGTAATTCCAAGGTTGAACAGGAGAAACCATGAAATAGAACAAGAAGCAATGGTTAGGTGACCCCCACCCCCCTCCCTACGCCCACCACCCCCATCCCCAACCTGAGATTTGACAATCAGGAGATTGCAGCAGGCATCTACAATTTTACAGTCATGGAGAAAAATAAGGTACGGTAGAAGATGGCAACAAATACTGATTTCAACGCAGTGAGGAGGCCGGGAGAGGAAGTGTGTGTTGGAGCTTAGAAAGGAAAGTTCAGAGAAGCAGCAATCCTAGTCTATCCATAATAAGAAGGCAAGAGACATTCAGTGTTGAAAGGAGAGGGTTTGGAGGTTACGAGCGAAAGAATGATTGACTAACATTGGCAGTTACTGCACAATGCCGTGTTATGCTAGGGGTGATGTTATTTTAGCATTTTAGCTTACATTACAAGCCAATAAGCCTTTAAATACATTCATTATATCACAGGGTGTGTTTAGAAAGGGTTACTGTACTCGGAAAATGGCAGCGTGGGGGGATGGGTGAAGAAGAAGTGTAAAAATAAATGCTGTCTGTGTGGGAAGCAATACCACTCTCTTGTTATGTTTTGCCTAGTAAGAGAAGCAAATTGTTTGCGGACACTGTGAGGTTGGCTATTGGTTTAAAACAAATCTCACACCACTGGGAACAGAAAGACACCTTGGGGGGAAATATTGATTGAGGTAAACTGAATTCTTAATAGCCTCTGAGGGCCAGAGGGATAGTGCACTTGTACTTAGGAAACAGGGGCCATCTGCTTAAGGACTGCTCGTCACTTTAAATATTGACAGGGATTGTCTCCAAGTTTGTTTTTAGAGAGCTGGTGAACTCATCTCCCAACCTTGATATTCCTCAAGAGGTTTTGCCAAAGTGCTAAAGTGAGGGTGATAAAAATTAGGCCCCGGCTGTTGCTGGTGACTTTTTGACCCTGTTATGATCATCACATGTTGAGGTCTGTACTGTAAAGCAGTGTTGTGGTGACTCATGATGCTGGTTAAAGTACTAATAATGGAAAAGCATAATTGAACAAGGAATTAAAAAGCCCAGGACCCAGTTATCTACTGGATAGGGTGCAAGTGAATGCCTTGTCAAATCTCTGGCATTCCACCTGCAAGAAAATCATGATAATGAAACATGTTGACTTCAGAATGTTGACTGCGCAACATTAACTTTATTCGTTGGAACACAGCAGTTGTATTCTATCACAACTGTTTGTGGACAACACTTGTCCAGTTAAATTTTATTTTAAAGGTGACGGGGTAAGGCTCCATTGTGTAGGACCAACTCCAAGGTTGAAAAGCATGAAAGAAGAAACAAGTCAGAAACTGGTTATTAGGTGACACCAATTCTTAGGTTTTATGAAGAGCTAAGAAACCAAATGGGAAACTGTTGGGGAAATGAAGATAAAATGAAGTCAGATGATAATTGTAGGTGTCAGATAACCTCCGAATGGTTCTGTTAGTTTACACAGTGAATAACTGAATGTGTCCAAACCACAGCCTGTGGCTTACAAAACACTAGCACCTCAGGTTCTACTTTGATTGTATTTCTTACTCCATATCAATGCACCAAAGGACAATCAGGTGCTGATCAAATCATTGCCAGAACACATTTTCAGCACACCATCCACATCGTCTGCTAGCATTGGCAGCTTGAAATAAATGGAAGTCAATGGATACACCTCAGTGATCCACAGAGACCAAGGGATGAATCTTCAATTGCAGGAGGGGGAGCAGGGCTGCGGCTGCACATTGAAAATTGTGTTCCTGGAGAATATCACTGGATCCCGACATCTCCGGAACGCAGTGCAGTTTTCAAAGGGAGGACGTGGGTGGGGTGGGAGCTGGGAATCCGCTCGCCTCCAAATTCACAGACAATTAATCTCCTTGAGGAGCATGTTAATTGGCCGGTGAGGGCCAAGATGCAGTTTTCAAATCTGAAATATCCAAACCCGAACCGTCTGGTGCAGGTTAGTGCACAGCTGGCGGGTTCAATGCCGGGAGCTGCAAATTTTTTTAAATTCTCCATTGAAGTCATCGGATGGAGTCCATATCCCTCGTTCCACCCAATCCTGTGGGTTTCCCACCCGCCCAGTAAAGTTAGAATTGCCCCCATGGTTTAGTCTGATGTGAAGAGAGTAGAATTTAAATAAATGGCTTGTTTGTTGAGGTTGAGTGTCTCTACTTGATTTAAAAAGGGTATCTGTTTCCTTTCTGGTCTGCCCCTTTGCACCTACTGTCTTGAGGGGACAAGCAAGTTGGAGTCCTGTTTCCAGGACTTCACTGATGTCTTTTTGAAAGCACGAACTGGCAGATGTCAGTGGCGTTGTGGTTAGCACCGCAGCCTCACAGCTCCAGCGACCCGGGTTCAATTCTGGGTACTGCCTGTGTGGAGTTTGCAAGTCCTCCCTGTGACCGTGTGGGTTTTCGCCCGGTGCTCTGGATTCCTCCTACAGCCAAAGACTTGCAGGTGATAGGTAAATTTGCCATTATAAATTGCCCCTAGTATAAGTAGGTGGTAGGGGAATTGAGGGAAGGTGGGGATGGGATAGGAATATGGGATTAATGGAGGATTAGTATAAATGGGTGGTTGATGGTTGACACAGACCCGGTGGGCCAAAGGGCCTGTTTCAGTGCTGTATCTCTAAATAAATAAAAGATGTATGAGTGGGGATTAGGGTAACTACTCCTCTAATGATGTCTGTTCATAATTTACCCAACTTGAGATCAGGTGCTTGCTCATAGGGTTAGTGTCCCTGACATCACATCCTTCCAGCTACAACGTAGTGCAATTGAGTCAAAGGAACATGAGATGCAACCAAAATTATAAATTTCTCAACATGACACAGGAACTTCTGGAACTTTCTGAAACCTTCTTTGAGGCAGGGGTCGATTTTGCAAATGTTCCAAATAAAATGAGCAGTTTTATTTTTAAGTGGTGACCCGTGCTTTCAGTTTCTAGGGTTTCCACGTCAACCCCACCTCCAAAATGAGGGATAGCAGACAGTTGGACTGGGCATGGAAGGAATCGGGCCTGACTTCAGCTGGCATGTTCTCCTAATTTAGTCATGGGTGAATTTGTCATGTATGTAGTTGAAGGTTAGGTTTTAGGAAGGGGTCTTAAAGGAGGAACGAGTGATGGAGAGGTGGAGAGGTTTAGGGAGGGAATTCCAGAGCTTAGGGCCTAGATGGCTGAAAGCATAGCTGCCAATAGTAAGGTGAAGGGAGTGGGGGACGGACAAGAGGTAAGAGTGCCCGGCAATGCAGTAGCCTAAAATCTGTTGCCAATTTGCTGGTGATCTGCCCAGGATATCCAGCAAGCGTCCACAGCTCACTGGCTTCATTTAAATGAGGCCCGAGGCCCAATATTGGGTGTGGCTAGGGCCCAGCCGTTCCTGCACAGGGATCATTCCCAGTGCCCAGTTCACACCAGTAAAAGGTCTTAGCTACACTTCTAATGATAGATTATTTCAAACATTTGTTTATGTAAAAACAAAATCTTCTTGTTCCTATTTCAAATATATTTTTTCACTCATTTCTCGCCTCTAATAATGCCAAGCGAGGTAAAGCCTGGATCGGGTATAAAATTAAAACCCGACCCGAGCCCGACCCAATAACAGCCGACCCGGACCCGAGTCCTCTAATTTTTTTTAAATGCCTGGCCTGACCCGAACCCGACACTTGTCGCCGAGTCTGGTCGGGTAGCCACACTTTAAAGCAAGGATAGGATCGGGCTCGATTGTAATATTTTCTGCAGTTGCATCTGCTGTTTCAGCTCACAGACAGGGGTAAAGAAAGCTCCTGCCATCCATGTAACTAGGCCAGCACAGATCAGCACCTCAATAGAAGAGAGGCAAAAGAAGAAAGTGGAAAAAAAAGGCTGCGTATGTGAAGGTTGTGGGAAAGGAAGACAAGAATGAAGGAGACACATGTTAGACCGCAGAGGGAAAGTAATCAGGTGTCAGCCATAGCTCAGTGGTTAGCACTCTGAACTCTGAGTTAGAAGGTTGTGGGTTCAAGTCCCACTCCAGGAAATGAGGCCAAAAATCTAGCCTGACACTCCAGTGCAGTACTGAGGGAGTGCTGCACTGTTTGAGGTGCGATCCTTCAGATGGGATGTTAAACTAAAGCCCTACCTGCCCTATCAGATGTATTCAAAAATCCCATGGCATTATTTGGAAGAGCAGGTGAGTCCTGGCCAATATTTATCCCTCAATCAACATCACTAAAAACAGATTATCTGATCATTATCACATTGCTGTTTGTGGGAAATTGCGGAAATTGGCTGCAGTGTTTCCTCCAGTGACTGCACTTCAAAAGTACTTCATTGGCTGTAAACTGTTTTGAGCGTTTTGGTCGTGAAAGGTGCTATATAAATGCAAATTCTTTCTTTTTGTCTTAAACGTGGCAGCACATCATTGCTGACCACTTTTCGAATATGAATATATGATAATCCATATGAAAAGTGCTGAAAGGAAGGCCTCATGTGATTTTAGCATCAGTAAATCAGAGTAGCTATTTACAATTTATGAAGAAAAAAATCAGTCTATATATGAGCAGTTTGAATAGAGCTAGGTTGGTGTGGCTAAAGTGATTTTTAAGAGTGTGAAGCATTGAGAGTCAGCCAGACAATAGATTATGCATTGGTTTTTAAGCATGCAGTTTCCACAAAGCTGACATTCTTGCCAGTGAGAAGAAAAGAAAGAGAAATATACAGACGTTACAAGCAAATGTGTTCTTAATGGGGAGCAACATTCAATCATTTCCTTCTCCTCCTACCCAGCCACCCACACCCCACCCCCCCTCCTCTCCACTTCCTCCCTCTGAGCTTTGAGCAACAGATGAATCTGTGTGCATTGCTCAATAAAGAATTGTTGCTCACAATAACAGCAACACAATAATCCCATTACAAGGACTGGTACACCTTGTGCTAAATCAACTCTGGTTTATGAAATGCGTCCTCACTCGGGACCTACTCAAGGACAGAAGTGGTCCAATTTAAAGGGATCGTTTTATTGACCCCCACAATGATTCACACCAGGTATTTGCAGCCTCTTAATATTTAAAAGAAAAAGAAAAATATTTACGTCTTGTCAGTGCTGAATGGGCGCTAATAATAATTTTTAAAATAGCATTGTGTGTACTTTACATTTGTAACAGATGGTCTCTGTGTAAAGCTTCCTCTTCAGTCCTTGTATTGGAGCATAATGGATTATATTGACATGAACAATCCCTTTAAGAGAGAAAGTATGAGGGAATGGGGGGTTGGGGTAAGGACGTAACAATTCTATGGCAGATATAAAGACAGTTTGAGTACATTAACTTCCATTAAAGCTTAAAAGACATACACAATAGGAGAGGGGGGGGAAATCAGGCACTTAATTGAACAACTGGTCAAAGCAAACTGCAGTATTACTGGTCTGGAAGATTTCCTGTGTATAGTGTGTTTTTAAGCATACTCTTATTAATGGCTGGTCAGGTCTTATTTTTACCTCTGAGAGTTGCAGGGGCAGATGGTTCCATCCATTTAAAATCATTAAAACCCCTCTAAGCAATTCCACTCCCCCTCCCAACCCACCAATCCATTCTGTTCTAATGTGAGTCTCGGTTCTCTGTGTGTGTTTTTTTAAACCAGATTCCTTTATGAAAGCAGCGGTCAAAAATGTAATGAATTCACTAAATCTAAAACCTCAATTGTCCAAAGGAAGGCTTTAAAAATACAATGGGATTAGCCATTTTTTTCTTCTTCAAGGGCAGTTGAATAGGTGATGGTGTCAATACAGACCTATTAAAACTTTATTATAAATCTTTGATGCCTGGATTTAAACAAAATGGTCTGCCTTATTATGCTGCAGACAGACTTGGTTTGTCAGCTTTCTTATCCCTTCCTCACTTACTCCTCTACACAGCTTCGTCTGTCAGCAGCCACTGACTCTGTCTAGCATGCCTCACTAAAACCCCATCACTGCTGGAAATAGCCAATCTTCCTGCATCTAATACAGAGCAGCAAAGAATGTTCTTCAAAGTCGCTCGCCCAAGTTGTATCAAACATAGGGGAAGCACCTCCACCGTGACTGATAGAATGAGACAGAACAGGAGGAGGCCATTCGGCCCCCTGTTCCTGTGCTGGCTCTTTGGTAGAGCTATCCAATTAGTCCGACTTCTCTGCTCTTTCTCCATAGCCCTGTAATTTTTTTCCCCTTTCACGTATTTATCCAATTCCCTTTTCAAAGTTATGATTAAATCTGCTTCCAACACTTTCAGGCAGTGTATTCCAGATCACAACAACTTGCTGTGTAAAGAAAATACCCCCCATCTCCCCACTGGTTCTTTGCCAATCACCTTGAACCTGTCTCCTTTGATTACCGACCTTTCCACCACTGGAAACTGTTGCTCCTTATTTGCTCTATCAAATCCCTTCCTGATTTTGAACACCTCTATTAAATCTTAAACACATCTGTTAAATCTAAGAAAGAAAGTCTTGCATTTATATAGCGCCTTTCATGACCACCGGACATCTCAAAGCACTTTACAGCCAATGAAATACTGTTGGAGTGTAGTCACTGTCGTAATGTAGGGACCGCGATAGCCAATTTACACACAGCAAGATCCCACAAATAGCAATGTGATAATGACCAGATAATCTGCTTTTGTGATGTTGATTGAGGGACAAATATTGGCCAGGACACTGGGGATAACTCCCCTGATCTTCTTCGAAATAGTGCCATGGGATCGTTTACGTCCACCCGAGAGGGCAAACGGGGCCTCGGTTTAACGTCTCATCTGAAAGACGGGACCTCCGACAGTGCAGCACTCCCTCAGTACTGCACTAGAGCGTCAGCCTTGATTTTTGTTCTATCTCCTGTTCTCTCCACCCTGGGCCCCTGACAAACCTTCCAGCCATATGGTCATTCTCATATTTTCAGGTGGCTGCTTGTCCTAAAAGAAAGAACTTGTACTACTGACCTTATGATGGAGGGAAGGTCATTGATGAAGCAGCTGAAGATGTTGGGCCTAGGACAGTACCCTGAGGAACTCCTGCAGTGATGTCCTGGAGCTCAGATGTTTGACCTCCAACAACCACAACCATCTTCCTTTGTGCCAGGTATGACTCCAACCAGTGGAGGGTTTTCTCCCTGATTCCCATTAACTTCAGCTTTGCTAGGGCTCCTTGATGCCACAGTTGGTCAAAGGCTGCCTTGATGTCAAGGGCAATCACCCTCACCTCACCTCTGGAATTCAGCTCCTTTGTCCATGTTTGGACCAAGGCTGTAATGAAATCAGGAGCCAAGTGGCCCTGACAGAACCCAAACTGAGCATCAGTGAGCAGGTTGCTGCTGTTTAAGTACCACTTGATAGCACTGTCGACGACAACTTCCATTACTGCACTGATGATCGAGAGCAGACTGAAGGGGTAGTAATTGGCCAGATTGGATTTGTGCTGCTTTTTGTACACAGGACATACCTGGTTAATTTTCCACATTGCCAGGTAGATGCTAGTGCTGTAGCTGTACTAGAACAGCTTGGCTAGGGGCACGGCCAGTTCTATAGCACAAGTCTTCAGTACAATTGCCAGATGTTGTCAGGGCCCATAACCTTTTCTGTATCCAGTGCCTTCAGCCATTTCTTGATATCACGTGGAGTGAATCGAATTATCTGAAGACTGGCATCTATATGCAGGGGACCTCAGGAGGAGGCCAAGATGGATCATCGATTCGGCACTTCTGGCTGAAGATGGTTGCAAACGCTTCAGCCTTGTCTTTTGCACTGACGTGCTGGGCTTCCCCCGTCATTAAGAATGGGGATATTTGCGAAGTCTCCTCCTCCAGTTAGTTGTTTAATTGTCCACCACCATTCACGGACTGGATATGGCAGGACTGCAGAGCTTAGAACTGATCCGTTAATTATGAGATCACATGCTGCTTCCACTGTTTAGTGTGCAATGTAGTCCTAAAGAAGGTACCAGCCCTTCGCTTTGCAAGCTGGAACGGCAGAACTATGTGTCCTGGCCTGTCGGAAGACCTTACACAAATCAACGATTCTCGGAAGACCGCCATCATTAACAACGAGCTCAGTACACTCAATGTGGACATTGCAGCACTTCAGGAGACTCGCCTCCCCGCGAGTGGCTCTCTAGCAGAGCAAGACTACACCTTCTTCTGGCAGGGCAGGGATCCTGAAGAACCAAGACAGCATGGAGTGGGCTTCGCCATCAGAAACTCCTTGCTCAGCATGATAGAGCCTCCCTCAAATGGCTCGGAACGCATACTGTCCATCCGACTGCTCACCACCTCTGGTCCAGTACACCTACTCAGCATCTATGCTCCAACACTCTGTTCCGCACCTGAAGCTAAAGACCAGTTCTATGAACAACTCCATAACATCATTAGCAGCATCCCCAACACCGAACACCTATTCCTGCTGGGGGACTTTAATGCCAGGGTTGGGGCCGACCATGACTCATGGCCCTCCTGCCTTGGGCGCTATGGCGTTGGAAGGATGAATGAGAACGGGCAGAGACTGCTTGAGTTGTGTACCTATCATAACCTCTGCATCACCAACTCGTTCTTTCACACTAAACCCTGTCACCAGGTTTCATGGAGGCACCCAAGATCACGTCGTTGGCACCAGCTAGACCTCATTGTCACAAGGCGAGCCGCCTTAAACAGTGTTCAAATCACACGCAGCTTCCACAGTGCGGACTGCGACACCGACCACTCCCTGGTGTGCAGCAAGGTTAGACTCAGACCAAAGAAGTTGCATCATTCCAAGCAGAAGGGCCACCCGCGCATCAACACGAGCAGAATTTCTCACCCACAGCTGTTACAAAAATTTCTAAATTCACTTGTAACAGCCCTTCAAAACACTCCCACAGGGGATGCTGAGACCAAGTGGGCCCACATCAGAGATGCCATCTATGAGTCAGCTTTGACCACCTACGGCAAAAGTGCGAAGAGAAATGCAGACTGGTTTCAATCTCATAATGAAGAGCTGGAACCTGTCATAGCCGCTAAGCGCATTGCACTTTTGAACTACAAGAAAGCCCCCAGCGATTTAACATCCGCAGCACTTAAAGCAGCCAGAAGTACTGCACAAAGAACAGCTAGGCGTTGCGCAAACGACTACTGGCAACACCTATGCAGTCATATTCAGCTGGCCTCAGACACCGGAAACATCAGAGGAATGTATGATGGCATGAAGAGAGCTCTTGGGCCAACCATCAAGAAGATCACCCCCCTCAAATCTAAATCGGGGGACATAATCACTGACCAACGCAAACAGATGGACCGCTGGGTTGAGCACTACCTAGAACTGTACTCCAGGGAGAATGCTGTCACTGAGACTGCCCTCAATGCAGCCCAGCCTCTACCAGTCATGGATGAGCTGGACATACAGCCAACCAAATCGGAACTCAGTGATGCCATTGATTCCCTAGCCAGCGGAAAAGCCCCTGGGAAGGACAGCATTACCCCTGAAATAATCAAGAGTGCCAAGCCTGCTATACTCTCAGCACTACATGAACTGCTATGCCTGTGCTGGGACGAGGGAGCAGTACCCCAGGACATGCACGATGCCAACATCATCACCCTCTATAAAAACAAAGGTGACCGCGGTGACTGCAACAACTACCGTGGAATCTCCCTGCTCAGCATAGTGGGGAAAGTCTTTGCTCGAGTCGCTCTGAACAGGCTCCAGAAGCTGGCCGAGCGCGTCTACCCTGAGGCACAGTGTGGCTTTCGTGCAGAGAGATCGACTATTGACATGCTGTTATCCCTTCGTCAGATACAGGAGAAATGCCGTGAACAACAGATGCCCCTCTACATTGCTTTCATTGATCTCACCAAAGCTTTTGACCTCGTCAGCAGACGTGGTCTCTTCAGACTACTAGAAAAGATCGGATGTCCACCAAAGCTACTAAGTATCATCACCTCATTCCATGACAATATGAAAGGCACAATTCAACATGGTGGCTCCTCATCAGAGCCCTTTCCTATCCTGAGTGGTGTGAAACAGGGCTGTGTTCTCGCACCCACACTTTTTGGGATTTTCTTCTCCCTGCTGCTTTCACATGCGTTCAAATCCTCTGAAGAAGGAATTTTCCTCCACACAAGATCAGGGGGCAGGTTGTTCAACCTTGCCCGTCTAAGAGCGAAGTCCAAAGTACGGAATGTCCTCATCAGAGAACTCCTCTTTGCTGACGATGCTGCTTTAACATCTCACACTGAAGAATGCCTGCAGAGTCTCATCGACAGGTTTGCGTCTGCCTGCAATGAATTTGGCCTAACCATCAGCCTCAAGAAAACGAACATCATGGGGCAGGATGTCAGAAATGCTCCATCCATCAATATTGGCGACCACGCTCTGGAAGTGGTTCAAGAGTTCACCTACCTAGGCTCAACTATCACCAGTAACCTGTCTCTAGATGCAGAAATCAACAAGCGCATGGGTAAGGCTTCCACTGCTATGTTCAGACTGGCCAAGAGAGTGTGGGAAAATGGCGCACTGACACGGAACACAAAAGTCCGAGTGTATCAGGCCTGTGTCCTCAGTACCTTGCTCTACGGCAGCGAGGCCTGGACAACGTATGCCAGCCAAGAGCGACGTCTCAATTCATTCCATCTTCGCTGCCTTCGGAGAATACTTGGCATCAGGTGGCAGGACTATATCTCCAACACAGAAGTCCTTGAAGCGGCCAACATCCCCAGCTTGTACACACTACTGAGTCAGCGGCGCTTGAGATGGCTTGGCCATGTGAGCCGCATGGAAGATGGCAGGATCCCCAAAGACACATTGTACAGCGAGCTCGCCACTGGTATCAGACCCACCGGCCGTCCATGTCTCCGTTATAAAGACGTCTGCAAACGCGACATGAAATCGTGTGACATTGATCACAAGTCGTGGGAGTCAGTTGCCAGCATTCGCCAGAGCTGGCGGGCAGCCATAAAGACAGGGCTAAATTGTGGCGAGTCGAAGAGACTTAGTAGTTGGCAGGAAAAAAGACAGAGGCGCAAGGGGAGAGCCAACTGTGCAACAGCCCCAACAAACAAATTTCTCTGCAGCACCTGTGGAAGAGCCTGTCACTCCAGAATTGGCCTTTATAGCCACTCCAGGCGCTGCTTCACAAACCACTGACCACCTCCAGGCGCGTATCCATTGTCTCTCGAGATAAGGAGGCCCAAAAGAAAAGAAAGTCCTGTGTTGTAGCTTCACCAGGTTGTCACCTCATTTTTATGTAGGCCTAGTGCTGCACCTGACATGCTCTTTGACACTCCTCATTGAATAAATGCCTATCCCCTATTGATCAAGATAAAATCACCTACTCCGTCTGGTCATTAAGACAGTGAACCTTTATCTAGTGTGGCCTGGATTCAAAGAGAGATCAGAGTTGAGAGATGAAAGCGCTTTTCACTTCACTAACCAACAGCTCTCTCTTCCAAAGCTCATTTTGATGGGTGTATGAGTTTGAAATTCACTCTTCCAGTCAATGGTTCAGAATGTACCCGCCAGGTGCAATGAAGCCCATTATCTACACACTGTTTATCCAATTTCCCCACCCTCCCCCAATTCTCTAATGAAGTCACTGACTCATTGATTGGATCGGTTCCACAGGAGAAAGAGGCCCTCATCAGAGAGACACTCTCTTCATGTGCATGAAGCGAAGTGTTGACCAACTGTTTGAGCTGAGTACCTGCTCCCGATGCTAAAACACTCGCAACAGGAAAGTAAGAGGTTATAACTATCAGGAAAGACTGAACAGGCTGGGGATCTCTTCTCTAGCAAGGAGGAGACTGAGGGGTGACATGATAGAGGTTGTTAAAGTAATGAAAGGGTTTGGTAGGGTTGGCGTAGAGATGTTCCCACCTGTGGAGGCACTAAAACTAGGGGCCATAAATATAAGATTTTCACTAATAAACCCAATAGGGAATTCAGGAGATACTTCTTGGCCCAGAGAGTGGTGAGATTGTGGAACTCACTATCACAGGGAGTGGTTGAGGGGAACTGTGCAGGTGCATTTCAGAGGAAGCTGGACAAGCACATGAATGAGAAAGAAATAGAAGAATATGGTGATAGGGTGAAATGGGCAGGGAGGAAGCTCATGTGGAGCAATAAGAGGGTGGGGAGTCTTAGGAATTCTCTTCCTCAAAAGGCGGTGGAAGCAGAGTCTTTGAATATTTTTAAGGCAGAGGTAGATAGATTCTTGATAAGCAAAGGGGTGAAAGGTTATCGGGGGGTAGGTGGAAATGTGGAATAATCAGTTCAGACATGAACTTATTGAATGGCGGAGCAGGCTCGAAGGGCCGAGTGGCCTACTCCTGCTCCTAATTCGTATGTTCGTATGTAATCCTGGCATTGGCCAGATGTCCGAATGGCCTGTTTCTTTGCTGTAAATTCTATAATATCTACTGAGTCCATAGAATCACAATCAGGCGGAGTCAAGCAGCTGACTTTCATCCTCCTTCCCAGCGTGGTGAGGTGCTGAGGCCGTTTGTAGTGTCCTTCCCACCTCTCAGGTCAGTTCATTCTGTATTAACCTAAGGCTTTCCTTGCCAATGTGACACACTGCAGGCTGCCAGTGTATTTTTTTGTTATTAATTCTCAAACTGTGGCTGGCATTTATTGCCCAGCCGAACGGACCCAGAGGAGGTAGCAGTGGGATTTTTCCTTGAACCGCTGCAGTCTGTGTGATGAAGCCGTTTCCACATTGAGGGGCCTTTCACAGTGCGAAAAAGATAATCTGAAACATTTTATTAAAGACTGAGCAGAGACTGGGAGCCCTCCCTCTCCCCCTGTATACAGGGACTGGGAGCCCTCCTTCTCCCCCTGTATACAGGGACTGGGAGCCCTCCCTCTCCCCCTGTATACAGGGACTGGGAGCCCTCCTTCTCCCCCTGTATACAGGGATTGGGAGCCCTCCCTCTCCCCTGTATACAGGGACTGGGAGCCCTCCCTCTCCCCCTGTATCCAGGGACTTGGAGCCCTCCCTCTCCCTCTGTACACAGGGACTGGGAGCCCTCCCTCCCCCCCATGTATCCAGGGACTGGAAAGATTCCCTCTTCCCCTGTACCCAGGAACTGGGAACATTCTCTCACTCCGTGTATTCAGGAATTGGGAACATTTCCTCCCCCCCAATGTATCCAGGACCTGGGAACTCCCTCTCTCCCTGCATCCAGTAGCTAAAGCCATTCCCACTCTCCATGTATTCAGGGCCTGGAAGCATTCCCTCTCTCCCTGCATCCAGGGACTAAGGGCATTACCACTCTCCCTGTAGGAATATAGAAACATAGGAACGGGAGTAAGCCATTCAGCCCATCGAGTCTGCTCTGCCATTCAATATGATCATGGCTGATCATCCACTTCAATGCCTTTTCCCCACATTATCCCCATATCCCCTTATATCATTGGTATTTAGAAACCTGTCAATCTCTGCTTTAAACATACTCAATGACTGAGCTTCCACAGCCCTCTGGGGTAGAGAATTCCAAAGATTCACGACACTCTGAGTGAAGAAATTTCTCCTCATCTCTGTCCTAAGTGGCTTTCCCATTGTTTTGAAATTGTGTCCCCTGGTTCTAGACTCTCCAACCAGGGGAAACATCTTAGCTGCATCTACCCTGTCTATCCCTTAAAGTATTTTGTAGGTTTCAATGAGATCACCTCTCATTCTTCAAAACTCTAGAGAATACAGGCCCAGTTTCCCCAACCTCTCTTCATAGGACAGACCCGCCATCCTGGGAAGAAGTCTGGTGAACCTTCATTGCACTCCCTCTATGGCAATAATATGCTTCCCAAGGTAAGGGGACCAAGACTGCACACACTACTCCAGATGCGGTCTAACCAAGGTTCTATACAATTGAAGCAAGACTTCACTACTCCTGTAATCAAATCCTCTTGTGATAAAGGCTAGCATACCATTAGCCTTCCTAATTGCTTGCTGCACCTGCATGTTAGCTTTCAGTGACTTATTGACGAGGATACCCAGGTCCCTTTGTACATCTACAGTTTCTAATCTCTTACCATTTAAGAAATACTCTGCACATCGATTCCTCCTACCAAAGTGGATAACCTCACATTTTTCCACATTATATCCCATCTGCCACGTTCTTGCCCATTCACTAAGTCTTTCCAAATCCCCTTGAAGCCACTTTGCATCTTCCTCACAACACACACTCCCACCTAGTTTTGTGTCATCCGCAAACTTGGAAATACTACATTCGGTCCCCAAATCCAAAACATTGATATATATTGTGAACAGCTGAGGCCCAAGCACTGATCCCTGCGGTACCCCACTAGTCACAGTCTACCAATGCGACAATGACCTGCTTATTCCTACTCTCTGTTTTCTGCTTGTTAGCTAATCCTTAATCCACGTCAGTGTATTACCTCCTATCCCATGTGCTTTAATTTTGCTAACCAACCTCCTGTGTGGGACTTTATCAAAGGCCTTTTGAAAATCCAAATATACCACGTCCACCGACTCCCCTTTATCAATTCTGTTAGTAACATCCTCAAAAAACTTCAACAAGTTCGTCAAACATGATTTCCCATTCATAAATGAATAATAATAATAATGATATAATCTATGGGCCAAGTGGCCTCTTTCTGTGCCTTAAACTTTCTATTCTGTTCTATTCTATAAATCCATATTGACCATGCCCAATCAGATCATTATTATCCAAGTGTCCATTTATCACATCCATTAGAATAGATTCTAACATTTTCCTGAGGACTGATGTAAGGCTAACAGGTCTGTAATTCCCTGTTTTCTGTCTCCCACCTTTCTTAAATAGTGGGGTGACATTTGTGACCTTCAAATCTGCAGGAACCGCTCCAAAATCTATAGAATTTTGGAAGATGATCACCAGTGCATCCACTATCTCCATAGCTACCTCTTTCAAAACTCTGGAATGTAGAATATCAGGTCCTGGGGACTTACCAACCTTCAGCCCCATTAATTTCTCCATTACAACCTACCTACTAATACTAATTTCCTTCAATTCCTCATTCCCCTAATCCCTTGGATCTGTAATTCTGGGAGATTTCTTGTATCTTCCTCAGTGAAGACAGATACAAAGTAATCATTTAGCTTCTCTGCCATTTCTCTATTCCCCATTATAAATTCTCCTGACTCTGCCTGTAATGGACCCACATTTGACTCAGCCAAACGTTTCCTTTTTATGTATCTGTAGAAGCTTTTACAGTCCATTTTTATATCCAGAGACTGGGAGTATTCTCTCTCCCCAGGAGCCAGCTCCCTCTGCCTGTCTAACCAAGAACTGGGTGTTCCTATAACAGGAGGTCTGACACCAAGGTTAGTAATGGTTCCTGAAATGCAGGAACTGAAGAGGTTGAACCACGTTTCCTCATTTCTGAATTTTAGATTACAATCACTTGCCAAGTGTTTCATATCCTTTGCTATCGTACAGTGAGTACAGTGTCAACGTTAGCATACCCAGCTAGAGTAAGACCAGGGGCAGTAGGTCAGTGGAACTAGGTATGAAATATGCGGGACCTGGCTCCTGACATGTTAATACACAGATGATTCCAGTAACTTTGTCTTCATGACAATGTATCTACTCATTCATGACCTTAACTTCATCTGTGCCGTATATTAGTGCACTGGTTAAAATGATTGAATAAATTCCTGTCTGCACTACTCTGCTTTTGCACTGATCATCGTTTAATTTGGATCCAGAGTTCCTGATAGGTTAACAACATAAACACTGGGAGCTGTGCTCCAGACTCCAGGCTCTCAGAATATAAATTAAAACTCATATAATAATACAAAAGCGACTTTAACATAGTTGTTAATCTCTTTAAAAATAGACAGGTGAAAGACTGCATTAAAACAGATAGAAACTTAGGGTGGCACTTTAACCAGCTCACAGATAACTGAAGCCCATCAGCAGGTCTTCGACTGCTCAAGGCTCCTTATTTCTGATTGCTTTGACTTGTGACTCTAGTTCTAAACAAAGCACACGCCTGACACAGTTACGTTTCAGTAACTTCTCGATGGTATAAAATGATGCCCAGGTTGTCGTAGAAGGATGTAAAGGGTTAATACTGAAGATAGTGAGCGAGACCCCTCCTACTGTGCAAGTGATGATGTAACAGTCACATGAGATAGGCTTGAGCAGAAGAAGGATTAGCAGCATGAAGAATGTTCGCTTATGTGGCTTGCGGAGAGTGTATAGTATATATAGTCACTGTAAATAATAGAGTTGTTAGTCTTTTTTTTCTTTTGGGCCTCCTTATCTCGAGAGACAATGGATACGCGCCTGGAGGTGGTCAGTGGTTTGTGAAGCAGCGCCTGGAGTGGCTATAAAGGCCAATTCTGGAGTAACAGGCTCTTCCACAGGTGCTGCAGAGAAATTTGTTTGTTGGGGCTGTTGCACAGTTGGCTCTCCCCTTGCGCCTCTGTCTTTTTTCCTGCCAACTACTAAGTCTCTTTGACTCGCCACAATTTAGCCCTGTCTTTATGGCTGCCCGCCAGCTCTGGCGAATGCTGGCAACTGACTCCCACGACTTGTGATCAATGTCACACGATTTCATGTCGCGTTTGCAGACGTCTTTATAACGGAGACATGGACGGCCGGTGGGTCTGATACCAGTGGCGAGCTCGCTGTACAATGTGTCTTTGGGGATCCTGCCATCTTCCATGCGGCTCACATGGCCAAGCCATCTCAAGCGCCGCTGACTCAGTAGTGTGTATAAGCTGGGGATGTTGGCCGCTTCAAGGACTTCTGTGTTGGAGATATAGTCCTGCCACCTGATGCCAAGTATTCTCCGAAGGCAGCGAAGATGGAATGAATTGAGACGTCGCTCTTGGCTGGCATACGTTGTCCAGGCCTCGCTGCCGTAGAGCAAGGTACTGAGGACACAGGCCTGATACACTCGGACTTTTGTGTTCCGTGTCAGTGCGCCATTTTCCCACACTCTCTTGGCCAGTCTAGAACACCCTATAATGCTACTAATACAAACCCAACAACGCAACACAGGTCTGTCTCCTGATTGTAGCAAATACCACGCCAGAACTTGAGTACAAAATTCTAGGCTGACACTCCAGTGCAATACAGAGAGAGTGCTGCACTGTCAGAGGTGCCGTCTTTCAGATGAGACATTAAACTGAGGCCCCGTCTTCTCTCTTCGGTGGATGTCAAAGATCCCATGCCACCATTTCAAGGAAGTGCAGGAAAGTTATCCCTGATGTCCTGAACAATATTGATCCCTCAATCAACATCACAAAAACAGATTATCTGGTCATTATCACATTGCTGTTTATGGGAGCTTGCTGTGAACAAATTGGCTATCGTGTTTCCTACATAACAACAGTGACTGCACTTCAAAAGCACTTCATTGGCTGTAAAGTGCTTTGAGACATCCTGAGGTCGCAAAAGGCGCTATATGAATGCAAGTCTTTTCTTTTATATCAGTGCTGTTAAATTTCGCATTTTGGAGGATTCATTGCTTTGCCTGATTTTTTTTTTACTTTTATTTTGTTCAAATTGCAACTTTTGTGTTCATACTGATGAGGAATTGTAAAATTCAAAGCAAGAAACACTTGTCTCATGCAGTTGTCTCCAGCTGAACACTGGACATTATTTCACTGCCTGGGTCTTAAATCTGCTCAAAGTCGAGTATGTATCAGTATCGCCACCAGAGGGCAGAACCTCTGTCCTTATGGACCCCTGTTCCAGTCCTGTATTTAATTACTTGTATTACTGGCCACGGTGAGTAGTGTTATAATGAGTGTTAACCCTACTCTTCAGCCCGATCACACATTAACCCTTCCAGAACTGGATGTGCTTTCTGCACTTTTAGTAAATATTCACAACTTGTCTCCGGCATGCCACGTTTGGTGCATTTATGTTATTTCGATTCATGCATTGACAAAAGGCAGCAGAAAGGTCAGAAAGGTCTGTTGCGCAAACTGGTACAGTCGTGTTGCACTCTTCAAGCGCAGGGTGTTTGTTGGCAGTGGCAAAGGGAGGTGTGTGGGCACAGTGCAGAGGGGGCAGAGACACATGGAGGCTTCCTTGCCTTGTCTGGTCTGTCATTAGGTTGTGTCACCATTTGCATGATGAACCGATTGACAAACTTCTACCTCCCCTCTCCTGGAGCTTGCCACTATCTCTCTGTGTAGGTGTGCTGCCAGGTCATTGATGGGGGACATGTTGCATGCAGTTTTTTTCAGTTTTAAAGCATGTGCACACACACCATACACCCAAATGCATATACGTACAAACACATGTATACACACATGCATACATATGTGCACCTGGGCACAAATGTGTATCTATACACGTGCATTCCGACTCCTCATTGCTTTGGATGAAACCTACACAACAGTGCATAGGTGTGGATTTCAGTAAGGACACAAACAGGCTCAACTGTGATGCCTGTTTTGCAGTCGAACAGTCTGACAACTCTGCCTTGGCTCACAGATGAAGAACTGCTATGGTGCTCAATGCTGAAATATTGTTCCATAGTGGCCTTTATCTATGCATGAGCCTAAAGCAGTGAGTGTCTGCAGGCTCTTTGACCAGTTGCCGAGGTGTTAACTCAGCACGTACAGATCCCCCAGTTATGTGGTCATGTTACTGGACTAATAATCCAGAGAATGTTATTTCAAAACCCACCGTAGCAGTTTAAAAATTTTAATAAAGTTTGAATCATCTGGAAATAAAAGGTTGGTATCAGTGAAAGCTTCCATGCAGCTGTCAGATTGTTGTTAAGAACCCAAATGGTTCACTAATGTCCATTAGGGAAGGAAACCTGCCGTTCTTACCCAGTCTGGCCTGAATGTGACTCCCGTCCCACACCAACATGATTGACTCTTAACTGCCCTCTGAAGTGGCCCAACAACAACTTGCCTTTAATGCAGTAAAATGTCCTGAGATGCTCCAAAGGAGTGATTATCGAACAAAATTTGACACTGAGCCACATAGGAAAATAGTGGGGCAGGTGACCGAAAGCTTGGTCAAAGAGGTAAGTTTAAAGGAGCATCTTGAATGAGGAGAGAGAGGTGGAGGGGTTTAGGGAGGGAATTCCAGAGCTTGGGGCCCAGGCAGCTGAAGGCACCGCCACCAGTGGTGGAGCGATTAAAATCAGGGCTGTGCAATTGGCCAAATTTGAGGAACGAGCCTTGCATGGCTGGGAGGGGTTACAGAGATAGGGAGGAGCAATGTCATGGAGGGGTTTGAAAACAGGATGAGAATTTTAAAATTGAGATGTTGCCGGACCGGGAGCCAGTGTAGGTCAGCGAGCACAGGGGTGATAGGGACTGGGACCTGGTGTGAGTTAGATTACAAGCAGCAGAGTTTCGAATGAGCTCAGGTTTATGTGGGGTGGAACATGGGAGTCCGGCCAGGAGAGCATTGGAATAGTCAACAAAGCTGAGACAAGAGATCAGTGAGGTACGATAACACAGCACTGCTGGAGCCAGGGGAATTCACTGCTACCCGAGTCATTCATCCACATTACATAACAACAATGACTACTCTTCATGTCAGCCATAGCTCCATGGGTAGCACTCAGAGTCAGGAGGTTGTAGGTTCAAATCCCACTCCAGAGATTTAAGCACAAGAAGTCTAGGCTGACACTCTAGTGCAGTACTGAGGGAGTGCTGCACTGTCAGAGGTGCTGTCTTTCAGATGGAAGGTTAAACCGAGGCCCCGTCAGGTGGATGTAAAAGGTCCCATGACACTATTTCGAAGAAGAGCAGTGTGAGTACTCCCCCGTGTCCTGGCCAATGTTTATCCCTCAATCAACATCACAAAAAACAATCTTATCTGTAAATTATCACGTGGCTGTTTGTGGGAGCTTGCTGTGCAAAAATTGGCTGCTGCGTTTCCTACTTCACAACAGTGATTACGCTTCGAATGTATTTAATTGACTGTAAAGTAATGATTTGGGACATCTTGAGGTCATGAAAAGCGTGATAGAAATGTAAGTTCGTACTTTCTTTGAGGTGGGAGCCCAGAGCGGAGACTCCTAGTTAAAACTTGAATGGATCAGACTGGTGTAATATTTGGTCAGGAAAGAGTTAAATCCCCTCTGTGGCTTCAAAAGAAAGGAAAGGAAAGGATTACTGTTGTTACTGGGAGCTGCCCATCTGTCACCAAGATAGCTCGGTAACTACTGGCTAAACTGGCACCACTTGCTCCCTAGCATTAAAACTCCATTAGAACACAAAAAAAAAATCATGGAACACCTCTCCTCCTGTCAAACCAGTCTGTTACACACAGAAATATACACTTCAGAGCTCTCCCAGTCAAGGTAGCCACTCTGAAGCCTGTACTTACTTGTAGCTTTTGGACTCTGTATCCTACGCTTTCAAAGCTAGATTATTTCTGGCAGTTTGTAAGACGCTTCAGTTAGATTTATATTTTCTTCTCTTTCTCTCTGGCTCCATCCAAGCACAGACCTTGTGTGAGACTTCGGGCAGAGACCATGACAATCCCCTGCCCTAATGCGACGGTGAGTCTTTAACTCGCCAGGAGGAGGCACTGGTGTGTATTATGGGGCAGGTCTTCGTAACCTCTCACCCCACCAGCTGCCAACCCAGCAGCACCTCTGATTGGGAACTTCACCATCGCTGGGTCAAAATCTTGGAACTCCCTCCTTAACAACATTGTGGGTGTACCCGCACGACAAGGACTGCAGCGGTTCAAGAAGGCAGCTCACCACCACCTTCTCAAGGGCAATTAGGGATGGGCAATAAATGCTGGCCTGGCCAGCGACGCCCACATCCAATGAACGAATAAAAAAAACACACTCTACAAGACTGTGCTGCTGGGATCATACTGTGCAGGCGTGTGCTACTGGGATCATACTGTGCAGGAGCGTTGTGCCAACTTGCACTGTCAGTCAACCCCCTTCAGCCTGCTCCACCCACAGAGAATCAGCAAGTTCAGTCTGCACAACACAGGGAGAAACTTATATCATTTGATTTTTTTAAAAATAAGATATATTTAAAGGCATAAATTAAATTTAAATGGGAGATATTATTGGATGTTGAAAAGGAAATGATCGCAGGACCCGTGGAGAAAGAGCAGGGTTAATTGGAGAGCACTTTTCAAAAAGCACTATCCCGATGGGCTGAATGGCTGGCCTCCCCGCCAGATAATTCCATGAATAAATAAGTAAAAACTGACAGTGATGACATGCAGTAATGATGTCCATTGCCATTCAGTGCCGACCCTGGCACTACCCCTGGCTCTGTGTCATTTATCCAACGTCCATTACCTTCTAATGAAGCAGCCTTCCAGGCATTCGAGTTAAGGGGCAAAGTGCAGAAAAGCATCCAGCGGCCCATTAGGTAAACACTGGAAGGTGCCACGTGTGAATGTTGGGTGAGGTCAGGGTCGGCCTTGTCTGTGCTGCCCCCATGGTTAAATATCTTGCTGGGTTGCACGTGAAGGCCAGTGAGATAACGGAAGGTGCCCACTGACTGTATCCTGAGTCAGTACCTTCAGGACAGGAGCAAAGGAAACTGGTGGGGAGACATATGGATGATGAATGAAGATAAAAGGTTAAAGTGAGCTGTTTTCTTATACAATGACGGACTGGAATAGGATTACTGGCTCCATGAGTGAATCAGACTATAGAGACTGGGATTTATCATAGTTTAGCACACTGCCCTTTCACCTCTGGAATTTGGGAGTTGCATTCAGTGTGGACAGACTATGAAAGTCCCCTCTCTTTGCACCTTATGTGAATTATGTCTGGGTAGTCTGAATTGCATTTAACCCATGCCATACCTGACCTGGGCTCCTAAAGTGTGCAAAAAGTTCCATTCCCCCACCCCCCACTGATGCCCATCATAAGAAAAGGTGTTGGCATACCTGGTGGCAACTTGTTGCCAGAGGTGACAGCAAGGAATATGTCAGGGGCACTGAGAAATGGATCAGCTGCTGAATTAAAGAGACAAGATTTACTTTATCCGGCAGCTGGGCAGCGTGAATCCACAGGGATGGATGGAAATGCTGGTTATAAAAGAGCTGTCACCCCTTTGAACCATAGAGCAGCAGACTGCGGATCTGGGAGAGGATGGCAGGTAAAATAGGCCATTGCCATCACAATGGATGCCTGGTATTAACCCTGAGGTGACCTTTCTCTTGGTAGATGATGTAATGATACAGTGTGAGTATAGGTGCTCCTTTACTTCAGTCATTGTCAGATTGATGTGGACAAAGCCAGCAAGCAGCCTCTATCAGGGAGGGCATCACTAATAAAATGACAGACTACTTGTCCAAACTAAAAATCAACATGTGGTTAATGTCCAGAACTTCAAGATCAATAGACATTCTATTGCCTGGCTGCTGAGAGCTGCTTGTGAACTAGACTCCATCCACGGCAAAGCAGCCTGCTTGACTGGCACCACATCCACCCCTTTAAACATTCACTCCCTCCACCACCGGCGCACAGTGGCAGCAGTGTGAACCATCTACAAGATGCACTTCAACTCACCAAGGCTCCTTCGACAGCACCTTCCAGACCCGCAACCTCTACCAACTAGAAGGACAAAGGCAGCAGATGCATGGGAACACCACCACCTGCAAGTTCCCCATCCAAGCCACACACCATCCTGACTTGGAACTATATCGCCGTTCCTTCACTGTCGCTGGGTCAAAATCCTGGAACTCCCTTCCTCACAGCACTGTGGGTGTACCTACACCACGTCGACTGCAGTGGTTCAAGAAGGCAGCTCACCACCAGGACAACTAGGGATGGCCAACAAATGCTGGGCTTGCCACCAACGCCCACATCCAAGAATGACTTTTTTAAAAAACTATTTGATAACACATCGTCATATTCATTGGCCAATCTAAATATGTAAATACGGGGAAGCAGGTGGGCTTCAGTCAGTGTCCTGCTTTGTGCAGACAGAAATTTGGTGGGTTCTAGCAATGACCTAGCCCCTCTGCATGACCACAAGTACCCCACTAGTTTAAGGAGAGCACCATTAATAAGATAAATGTACAAACTAAACCCGATTTTCAGTCATTTTTAAATTGCAATTGTCGGATTTGAGTTCATAAGGCAATTACTATGCTGCAGTGCCCATTGGCTGCTCAAAGGCTGCAGCAAAGAGTGGACACCTGTGTAGTCACTCTCCATGGTCACATGTCACATGGTCAAGCAATCACATGGTCAGTCTCATGGTCAAACAGTCACATGTTCAGGCAGTCACATGGTCAATCACATGGTCACAGTGAAATGGTCACGCAGTCACATGGTCAAGCAGTCAGACACACCTTTCTTGCCAATCTTACACACCATAGAATTGGACTTCAGTAACTATCAGTATTCAGATCAGTTTGAATTAGTAACTTAAACATATTCCATTAAGAACCCTTATTTGATCATTTTTCAATTAGAAAACCAGTTTGAGTCAGACTACACCAGGTAGCATATTGAAGTCCGAGTTTTGTTCATCGAGGTTGAACTGATGCCGTGTCTGATGCTGGATTGAAACCTTCATAAAAAGGATGTTTTATTCAGTATTGGCATTCAAACAAATCCCAGAAACTGATTTAAAAGAGGGAGATTCTGATTAGTCCCATTGGAGAAGACAGCTGAACAAAAATCATGATTGGATGGGCCACAGGGAGTGAGGTCAGTCTAATTTTCCCACCATGTCTCCTGAAGGCCCTGATGCATGCTGGGCCAGATGACTGAAACTTTGGTTATGCCCATTCTTCATGAGTGGATTGAACATTGAGTGTCAGCAAGCTATTCAGCTGGGGAAGGGAACACAATCATATCGTGCCTGTACGACGTTGTGTGTGTTGAGTCTATGTGTGTGTGTGAGTGTCTGCATGTGTGTGTGTGACTGTATGAGTCGTGAGTGTGTGTCTGTGAGTGAGTTTGTGTGAGTGAGTCTGTGAGAGTGTGTGTGTCCATGTGTTTGTGTCTGAATCTGTGTGTGGGTCTGAGTGAGTCTGTGTGTATTTGTGTCTGAGTGAGTCGGTGTGTGTTTGTGTCTGAGTCTGTATGTGTGTCTGAATGAGTCCGTGTGTGTGAGTCTGTGTGTGTGTGTGTGTGTGTGTGTGTCTGAGTGAGTCTGTGAGTATTTGTGTGTGTCTGTGTTTGTGTGTGAGTCTGTATGTGTGTCTGAATGAATCTGTGACTGTGTGTGTGTGTGAATGTGTGTGAGTATCTGTGAGTGAGTCTGTGTGTGCATTTGTGTGTGTGTGTGTGTCTGTGTGTGTGACTCTGTGTGTGTGTGAGTGAGTCTGTGTGTGTGAGTCTGTGTGTTTGTGTGTGAGTGAGTCTGTGTGTGTGTTTGTGTGTGAGTCTATATGTGTGTCTGAATGAGTCTGTGACTCTGCGTGTGTGTGTGAGTGAGTCTGTGTGTGTGTTTGTATGTCTGAGTGAGTCTGTGTGTGTGTGTGTGTGACTCTGTGTGTGTGTCTGAGTGAGTCTGTGTGTGTGTGTAAGAAATAAAGAGGTGTCATTGGTTTGCCTCAGCAGCGTGATGTTTCACGCTTGTAGCGAATCGGCATCTGATTTTTCACGGAGCCCAAACTCCTTTCCACTCAAGTTCACAGAATGTTAGTTCAAACTCTTTTTGGAGACTCATTTGCTAGTCTCATTGGCAATTTTACTTCGTTTGAAATTAAAAATCTGGGCAATATTTTCCAAGTTAATGGAAAATAAAATCTGGTGCCGATTTGCTCGGAGCCTGTTTCTCGCAGCTAGCAGAGACCGATTTCACCCCGTGGGACCAATTCACCCACTTGGTCTGTCAAATACTTTGACAGATTCTGTTTAATTATTCCTTTCTCTACTTAAATGTGGAAATATCACAAGATGTGATTACAACCGGAACACGAAGGTATATAACTCTGTCAGGCGATATCCTAATGATTGCACAAGAAAACCAATTTACCTATTACTCACTCCCCCAGCAAGACACAGCATAATCTGCAGATTTGAAAGCCAGTGCCTTTATCATGTTAAAAGTGAAGTTACTGTTGTCCAAAAAAAGCTAGAAAAATACTCGAAAACATTTGTGATTATCACCATGGGGATGGCTGTAATTGAGCTATTTGGTTAAAAAAAGAAAAAAGAGGAGAAAAAAAAACTATCAGCAGGCAATAGTATAAAGAAAACCTGAAATTTCAGAAGGGCAAACCGGGCCTTCTCCTGACTCTTTAGGCCCAGCAGGACATGAAATCATTTTTTACTGCTGCCTTCGCCAGTTTTGACAACTCAATTCAATCTTTGAACTGTCAAAACTAATTCAGATCTTCCAATTTTTCTCCCCACCCCATTTAAGAAAGATTTCTTTTTTTTTTAAACATCGGAAATTTGTTTCTGGAAGTGTTTAAAGGTCCCAGTTTCACATTCTATCCTTGAGTTGTGCAGCAACTTATTGCCTGTCCCATCAGCCTCATATGTTAACCATTTATCAGTAAATGCGCGGTTCTCACTGTCAGTGGCTTCAGTCTTGTGCAACACCAGTGTTTGAGCCACACACTGAGAAATCTTGGTTCAGTAACCCTTCAGTGTAAGGCAGAGTGGGTCCTTTTAACTAACACAGGGGGAGCTTTCCCCCTGTGCTTAATGTGTAATGAAATGGTAAACCTGCTTATTAAGAATAGGTCTCTAATTTTGTCACACACGCAGTGCACGGGGGAAATCTTCCCCACTGCCCCATAGCTCCATTCGTTAAGGCAGTAAGCAACATCAGGCCCAGTCACCCTGCTGTAATCCAGGCCTGTGTGGATTTCAGGTAAGACCAGGGTTGGGCTTGGCTGCGATGGTCCCATTGTTTAGCAGCAGCTCACTTTGTCCAGATTCAGGTGCAAACAGCTGCTTGGGCACAGTACTGGAGGGGTTGCTGCTGGAACTGTACAGTCAATGCAGTCAGGATGGAAAGGAAGAACCTGGGTGTGGGGGGGGGGGGGGGGGGGTGCGGGGAAATGCATGATAAGTATAACACTGTCTTAGACCAGCCAACGATCTGTGCTAATCAGGGGCGCAGGGTAACAGAGAGAGATTTAAACCTCTTCTCCATTAATGGGAGATCCATTGAACCATATAGAACAAGAGGCCATTCAGCCCATCATACCTATGCTGCTTCTTTGTAGAGCTAACCAAGAAGTTCCACTCCCCTGCTCTTTCCCGTTGCCCTACAAATTTAACCTTTTCAATTATTTATCTAATACTCCTTTTGAATCTGCTTCCACCGCCCTTTCAGGCAGCGCATTCCAGATCACAACAACTCACTGAGTAAAAACAAAACTGCTCATCCTAGCCCCAGACATATGTTCCAATCACACCATGGCAACTGGTGAAATATAAATTCAATTAATTAAATTAATTTAAAAAATCTGGAATTAAAAACTCTGAAACGATCATCGATTGTTGTAAAAACCCACCTGGTTCACTAATGGCCTTTAGGGAAGGGAAATCTGCCATCCTTATCTGGTCTGGCCTACATGTGACTTCAGACCCACAGCAATATGGTTGACTCTTAACTGCCCTCTGAAATGGCCTAGCAAGCCACTCAGTTGTCAACGGCAATTAGGAATGGGCAATAAATGCTGCCCTTGTCAGCGATGCCCACATCCCATGAAAGAATGAAAAAAAACCTAATCTTTGGGGTGTTTTGCTGTGTAAAAGGTGACTATATAAATGTTAGTTGTTGCTGAAATTTGTACAATTTTTAGCTGACTTAGCAATTTTACACAATTCTTACACTCTCGTCACAGTGTTAACGGGTAGAAGGTATACCATAAAAATGGACTGATTTATTCTGGTGAAGTTGGTTAAAACAAACTGGACACCAGTCGAAGAGCAATTACCAGTTTGCAACCGCCGTGCATGTTTGGATGGGGTCATTCACATAACAAATCGTTCCGAGGGTCTTTGCAGGAGAAGGAGCAGGCACCCAGAGGAAGTGGGAAAAGGTTTGTGGAGGGGCTGCTGTTGAAGAAGAAAATTTTGAGGAGGCTTTTGAAGGTGTGGTGAGGTAGCGAGAATAAGAGATTTAGGGAGCTGGTTCCAAGAGTGCGAGGGCGTAATGGCTGAAGAAACTGCAACTGAAGGTGGAACAAGAAGGATGAGGCAGAAACACACTGGGCCAGAGTGAGAAAGCAAATGGTGTTTGTTGGGATGGAAGCTACAGGAAATGGGCAGATAGGGTGTAGCGATGCAGGTAATCGAGGCTAAGGCTGAGGATTAGCATTTGTAACATTCAGACGTCGTGCCGGGATCTCCATCGATAGAGATGGGAATATTTTCACATTCCCTACAATCTTTGCCTATAACTGGGTACAAATTCAGCGGGGAGACACTAGATGGGAATGGGGTAAATCAGCACCAAAGCTGTTAATGACAGCAGCTGTAACCAACTGGCAGAGGTGGCAGATTGGAGTGACACCCAACACTTGAACCCATAACCCTCCTTTGTGTGCTCCACTCTCCGTTGCGAGGGTCAATAGGAGGCTACCCTTGACCTTTCTTATTGCCAGATTACAGTGTGCAAAGAAAGACGGAGAGGGTCCCATCAACAAATAAATATCCAATTCTGTTGTTCATTTATGTCGGCACAGATCCAGTGCAGTGTTTTTAATGACCTAACCAGGTCAAGAAAGGTGGGCAAAGTTAGAGGTTTACCTGCATCCTGCAATGCACCCTGTCACTCTTTCTTGTCAAGCATGTTCTATTCACATCACTCCTCACATCCATGTCACCTTCAGCAGCACTGAATGTTACATTTAAGTGCATGTCCTCACCTCCCCTTTACTCCATCCACTACTGTCACTCACCCCTTATGTAATCTGATAACAGCTCAGTCAGTTTCCCTGATTCTCAGCACAGGTCCTCAAATGGTACTGTCGACACAGGCAGCACAGTGGCGCAGTGGTTAGCACCGCAGCCTCACAGCTCCAGTGACCCGGGTTCAATTCTGGGTGCTGCCTGTGTGGAGTTTGCAAGTTCTCCCTGTGTCTGTGTGGGTTTCCTCCGGGTACTCCGGTTTCCTCCCATATGCCAAAGACTTGCAGGTTGTTAGGTAAATTGGCCATTAGCAATTGCCCCTAGTATAGGTAGGTGGTAGGGAAATTTAGGAACAGGTGGGGATGTGGTAGGAATATGGAATTAGTGTAGGATTAGTATAAATGGGTGGTTGATGGTCGGCACAGACTCGGTGGGCCGAAGGGCCTGTTTCAGTGCTGTATCTCTAAAACTAAAACTAAAACATTTCTTTCCTGCTTACTCTCCAGTGACCCCTGTTGGCAAGTACGTGTTTGTAGGTATCAGGTCAAAGCAGGAGGCTGTCACAGCTGAATAGTCTTCTGTCATTCAGTGACCTACATTTGTTTCTGATTAAGCAATGCCTCGATTTTAAAATTCTCATCTTTAATTTCAATTCCCTCTGTGGTCCCAACCCTCCCTATCTCTGCAATCTCCTCTGGCCTCCGATGCTCATCTAATTCGGGCTGCTTCAGCATCCCTGATTTTAATCGCTCCAACATTGGCGGCCGTGCCTTCAAGTGCCCAGGCCCCAAGCTCTGGAATATCCTCCCGAAACCTCTCTGCCTCTCCACCTCACTTTCCTCCTTTAAAATGCTCCTTAACACATACCTCTTTGACCAAGCTTTTGGTCATCTACCCTTATGGCTCCTTATGTGACTCAGTGTCAAATTTTCCTTTACAAAGCTTCTGTGAAGTGCCTTGGGATGTTTTATTACATTTTCGGCGCTATATAAATACAAGTTGTTGTTGTCTAAGATCACATATGAAGAATGACTAGATAAAGGTTTTCAACTCTGCAAAATTCTACCCCAGTAAATTTTTAGTTTAGTTTAGAGATACAGCACTGAAACAGGCCCTTCGGCCCACCGAGTCTGTGCCGACCATCAACCACCCATTTATACTAATCTTACACTAATCCCATATTCCTATCACATCCCCACCTGTCCCTATATATTTCCCTACCACCTACCTATACTAGGGGCAATTTATAATGGCCAATTAACCTATCAACCTGCAAGTCTTTGGCATGTGGGAGGAAACCGGAGCACCCGGAGGAAACCCATGCAGACACAGGGAGAACTTGCAAACTCCGCACAGGCAGTACCCAGAATCGAACCCGGGTCATTGGAGCTGTGAGGCTGCGGTGCTAACCACTGCACCACTGTGCCGCCCAGGCAATGTCTTCAGGGAAGGAGGCAAGAAAATGGAAAACATACAGCACACAGTTGAAATGAAAAGTCCGTGTGGATAGCAGATTAAGATCCAAGGCACAGTGGCGCAGTGGTTAGCACTGCAGCCTCACAGCTCCAGCGACCCGGGTTCAATTCTGGGTACTGCCTGTGTGGAGTTTGCAAGTTCTCCCTGTGTCTGCGTGGGTTTCCTCCGGGTGCTCCAGTTTCCTCCTACAGCCAAAAAAAGACTTGCAGGTTTATAGGTGAATTGGCCATTATAAATTGTCACTAGTATAGGTAGGTGGTGGGGGAATATAGGGACAGATGAGGATGTGGTAGGAATGTGGGATTAGTATAAATGGGTGGTTAATGGTCGGCACAGACTCGGTGGGCCGAAGGGCCTGTTTCAGTGCTGTATATCTAAATACAAAACGTGGATTATCAGAAACTTTCCACCCCCTTATAGGTATCCCAACAGTGGCTTTTGAGGCTGCATTAGTTCAGTCCACACCAGTACATCCCCACAGAATTCCTCTTAGGCTTCTGGTCTACACTTGCAAAGAATCTCAGGGGGCCAGGAAGGAGTTAAAGTCTGTGAAAGGAATGGTTTGATATATTGCTGCAGGGCATCCCTCCATGGGAGAATGCATTACACGGACACCTGGACATTCGGCAGCTAAATAGCGCACAGCTGGTCAGAGCAACTATAGGGTTACCTTTCTCTCAGCCCCTCGGCCTACCTTATTCAGATGTGCAGATGTTAAGTGCTCACACCCATTCCCGTCTCAAGAAAAATACTGTTTGTATTTCTGACCCCGCACTTAATGCTTGCTGCTTTGATCAGTGTGGAGGAGTTAATTCTCTTGTATCTATTGCAATGCAAGTGGGACCCACTGAGATGCAGAAAATTTAAGACAATCTTCTTCCCCCTTCTCCTTCCGGTGACCCCGTTCCACTCTCAGGCAAAAACAAATGACCACAAATACACTGATCTTGCATTAATGTTCCTCCATCACTTGGTGAAGTTATCCAGTTTTTAGGTGAGCCATTCAGAGCAGGGAGTATGCCGCTCTGTCCCCTGGATTAGCTGGCCTTAGCGGGGATGGCAGTGGGGTGTTAGTTAGCCTCAGTACCCTGGGTGAGGGAGTGGGGTGAGTCCATGGGGCGCTGGGACCTGATCGGTAAACAGTGACCCCTGCTGGAAAGTGTGCATTTGTGCGTGTTGGATCAGGACTGAATCAGCCTCAGTGACAGCTGTAATGTGCTGGTTCACCATGATCAGATAGTCTGCTGGAACTCACTCTTAACACCCCTCACATGCATCATGGCCATTTGGGAGAAGTCCTGGAGAGTTCCGCGCACCTGTGGAACCATTCCCAGCGTCAGAAAGTGTGGGAAGAGGAGAAAACTTGTGGCGATAAATTGTCCAGAAATAAAACGTGCTTAACACTCCTAAAGCTGCCCAAACATGAGATCAGTTTAAACACAGGCCTGGAGTCAAGCCTAAGATCTCCCTGAGGTTTAACCCCCTCTGTTAGCACATTGGTTACTGAGTTCCTCCGTGTGCTGGGTTAGTGCAGTTGTTAACTCCTTTGAAATAAATGGATTAACGATTGTATTAAAACAGCACACAAAGAATTTTTTCCCAAATATCTTAACCGGAGGAAATTAAACTCCCTGGTTTGGTCGGTTCAGCTCCATACTGGATAACGTACCTCTCGAGCCCCTCTGAGTTGATTTCAATGTTCATTTTGTCGTTGTGTTAAAAGGAAGCTTTAATAACAACAACAACTTGCATTTATATTGCACCTGTAATGTAGTAAAACGTCCCACACCACTTCACAGGAGTGTAATCGAACAAAAATAAAATGACATGCAGCCAAAGAAGGAGACATTAGGACATGTGACCAAACACTCAGTCAAAGAGGTGGGTTTTTAGCAGCAATTAAATCAATGAAATGTCAATTTATTCTCCACTCACATGCTAATTAAATGTTTACACACCAGGCATTGGTTTAAAGCACGTGGAATGGACAGAGTGAACTGGATCACAACACTGACCCTGACTATTTACTGTTTGAATAAAGGCTGGTTTTCACTCACTAATGCTGAAACCCAGTCCCTGCTCAATCAATAAATATTTTTGATTCTGTGAGTGGAGCTGACACTAAATCCAAGGATCCTGCCCCGCCCCTTCCTGTACTGTCCAATTTTCTACATCTTGTAATATTTATTATTTGGGTATCTGACATCGCCACTCCTGCTTTCAATCAAATCAAATTGTGCCCATGGGCTAAACAGTTCTGTGATGTGGAGGCACATTGGGCAGGACATGCCTTGGACTGTGCTGGGTTATTGACTCCATGAAGTGCATTGGTAAATGAGTGATAGTTGGACTCAGTGTCAATGAGCTGGGAGGGGCAAGGGCGTGAGCCAGTGTCCCCACCCCTGACCGTTATCAACTGACACCTGCTGCAAAGTGTGCGAATGTTAGGTGAGACTAGAACAGAGTACAGCCCTAATGACCCCTATGCTTGAATAGCTTGAATGGGTTCACGTACAAAGAACAGGCAACTGAGTGCTTTACCAGAGGACCTTTGTGATCCCACACATCAGCAAGAGACATCAGTACAGGGAAGAAGCGTAGAAGGGAAAGGAAGAAAAGTCAAATAAAGATTAATTATAAGCCTTGGAGAAGATGCAGAGGAGATTTACCAGAATGGTAAGGGAATTCTATGCGAGACAGAGGATGCTGGGATAGTTTTCCTCAGAGCAGAAAAGGTTAAGAGGAGAATTAATGCAGGTGTTCAAAATTAGGAGGGGTTTTGATCGAGTAAATAAGGAGAAATTGCTTCCACTGACAGGAGAGTCGATAATCAAAGGACACAGATTTAAGGTAATTGGCAAAAGAACTGGAGGAGGAGATAAGGAAAACATTTTTACGCAATGAGTTTTTATGATCTGGAATGTGCTGCTTGATAGGATGGTGAAAGCAGTTTCAATAGTAATGTGGAAAAAAGTACTTAAGTATCACCAAAGCAACAACTTGTGCTCTCACATGGAAGACTGCAGAGCGTTTTAGTCGGGGGGAAGGGGGGAGGATGGCGAGTAGGAGATGGGAATGTTTAGGTGGGGAGGCTTTTGAAGGAAGAGAGTGAGTAAAAAAAAACAAAGTGATTTTAGGCGAGAGTTGTAAAGAGCAAGTGCAATGAGTGACCGAGTGGCCTCTGATGGTGAGCTACAGAGGGCAGGACATGAGCAGTAAGAACTTGTATTTATTGAGCACATCATCAGGATCTTAGTTTAACATCTGAGAGACGGCACCTCCAGCATTGCAGCACTCCATCAGTACTAAAGTATTAGCCTAAATTATGCAATCAAATCCTGGAGTGCGGCTTGAACCCACAACTACTGATTTAGAGGGAAGGTAATATGTAGTAGCCTGGAATAGGAAGGGTTGAGGATGCAGGTTGGAATAACTGGAGAATTTGATTCTGATAAACTAGTGTCTATGAGGAGGAGGAGCTTGGTGAGATGGTTATTGATGGACTAAATGCCAAGGAGATGAAGACATGGATTAGGATTATGGCAACAAACAGAGAGGGCTAGAGTACAACTGGTTGATGATTCATGGGTGGAAAATCACTGTCTTGGCAACTACGATGATATGAGTTAGGATGGACAGCTCATTACTCAGCATCAACATTCTGCAGGGTAACCATTGACCAGCCATAGAAATACCGTGGCTACAAGAGCAGGCCAGAGGCTTGGAATTCTGCGGCGAGTACATAAGAACATATGAAATAGGAGCAGGAGGAGGCCATTCAGCCCCTCAACCCTGCCCCGCCATTCAATATCATGGCTGATCTGCCCCAGACTTCAACTCCTCTTTCGTGCCAGCTCCTCATTGCCCTCAACTCCCCGATATTTCAAAAATCTATCTACCTCCTCTTTAAATACTTTCAGTGACCTAGCCTCCACAACTTTCTGGGGTAGAGAATTCCAGACATTCACTACACTCTGAGAGAAGAAATTCCTTCGCATCTCAGTTTTAAAGGAGTGGCCCCTTATTCTGTAACTATGTCCCCTAGTTCAAGATTCCCCCACTAGTGGAAACATCTTCTCAACATCTACCCTGTCAAGCTCCCTCAGAATCTTGTAAGTTTCAATAAGTTCACCCCTCATTCTTCTAAACTCTAATGAATAAAGGCCTAACCTGTTTAGCCGTTCTTGATAAGTCAACCCCTTCATCCCAGGAATCAGCCTTGTGAATCTCTTTTGAACTGCCTCCAATGCCAGTATATCCTTTCTTAAATACAGGGACCAAAACTGTACACAGTACTCCAGGTGCAGCCTCACCAACACCCTGTACAGTTGTCACAAGACTTCCCTATTTTTAAACTCCAACCCCATAGCAATAAAGGCCAAAATTCCATTTGCCTTCTTAATTACTTGCTGCACCTGCATGCTAACTTTTTGTGTTTCATGCACGAGAACACCCAGATCCCTCTGTGCTGCACTTTCTTGGAGTCTCTCTCCATTTAAATAATAGTCTGCCTTTTGATTCTTCCTACCAAAGTGCATGACCTCACACTTTCCTACATTAAACTCCATCTGCCAAGTTTTTGCCCACTCACTCAACCTATCTTTATCCCCTTTGCAGATTCCTTATGTCTTCATCACAACATGCCCTCCCACCTATTTTTGTATCATTAGCAAATTTGGAAATATCACACTCTGCCCCCTCCTCCAAGTCATTAATATAGATAGTAAATAATTGAGGCCCTAGGACTGATCCTTGTGGCACTCCACTAGTTACGTCTTTCCAACCTGAAAAAGACCCATTAATCCCGACTCTCTGTCTTCTGTGTGTTAACCAATCCTCAATCCATGCTAATACATTACCCCCAATACCGGGGGCTCCTATTAGAATTAGAATTAGAATATTACAGCGCAGTACAGGCCCTTCGGCCCTCGATGTTGCGCCGATCATCTGACCTACACTATTCCATTTACATCCATATGTCTATCCAATGACCACTTAAATGCCCTTAAAGTTGGCGAGTCTACTACTGTTGCAGGCAGGGCGTTCCACGCCCCTACTACTCTCTGCGTAAAGAAACTACCTCTGACATCTGTCCTATATCTTTCACCCCTCAACTTAAAGCTATGTCCCCTCGTGTTTGCCATCCTCATCCGAGGAAAAAGACTCTCACTATCCACCCTATCTAACCCTCTGATTATCTTGTATGTCTCTATTAAGTCACCTCTCCTCCTCCTTCTCTCTAACGAAAACAACCCCAAGTCCCTCAGCCTTTCCTCGTAAGACCTTCCTTCCATACCAGGCAACATCCTAGTAAATCTCCTCTGCACCCTTTCCAAAGCTTCGACATCCTTCCTATAATGCGGTGACCAGAACTGCACGCAATACTCCAGGTGCGGCCTCACCAGAGTTTTGTACAGCTGCATCATGACCCCGTGGCTCTGAAACTCGATCCCCCTACTAATAAAGGCTAACACACCATATGCCTTCTTAACAGCCCTATTAACCTGGGTAGCAACTTTCAGGGATTTATGTACCTGGATACCAAGATCTCTCTGCTCATCTACACTACCAAGAATCTTCCCATTAGCCCAGTACTCTGCATTGCTGTTACTCCTTCCAAAGTGAATCACCTCACACTTCTCCGCATTAAACTCCATTTGCCATCTCTCAGCCCAGCTCTGCAGCCTATCTATGTCCCTCTGTACCCGACAACACCCTTCGACACTATCCACAACTCCACCGACCTTCGTGTCATCCGCAAATTTACTAACCCACCCTTCTACACCCTCATCCAGGTCGTTTATAAAAATGACAAACAGCAGTGGCCCCAAAACAGAACCTTGCGGTACACCACTAGTAACTAAACTCCAGGATGAACATTTGCCATCAACCACCACCCTCTGTCTTCTTTCAGCTAGCCAATTTCTGATCCAAAGCTCTAAATCACCTTCAACCCCATACTTCCGTATTTTCTGCAATAGCCTACCGTGGGGAACCTTATCAAACGCCTTACTGAAATCCATATACACCACATCCACGGCTTTACCCTCATCCACCTGTTTGGTCACCTTCTCGAAAAACTCAATAAGGTTTGTGAGGCACGACCTACCTTTCACAAAACCGTGCTGACTATCGCAAATGAACTTATTCTTTTCAAGATGATTATAAATCCTGTCTCTTATAACCTTTTCCAACATTTTACCCACAACCGAAGTAAGGCTCACAGGTCTATAATTACCAGGGCTGTCTCTACTCCCCTTCTTGAACAAGGGGACAACATTTGCTATCCTCCAGTCCTCCGGCACTACTCCTGTCGACAATGACGACTTAAAGATCAACAACAACGGCTCTGCAATCTCCTCCCTGGCTTCCCAGAGAATCCTAGGATAAATCCCATCTGGCCCAGGGGACTTATCTATTTTCACTCTTTCCAAAATTGCTAACACCTCCTCCTTGTGAATCTCAATCCCATCTAGCCTAGTAGGCTGTATCTCAGTAATCTCCTCGGCAACATTTTCTTTCTCTACTGTAAATACTGACGAAAAATATTCATTTAACGCTTCCCCTATCTCCTCTGATTCCGCACACAACTTCCCACTACTATCCTTGATTGGCCCTGTTCTAACTCTTATCATTCTTTTATTCCTGATATACCTAAAGAAAGCCTTAGGGTTTTCTTTGATCCTATCCGCCAATGACTTCTCGTGTCCTCTCCTTGCTCTTCTTAGCCCTCCCTTTAGATCCTTCCTGGCTAGCTTGTAACTCTCAAGCGCCCTAACTGAGCCTTCACGTCTCATCCTAACATAAGCCGCCCTCTTCCTCTTGACAAGCGCTTCAACTTCTTGAGTAAACCACGGCTCCCTCGCTCGACAACTTCCTCCCTGCCTGACAGGTACATACTTATCAAGGACACGCATTAGCTGCTCCTTGAATAAGCTCCTCATTTCGTTTGTGCCCATCCCCTGCAGTTTCCTTCCCCATCCTACACATCCTAAATCTTGCCTAATCGCGTCATAATTTCCTTTCCCCCAGCTATAATTCTTGCCCTGCGGTATATACCTGTCCCTGCCCATCGCTAAGGTAAACCTAACCGAATTGTGATCACTATCGCCAAAGTGCTCACCTACATCTAAATCGAACACCTGGCCGGGTTCATTACCCAGTACCAAATCCAATGTGGCATCGCCCCTGGTTGGCCTGTCCACATACTGTGTCAGAAAACCCTCCTGCACACACTGGACAAAAACAGACCCATCTAAAGTACTCGAACTATAGTATTTCCAGTCAATATTTGGAAAGTTAAAGTCCCCCATAACCACTACCCTGTTACTCTCGCTCCTGTCGAGAATCATCTTCGCTATCCTTTCCTCTACATCTCTGGAACTATTCGGAGGTCTATAGAAAACTCCCAACAGGGTGACCTCTCCTCTCCTGTTTCTAACCTCGGCCCATACTACCTCAGTAGACGAGTCCTCAAACGTCCTTTCTGCCGCTGTAATACTTTCCTTGATTAACAATGCCACACCCCCCCCTCTTTTACCCTCTTCTCTGTTCTTTCTGAAACATCTAAATCCCGGAACCTGCAACATCCATTCCTGCCCCTGCTCTACCCATGTCTCCGAAATGGCCACAACATCAGGATCCCAGGTACCAACCCATGCTGCAAGCTCACCCACCTTATTCCGGATGCTCCTGGCGTTGAAGTAGACACACTTTAAACCAAGTTCTTGCTTGCCAGTGCCCTCTTGCGTCCCTGTAACCTTATCCCCTACCTCACTACTCTCAACAGCCTGTACACTGGAACTACAATTTAGGTTCCCATTCCCCTGCTGATTTAGTTTAAACCCCCCCGAAGAGCACTAAAAAATCTCCCCCCCAGGATATTGGTACCCCTCTGGTTCAGGTGAAGACCATCCTGTTTGTAGAGGTCCCACCTACCCCAGAAAGAGCCCCAATTATCCAGGAAACCAAAACCCTCCCTCCTACACCATCCCTGCAGCCACGTGTTCAACTCCTCTCTCTCCCTATTCCTCTCTTCGCTAGCACGTGGCACAGGCAACAACCCAGAGATAACAACTCTGGTTGTTCTCGCTCTAAGCTTCCACCCTAGCTCCCTGAATTTCTGCCTTAAATCCCCATCTCTCTTCCTACCTATGTCGTTGGTGCCTATGTGGACCACGACTTGGGGGTGCTCCCCCTCCCCCTTAAGGATCCCAAAAACACGATCGGAGACATCACGTACCCTGGCACCTGGGAGGCAACACACCAACCGTGAGTCTCTCTCGTTCCCACAGAACCTCCTATCTGTTCCCCTAACTATGGAGTCCCCAATGACTAATGCTCTGCTCCTCTTCCCTTTTCCCTTCTGAGCAACAGGGACAGACTCTGTGTCAGAGACCTGCACCCCATTGCTTACCCCTGGTAAGTCGTCCCCCCCAACAGTATCCAAAACGGTATACCTGTTGTTGAGGGAAACGGCCACAGGGGATCCCTGCACTGCCTGCTGGTTCCCTTTCCTTCCCCTGACGGTAACCCATCTACCTACTTCTTTTACCTGAGGTGTGACTGCCTCCCTATAACTCCTGTCAATAATCCCCTCCGCCTCCCGAATGATCCGAAGTTCATCCAGCTCCAGCTCCAGTTCCCTAACGCGGTCTGCGAGGAGCTGGAGTTGGGTGCACTTCCCGCAGATGCAGTCAGCAGGGACACTCTTGGCGACCCCTACCTCCCACATTCTGCAGGAGGAACATACAACTGCCTTTACCTCCATTCCCACTATTCTAGATTCCCAATAAATCTACTGAAAAACCAAACGAAAAAAAAAGTCAAAACTTGTTCGCTTAGCAATCCGACGGACTGAACTTTTTAAATAAAAAGCTTACCTTATCAACACACTAGAGTCCTTTTTTTTTGGTTAGAGGAGGAGGGTGGGTGGGAGACACTACACGTGTAGTGTCTCGGGTACTGCCACTGCCCAAATAAATAGTTTTCCCCTACCCAGCAGTCCCCGGTCCTCCGAAACAAAAAAGGGATTAACTTGTAACTTACTGAAATTGACTGCTCAGCTGAAAGTCCGCTCCGCACCCCGTTCTATCAAGGCTGCTCCTCGCAAAAGACAAAGATTTTAAAACTGCCCAAATAAATAGTTTTCCCCTACCCAGCAGTCCCCGGTCCTCCGAAACAAAAAAGGGATTAACTTGTAACTTACTGAAATTGACTGCTCAGCTGAAAGTCCGCTCCGCACCCCGTTCTATCAAGGCTGCTCCTCGCAAAAGACAAAGATTTTAAAACTGCCCAAATAAATAGTTTTCCCCTACCCAGCAGTCCCCGGTCCTCCGAAACAAAAAAGGGATTAACTTGTAACTTACTGAAATTGACTGCTCAGCTGAAAGTCCGCTCCGCACCCCGTTCTATCAAGGCTGCTCCTCGCAATAATCTTTAATGTGGCACCTTATCAAATGCCTTCTGGAAATCCAAATACACTACATCTACCGGTTCCCCTTTATCAACTCTGCTTGTTATATCCTCAAAGAGCTCTAGCAAATTTGTCAAACATGATTTCCCTTTCACAAAACCATGTTGACTCTGTTTGATTACATTAAGCTTTTCTAAATGTCCTGCTATTTCTTCCTTAATAATGAACTCATCATCCCAACAACCGATGTTAGGCTGACTGGCCTATAGTTTCCTGAAGTTACTCACCTCCTGACTCCACAAAGCCTGTCCACCATTTATAAGGCACAAGTCATAGAATCATAGAGTCATACAGCATATAAAAAGGCCCTTCGGCCCACTGCGTCCATGCCGACCATAATGCCTATCTATACTAATCCCACCTGCCTGCATTAATTCCATATCCCTCTGTGCCTTGCTCATTCAAGTACCTGTCCAGATGCTGCTTAAATGTTGCTACCGTTCCTGCCTCAACCACCTCCTCAGGCAGCTCATTCCAGATACCCACTATTCTTTGTGTGAAAAATTTACCCCTTTGATCCCCTTTAAACCTCCTCCCTCTCACCTTAAATCTATGCCCTCTAGTTTTAGTCAGCCCTACCATGGGAAACAGATTCTGGCTATCTACCCTATCTATGCCTCTCATAATTTTATATATACCTCTATCATGTCCCCTCTTAGCCTCCTTCGCTCCATGGAAAACAGACCCAGCCTATCCAATCTCTCTTTATAATTCAAGCCCTCCAAACCAGGCAACATCCTTGTGAATCTTTTCTGCACACTCTCTAGCTTAATCACATCTTTCCTGTAGTGCGGTGACCAGAACTGCACACAGTACTCCAAACCTAACCAACATTATGTCCAACTGTAACATGAAGTCCCAACTCTTGTACTCAATGCCTCAGCCGATGAAGGCAAGCATGCCATACGCCTTCTTCACCACCTTGTGTTGCCACTTTCAGGGAACTATGTACTTGCACCCCAAGGTCTCTCTGCTCAACAACACTCCCCACGGCCCTGCCATTCACTGTATATGTCCTGCCCTGGTTTAACTTCCCAAAATGCATCACTTCACACTTGTCTGCATTAAATTCCATTTGCCAATCCCTTGCCCACTTTCCCAGTTGATCTATATCCTGTTGTAACTTTAGACAACCTTTGTCACTGTCCACTATACCACCAATTTTGGTGTCATCTGCAAACTTACTAATCATGCCCCCTACATTCACATCCAAGTCATTAATATATATGACAAACAACAGAGGGCCCAGCACCGATCCCTGCGGCACACCACTGGTCACTGGCCTCCAATCTGAAAAACAACCCTCCACTACCACCCTCTGCCTTCTGTCACCAAGCCAATTTTGTAGCCAATTTGCTAGCTCACCCTGGATCCCATGTGTTCGAACCTTCAGGTCAAGCCTACCATGTAGGACCTTGTCAAAGGCCTTGCTAAAGTCCATGTAGACAACGTCCATCGCCTGCCCTCATCAATCCTCTTGGTCACCTCCTCGAAAAACTCAATCAAATTCGTGAGATATTATTTCCCATTCACAAAGCCATGCTGACTATCCCTAATCAGACCATGCCTTTCCAAATGCATATAAATCCTATCTCTCAGAATCCCTTCCAATAACATTCCCACCACTGATGTAAGGCTCACCAGCCTGCAGTTCCCTGGCTCATCCCTGCTGCCCTTCTTAAATAAAGGCACAGCATTAGCTATCCTCCAGTCTTCCGGTACCTCACCTGTGGCTAACGATGATACAAAAATCTCTGCCAGGGCCCCAGCAATCTCCTCCCTTGCTTCCCATAGCATCCTAGGATACACCTGGTCAGGCCCTGGGGATTTATCCAACTTAATGCGCTTCAAAACCTCCAACGCCTCCTCCTTTGTAATGTTGATATGCTCCAGGATATCGGTGTTCCCTCCCTTGAACTCACTAGCTTCCATGACCTTCTCCACGGTAAATACGGACGAGAAGTATTCATTTAAGACGGCACCCATTTCCTGTGGCTCCACACATAGATTGCCACACTGATTCTTAAGGGGACCTACTCTCTCCCTAGCTACCCTTTTACTCTTAATATACTTATAGAATCTTTTAGGAATCTCCTTTATCTTATCTGCCAGGGAAATCTCATGGCCCCTTTTTGCCCTCCTAATTTCCTTCTTAAGTGTACTCTTACATCCTCTATACTCCTCGAGGGACTCGCTTGATCCCAGCTGCCTATACCTGACATATGCCTCCTTCTCTGTCCTGACCAAACCCTCAATATCCCTTGTCAACCAAGGCTCCCTAAACTTGCCAGCCTTGCCCTTCCATCTCACAGGAACTCTTCCTATCTCGCTTTTAAAAGCGTCCCACTTGCCAGATGTCCCTTTACCTGCAAACAGCCTCTCCCATTCAACTTTTGAGAGTTCCTGTCTGATGCCATCGAAATTAGCCTTCCCCCAATTTAGGACTTCAACCTGAGGACCAGTCCTATCCTTTTCCGTAACTATCTTGAAGCTAATAGAGTTATGGTCACTGGTCCCAAAGTGCTCCCCCACTGACACATCAACCACCTGCCCATCCTCCCCTTTCAGAATGTCCTGCAGCCGCTCAGAGACATCCTTAACCCTATCACCAGGGAGGCAACATGCCATCCTGGCGTCTCGTTTGTGGCCACAGAAACGCCTATCTGCACCCCTTACGATAGAATCCCCTATCACTATAGCTCGTACAAGCCTTTTCCTCCCCTGCTGTGCAGCAGAGCCCTCCGTGGTGCCACGAACTTGGCTGTTGCTGCTTTCCCCTGGGAGGACATCCCCCTCAACAGTATCCAAAGCGGTATATCTGTTTGAGAGGGGGATGGCAACAGGGGATTCCTGCACTACCTGCCTGCACCTACTACTCCGTCTGGTGGTCACCCATCTCTTTTCTGCCTGTGCAGCCATGACCTGCAGTGTGACCACCTCGCTAAACGTGCTATCCACAACGTCCTCAGCATCGTGGATGCTCCACAGTGAATCCACCCGCAGCTCCAGCTCCATAATGCGGGTAGCCAATAGCTGCAGATGGATACACTTCCTGCACCCATGGTCACCAGGGACACTGGAAGCATCCCTGATTTCCCACATAGCGCAGGAGGAGCATATCACGGGGCTGAGCTCTCCTGCCATGACTCACATTTAGGTTAATTAGTTACTCCCTTAATTAAAAAATACTAATTACACTAGGGGCCTTGTTCTACCCACTCCAATCTAAAGTCCTTAAAAATAAAACACTTTAGTAGTACTCACCTTATCACAAGTGGAATACTCTCCACTTGCCTGGATAGGTGCAGCTCTAACACTCAAGAAGCTCGACACCATCCAGGATAAAGCAGCCTGCTTGACTGGCACCCATCCACCACCTTCAACATTCACTCCCTCCATCACTGACGCACAGTGGCAGCAGTCTGTACAATCTACAAGATGCACTGCAACAATGCACCAAGGCTCCTTTGACAGCACCTTCCAAACCTGCGACCTCTACCGCCTAGTAGAACAAGAGCAGCAGATGCATGGGACCACCACCACCTGCAAGTTCCCCTCCAAGCCACACACCATCCTGACTTGGAACTATGTCGCCGTTCCTTCACTGTCGCTGGGTCAAAATCCTGGAACTCCCTTCCTAACAGCACTGTGAGAGTACCTGCACCAGATTGACTGCAGGGTTTCAAGAAGGCAGCTCACCACCACCTTCTCAAGGGCAATTAGGGATGGTCAACAAATGCTGGCCTGGCCAGCGACACCTACATCCCATGAACAAACAAAAAATAAAGGCAGAGCGCACACCACAGAGAGCAGGCAGTTACTGGGGACGTTTGAGAAGCCAAAACCAGAGGTGTCTTGGTGCTGTTAAAAGATATTTTTTAAAAAGCATTTTCTTACAAATGAGTTCTAATGGTAGGGCAGTGTGACCACCTCCTATCCCCACCTTCCCATTCATAAAAATGTAGGGGGTAGCTAAAGACAGGCAGGTGGATGAAATGAAGCGCAGCTGCTTGTGACAAGAGCTCGGTGACATTCAGACCTCTGGGAACCTGTGATGAGCCTGTGGGATAAAGTAATGGGAAAATGTTAGAAAACAGCAGGACTCAGTGACCAGGGACAATAGACAATGGAAGGAATTGGAGGAGGGACTGGTTTCAAGGATTGGATTTCAGTATGTATGGAGTCGCTGGGTGTAGTCTGTCCTCCCAATGCTCAGCGAGCATGTCAGTGTGACTAAGTACCTTCCAATTACAAGTCAATCATCATATTTCCTACAGCCGAGAAAATATCAGGAAGTAATTACACAATAAACAGAGTGAACAGCAGAAGTGGTGAGGCAAAGGTACTTTTCAAAAGAGGTTGGACGGTGAAATTGTGTTCATGGAGGTGAAGGTTGCCAATGCTGGATACTGCTACCCTTTAAAAAAAATTCCAAAATAGATCCCCCCAACTAATTTCCACCCCTCCCCCACCCCCAATTGATTTTCTGCCATCGTCTCTGGCCTTATACACATGGTTCACAGTTCCAGAATTTTGCCCACATTTCAAAAACCTCTACCAAAACAGCCAAAGTAAGGGCTGGTGGCCTATTTTACCGTCAGGGCATTACAGCTGAGTCCAAACCCACTCTCTAGTCTGCATCAGTGCACATGTGGTGTCAGGTAAACATAAGATTGGGCTCAGCTGCGATGCACCCACAGTCGAGCAGCCTACCAAAGCTTGCATATGAAAACAGTTGCTTTGCAGGCAAGTGGAGAACCAGCGATGCTTGTGGAAGCAAACCTTTGCATGGCTTCAGGAGAGGCGACAAGAACATTGGCAAGAAAGATAGAGACAATGTAAGTACCATATGATCTATAGCTAGTTCAGCACACTCAATGAATTGTGAGCAACAATTGCACTGGGTGCTCGTTATACCTCGGCCTCGCCAGGGCACCACGTTTTAGGAAGGAGAGGGTGCGGAGGAGGTTTACCAGGATGATACCAGGGATGAGGGAGTTCAGTTATGTGGAGACGTTGGAGAAGCTGGGATTGTTTGCCTTTGAGTAGGGTTAGTTAAGGGAAGGCCGCAGAGAGGTGTTCAAAATTATAATGGGTTTTGAAAGAGCTAGCAGGAAGAAACTGGGTCAGTAAACAGAGTTCATAGATTTAAAATAATTGGCAAAGGACCTAGAGAGAATATGGGGAGAAATTTCTTCACACAAAGGCTGATTAAGATCTGGAACACACTACCTGAAAGTGTGGTGGAATCAGATTCCGTAGGAACTATCCAAAGGCAATTGGACCTGTACGAAGCAAACTAATCTGCAGGGAAATGAGGAAAAAGCGGGATTATGGGGCTGAAATGGACAGTTCTTTCAAAGAGTTAGCACAGGCTTGAAGGGCCAAATGGCCTCCTTCTCTGCTGTAAGAATCTATTAACTCTAATAGCCTGACTGAGCTCAGAAATACGAGGCCAGCTCATTAGCGACTACTCTGGTGCTCTGCTTTACATACTGCACATACATACGAACATGTGAATTATGAGCAGGACTAGGCCACTCGGCCCCTTAAGCCTGCTCCGCCATTCAATAAGTTCATGGCTGAACTGATTACTCCACATTACCACCTACCCCCAATAACCTTTCACCCCCTTTCTTATCAAGAATCTATCTCTGCCATAAAAATATTCAAAAACTCTGCTTCCACTGCCTTTTGAGGAAGAGAATTCCAGAGACTCATGACCCTCTGAGAGAAAAAATTTCTCCTCATCTCTGTCTTAAATGGGCGATGCCTTATTTTTAAACAGTGACCCCTAGTTCTAGATTCTCCCACAAGGGGAAACATCCTTTCCACATCCACCCTGTCAAGATCCCGCAGGATCTTGTATGTTTCAATCAAGTCGTTACTTACTCTTCTAAATTCCAGTGGATGCAAGCCGAGCCTGTCCAATCTTTCCTCGTAAGACAGCCCATCCATTCCAGGTATTAGTCTAGTAAATCTTCTGTGTACTGCCCCCAACACATTTACATCCTTCCTTAAATAAGGAGACCAGTACTGTACACAGTATTCCAGATGTGGTCTCACCAATGCCCTGCATAGCTGAAACATAACCTCTCTACTTCTGTATTCAATTCCCCTCACAATAAACGATAGCATTCTATTAGCTCTCCTAATTACGTGCTGTACCTGCATAATAACCTTTTGCGATTCATGCATCTCGGAGCTCTGCAATCTCTCATCATTTAGATAAAATGCTTCTTTTTTATTCTTCCTGCCAAAGTGGACAATTTCACACTTTCCCACATTATACTCCATTTGCCAGGTCTTTGCCCACTCACTTAACCTATCTATATCCCTTTGTAGCCCCTTATGTCCTCTTCACAAGTTACTTTCTTACCTATCTTTGTGTCATCAGTAAATTTAGCAACTATACCTTCAGTCCCTTCATCCAAGTCATTTATATAAATTGTAAAAAGTTGAGGCCCCAGCACAGATCCCTGTGACACACCACTTGTTACATCTTGCCAACCAGAAAATGACACATTTATGCCGACTCTCTGTTTCCTGTTAGCTAGCCAATCTTCTATCCATGCCAAAATGTTACCCCCTACACCATGAGCTTTTATTTTCTGCAATAACCTTTGATGTGGCACCTTATCAAATGTGTTCCGGAAATCTAAGTACAATACATCCACCTTTATCCACAGCTCATGTAACTCCTTCAAAGAACTCCAATAAATTGGTTAAACATGATTTTCCTTTCACAAAACTATGTTTCCTCTGCCTTGATTTGTTTCTAAATGGCCTGCTATAACATCTTTAATAATAGCTTCTAACATTTTCCCTAAGACAGATGTTAAGATAACTGACCTGTAGTTTCCTGATTTCTGTCTCCCTCCCTTTTTGAATAAAGGAGTTACATTCACTATTTTCCAATCTAACGGATCCTTTTCCGAATCTAGGGAATTTTGGAAAATTAAAACTAACATATCAACTATCTCACTAGCCACTTCTTTTAACACCCTAGGATGAAGTCCATCAGTATCTGGGGACTTGTCAGCCCGCAGCTCCAAAGATTTGTTCAGTACCACTTCCCTGGTGATTGTAATTTTCTTGAGTTCCTCCATCCCTTCCATTTCTTGATTTACAGCTAATACTGGGATGTCACTTGTATCCTCTATAGTGAAGACCGATGCAAAATACCTGTTCCATTCACCTGCCATCTCCTTATTATCCATGATTAATTCCCCAGAATCACTTTCTATAGGACCAACATTCACTTTGTCAACTCTTTTCTTTTTTAAATATCGATAGAAACTCTTACTATCTGTCTTTATATGTCCAGCCAGCTTTCTCTCGTACTCTAATTTTACCGTCCTTATCATTCTTTTAGTCATTCTTTGCTGTTTTTTATATTCTGTCCAATCGTCTGATCTGCCTCCCATCTATGCACAATTATAGGCTTTTTCAAAAAGTTTGATACTATCTTAAACTGTTTAGTTAACAACGGATGGCAGGTCCCACCTTTAGTATTTTTCTCTCTTGTTGAAATGTTTCTATTCTGTGTATTCTGAAATATCCCCTTCAATGTCTGCCACTGCATCTCTATTGACCTATCCCTTAACCTGATTTGCCAGTTCACTTTAGCTAGCTCTGCTTTCATGCCCTCATAATTGCCCTTATTTAAGTTTAAAATACTAGTTTTGGACCCACGCTTCTCTCCCTCAAACTGAATGTAAAATTTAATCATATTATGATTGCTGCTACCTAGGGGCACCTTAACTATGAGGTCATTAATTAATCCTATCTCACTGCACAATACCAGATTTAGTATAGCCTGCTTTCTGGTTGGCTCCAGAACGTATTGTTCCAAGAAATTATCCCGAAAACATTCTATGTACTCCTCATCTAGGCTGCCTCTGCCCATCTGATTTTTCCAGTCTATATGTAGGTTAAAAGCCCCCATAATTATCACTGTACCTTTCTGACAAGCTGCCATTATTTCTTCCTTTATACCCCGTCCCACAGTGTGGTTAATGTTAGGTGGCCTGTACATCACTCCCACAAGTGACTTCTTGCCTTTATGATTTCTCATTTCTACCCAAACTGCTTCTACATCCTGGTCTCCTGAACTTAGATCATCCCTCTCTATTGCGCTAATACCATAATTAATTAACAGAGCTACTCCTCCACCTTTTCCTCACTTCCTGTCCTTCCTAAATATCATGTACCCTTCAATATTCAGGTCCCAGTCTATGCCGCCCTGCAGCCATGTCTCTGTAATGGCTATCAGATTGTACTTATTTATTTCTATTTGCGCTCTCAGTTCATCTATTTTGTTTCGAATGTTACGTGCATTCGGATACAGAGGCTTTAGTTTTGTCCTTTTATTATTTTTGTAACCCTTTATCTGTTGATTTACTCTTAAATTTGTACGCTCTGTCCCTTCCTGTTTTAAAATCTTTGTCTTTTGCGAGGAGCAGCCTTGATAGAACGGGGTGCGGAGCGGACTTTCAGCTGAGCGGTCAATTTCAGTAAGTTACAAGTTAATCCCTTTTTTGTTTCGGAGGACCGGGGACTGCTGGGTAGGGGAAAACTATTTATTTGGGCAGTGGCAGTACCCGAGACACGACACGTGTAGTGTCTCCCACCCACCCTCCTCCTCTAACCAAAAAAAAAAAGGACTCTAGTGTGTTGATAAGGTAAGCTTTTTATTTAAAAAGTTCAGTCCGTCGGATTGCTAAGCGAACAAGTTTTGACTTTTTTTTCGTTTGGTTTTTCAGTAGATTTATTGGGAATCTAGAATAGTGGGAATGGAGGTAAAGGCAGTTGTATGTTCCTCCTGCAGAATGTGGGAGGTAGGGGTCGCCAAGAGTGTCCCTGCTGACTGCATCTGCGGGAAGTGCACCCAACTCCAGCTCCTCGCAGACCGCGTTAGGGAACTGGAGCTGGAGCTGGATGAACTTCGGATCATTCGGGAGGTGGAGGGGATTATTGACAGGAGTTATAGGGAGGCAGTCACACCTCAGGTAAAAGAAGTAGGTAGATGGGTTACCGTCAGGGGAAGGAAAGGGAACCAGCAGGCAGTGCAGGGATCCCCTGTGGCCGTTTCCCTCAACAACAGGTATACCGTTTTGGATACTGTTGGGGGGGATGACTTACCAGGGGTAAGCAATGGGGTGCAGGTCTCTGGCACAGAGTCTGTCCCTGTTGCTCAGAAGGGAAAAGGGAAGAGGAGCAGAGCATTAGTCATTGGGGACTCCATAGTTAGGGGAACAGATAGGAGGTTCTGTGGGAACGAGAGAGACTCACGGTTGGTGTGTTGCCTCCCAGGTGCCAGGGTACGTGATGTCTCCGATCGTGTTTTTGGGATCCTTAAGGGGGAGGGGGAGCACCCCCAAGTCGTGGTCCACATAGGCACCAACGACAGAGGTAGGAAGAGAGATGGGGATTTAAGGCAGAAATTCAGGGAGCTAGGGTGGAAGCTTAGAGCGAGAACAACCAGAGTTGTTATCTCTGGGTTGTTGCCTGTGCCACGTGCTAGCGAAGAGAGGAATAGGGAGAGAGAGGAGTTGAACACGTGGCTGCAGGGATGGTGTAGGAGGGAGGGTTTTGGTTTCCTGGATAATTGGGGCTCTTTCTGGGGTAGGTGGGACCTCTACAAACAGGATGGTCTTCACCTGAACCAGAGGGGTACCAATATCCTGGGGGGGGAGATTTGTTAGTGCTCTTCGGGGGGGTTTAAACTAAATCAGCAGGGGAATGGGAACCTAAATTGTAGTTCCAGTGTACAGGCTGTTGAGAGTAGTGAGGTAGGGGATAAGGTTACAGGGACGCAAGAGGGCACTGGCAAGCAAGAACTTGGTTTAAAGTGTGTCTACTTCAACGCCAGGAGCATCCGGAATAAGGTGGGTGAGCTTGCAGCATGGGTTGGTACCTGGGATCCTGATGTTGTGGCCATTTCGGAGACATGGGTAGAGCAGGGGCAGGAATGGATGTTGCAGGTTCCGGGATTTAGATGTTTCAGAAAGAACAGAGAAGAGGGTAAAAGAGGGGGGGAGGTGTGGCATTGTTAATCAAGGAAAGTATTACAGCGGCAGAAAGGACGTTTGAGGACTCGTCTACTGAGGTAGTATGGGCCGAGGTTAGAAACAGGAGAGGAGAGGTCACCCTGTTGGGAGTTTTCTATAGACCTCCGAATAGTTCCAGAGATGTAGAGGAAAGGATAGCGAAGATGATTCTCGACAGGAGCGAGAGTAACAGGGTAGTGGTTATGGGGGACTTTAACTTTCCAAATATTGACTGGAAATACTCTAGTTCGAGTACTTTAGATGGGTCTGTTTTTGTCCAGTGTGTGCAGGAGGGTTTTCTGACACAGTATGTGGACAGGCCAACCAGGGGCGATGCCACATTGGATTTGGTACTGGGTAATGAACCCGGCCAGGTGTTCGATTTAGATGTAGGTGAGCACTTTGGCGATAGTGATCACAATTCGGTTAGGTTTACCTTAGCGATGGGCAGGGACAGGTATATACCGCAGGGCAAGAATTATAGCTGGGGGAAAGGAAATTATGACGCGATTAGGCAAGATTTAGGATGTGTAGGATGGGGAAGGAAACTGCAGGGGATGGGCACAAACGAAATGTGGAGCTTATTCAAGGAGCAGCTAATGCGTGTCCTTGATAAGTATGTACCTGTCAGGCAGGGAGGAAGTTGTCGAGCGAGGGAGCCGTGGTTTACTCAAGAAGTTGAAGCGCTTGTCAAGAGGAAGAGGGCGGCTTATGTTAGGATGAGACGTGAAGGCTCAGTTAGGGCGCTTGAGAGTTACAAGCTAGCCAGGAAGGATCTAAAGGGAGGGCTAAGAAGAGCAAGGAGAGGACACGAGAAGTCATTGGCGGATAGGATCAAAGAAAACCCTAAGGCTTTCTATAGGTATATCAGGAATAAACGAATGATAAGAGTTAGAGAACAGGGCCAATCAAGGATAGTAGTGGGAAGTTGTGTGCGGAATCAGAGGAGATAGGGGAAGCGTTAAATGAATATTTTTCGTCAGTATTTACAGTAGAGAAAGAAAATGTTGCCGAGGAGATTACTGAGATACAGCCTACTAGGCTAGATGGGATTGAGATTCACAAGGAGGAGGTGTTAGCAATTTTGGAAAGAGTGAAAATAGATAAGTCCCCTGGGCCAGATGGGATTTATCCTAGGATTCTCTGGGAAGCCAGGGAGGAGATTGCAGAGCCGTTGTTGTTGATCTTTAAGTCGTCATTGTCGACAGGAGTAGTGCCGGAGGACTGGAGGATAGCAAATGTTGTCCCCTTGTTCAAGAAGGGGAGTAGAGACAGCCCTGGTAATTATAGACCTGTGAGCCTTACTTCGGTTGTGGGTAAAATGTTGGAAAAGATTATAAGAGACAGGATTTATAATCATCTTGAAAAGAATAAGTTCATTTGCGATAGTCAGCACGGTTTTGTGAAAGGTAGGTCGTGCCTCACAAACCTTATTGAGTTTTTCGAGAAGGTGACCAAACAGGTGGATGAGGGTAAAGCCGTGGATGTGGTGTATATGGATTTCAGTAAGGCGTTTGATAAGGTTCCCCACGGTAGGCTATTGCAGAAAATACGGAAGTATGGGGTTGAAGGTGATTTAGAGCTTTGGATCAGAAATTGGCTAGCTGAAAGAAGACAGAGGGTGGTGGTTGATGGCAAATGTTCATCCTGGAGTTTAGTTACTAGTGGTGTACCGCAAGGTTCTGTTTTGGGGCCACTGCTGTTTGTCATTTTTATAAACGACCTGGATGAGGGTGTAGAAGGGTGGGTTAGTAAATTTGCGGATGACACGAAGGTCGGTGGAGTTGTGGATAGTGTCGAAGGGTGTTGTAGGGTACAGAGGGACATAGATAGGCTGCAGAGCTGGGCTGAGAGATGGCAAATGGAGTTTAATGTGGAGAAGTGTGAGGTGATTCACTTTGGAAGGAGTAACAGCAATGCAGAGTACTGGGCTAATGGGAAGATTCTTGGTAGTGTAGATGAGCAGAGAGATCTTGGTATCCAGGTACATAAATCCCTGAAAGTTGCTACCCAGGTTAATAGGGCTGTTAAGAAGGCATATGGTGTGTTAGCCTTTATTAGTAGGGGGATCGAGTTTCGGAGCCACGAGGTCATGCTGCAGCTGTACAAAGCTCTGGTGAGACCGCACCTGGAGTATTGCGTGCAGTTCTGGTCACCGCATTATAGGAAGGATGTCGAAGCTTTGGAAAGGGTGCAGAGGAGATTTACTAGGATGTTGCCTGGTATGGAAGGAAGGTCTTACGAGGAAAGGCTGAGGGACTTGGGGTTGTTTTCGTTAGAGAGAAGGAGGAGGAGAGGTGACTTAATAGAGACATACAAGATAATCAGAGGGTTAGATAGGGTGGATAGTGAGAGTCTTTTTCCTCGGATGAGGATGGCAAACACGAGGGGACATAGCTTTAAGTTGAGGGGTGAAAGATATAGGACAGATGTCAGAGGTAGTTTCTTTACGCAGAGAGTAGTAGGGGCGTGGAACGCCCTGCCTGCAACAGTAGTAGACTCGCCAACTTTAAGGGCATTTAAGTGGTCATTGGATAGACATATGGATGAAAATGGAATAGTGTAGGTCAGATGATCGGCGCAACATCGAGGGCCGAAGGGCCTGTACTGCGCTGTAATATTCTAAAAAAAAAGTCTATCATTTCCCATATTAATATCTTTCTCTCTTGCCTTGTCTCTACTCCTTGATTTACCATATCTTCCCAAACTTGATCCCTTGCCTCCACTATTCAGTTTAAAACACTTTCTACTTCCCTAGTCATGCAGCTCACTAGAACACCGGCCCCAGCACAGTTCAGGTGTAGACCGTCCCAATAGTACAGCCACCACTTTCCCCAGTACTGGTGCCAGTGCCCCACCAACTGGAATCCACTTCTACCACACCAGTTTTTGAGCCACGCATTCATTTCTCTAATCTCATTTGCCCAATGCCAATTTGCACATGTCTCAGGGAATAATCCAGAAATTATTACCTTTGAGATTATGCTTCTTAATTTGGTGCCTAGTTTCTCATACTTACTGCAGACGTGTTTGCCCTGGATCACACTGGCATTCAGGAGCTCCCACATGCTGCAGACGTGACACATCACCTGTCCTGCCATCCTTTATGTGTTTTAATTAACTACTTAATTATTTTATTCAATTATTTATTTTATTTTTCTTTATTTATATATTTTATTAAGCTTACCACTAGTTCCTTTACTATTTTAAACATTAGGATTCGAATGGACCTTAATCACTTACCAGACACTCACCAAACAGGTAACTTCTTCCCAAACCATTCACCTACCTGCTTGCCTGTGATGTTTGATGCTATGTTTGATTTAAATTAAATTAAATTAAAAGCTTACCTGAATACTCACCCCGGCAGCTCTGTTTCCCTGATCTCAACGATGATTGTGACGTTACTCTGATGTCACTTTTTGATTTTTCCCTGCTCTGCTCCTGCTGCTCCCGCCATGCTCCTCTCTCTCTCTCTGCTCCCGCCATGCTCCTCTCTCTTGCTCTCTCTGCTCCCGCAATGTTCCTCTCGCTTTCTCTGCTACCGCCATGCTCCTCTCTCTCTCTCTGCTCCCGCCATGTTCCTCTCTCTCTCTCTCTCTGCTCCTGCCATGTTCCTCTGTCTCTCTCTGCTCCCGCCATGTTCCTCTCTCTCTCTCTGCTCCCACCATGATTCTTTCTCTCTCTCTGCTCACGCTGTGCTCCTCTCCCTCTCTCTGCTCCCGCCATGCTTATTTCTCTCTCTCAGCTCACGCTGTGCTCCACTCTCTCTCTCTGCTCCCGCCATGTTCCTCTCTCTCTCTCTCTGCTCCCGCCATGTTCCTTTCTCTCTCTCTGCTCCCGCCATGTTCCTCTCTCTCTCTCTGCTCCCGCCATGTTCCTCTCTCTCTCTCTGCTCCCTATTGTTCCTCTCTCTCTCTCTCTGCTCCCTAATGTTCCACTCTCTCTCTCTGCTCCCGCCGTTCCTCTCTCTCTCTCTGCTCCCGCCATGTTCCTCTCTCTCTCTCTGCTCCTGCCATCTTCCTCTCTCTCTCTCTGCTCCCGCCATGTTCCTCTCTCTCTCTCTGCTCCCACCGTGTTCCTCTCTCTCTCTCTGCTCCTGCCATTTTCCTCTCTCTCTCTCTGCTTCCTCCGTGTTCCTCTCTCTCTCTCTGCTCCCGCCATGATCGTCTCTCCCACTCTGCTCCCGACATGTTCCTCTCTCTCTCTCTGCTCCCGCCATGTTCCTCTCTCTCTCTCTGCTCCTGCCATGTTGCAGTCTCACTCTCTGCTCCCGCCATGTTCCTCTCTCTCTCTCTGCTCCCACCATGTTCCTCTCTCTCTCTCTGCTCCCGCCATGTTCCTCACTCTTTCTCTGCTCCTGCCATGTTGCACTCTCTCTCTCTGCTCCCGCCATGTTCCTCTCTCTCTCTCTGCTCCCGCCATGTTCCTCTCTCTCTCTCTGCTCCCGCCATGTTCCACTCTCTTTCTCTGCTCCCGCCATGTTCCTCTCTCTCTCTCTGCTCCCGCCATGCTCCTGTCTCTCTCTCTGCTCCCGCCATGTTCCTCTCTCTCTCTCTGCTCCCGCCATGCTCCTCTCTCTCTCTCTGCTCCCGCTGTGCTCCTCTCTCTCTCTCTGCTCCCGCCATGCCACTTTCTCTCTCTCTGCTCCCGCTGTGCTCCTCTCTCTCTCTCTGCTCCCGCCATGCTTCTTTCTCTCTCTCTGCTCCTGCCATGTTCCTCTCTCTCTCTCTGCTCCCGCCATGTTCCTCTCTCTCTCTCTCTGCTCCCACCATGCTTCTCTCTCTCTCTCTGCTCCCACCATGTTCCACTCTCTCTCTGCTCCCGCCATGTTCCTCTCTCTCTCTCTGCTCCTGCCATGCTCCTGTCTCTCTCTCTGCTCCCGCCATGTTCCTCTCTCTCTCTCTGCTCCCACCATGTTCCTCTCTCTCTCTCAGTTCCCACCATGTTCCTCTCTCTCTCTCTGCTCCCGCCATGTTCCTCTCTCTCTCTCTGCTCCCGACATGTTCCTCTCTCTCTCTCTGCTCCCGCCATGTTCCTGTCTATCTCTCTGCTCCCGCCATGTTCCTGTCTATCTCTCTGCTCCCGCCATGTTCCTCTCTCTCTCTCCGCTCTCAACATGTTCCTCTCTCTCTCTTCGCTCTCGACATGTTCCTCTCTCTCTCTCCGCTCCCGACACGTTCCTCTCTCTCTCTCCGCTCCCGACATGTTCCTCTCTCTGCTCTCTGCTACCGACATGTTCCTCTCTCTCTCTCCGCTCCCGACATGTTCCTCTCTCTCTCTCTGCTCCCGACATGTTCCTCTCTCTCTCTGCTCCCGACATGTTCCTCTCTCTCTCTCCGCTCCCGACATGTTCCTCTCTCTCTCTCCGCTCCCGACATGTTCCTCTCTCTCTCTCTGCTCCCGACATACTCCTCTCTCTCTCTCTGCTCCCGACATGTTCCTCTCTCTCTCTCTCTGCTCCTGACATGTTCCTCTCTCTCTCTCTGCTCCCGACATACTCCTCTCTCTCTCTCTGCTCCCGCCATGTTCCTCTCTCTCTCTCTCCGCTCCCGACATGCTCCTCTCTCTCTCTCCGCTCCCGACATGTTCCTCTCTCTCTCTCTGCTCCCGACATGTTCCTCTCTCTCTCTCCGCTCCCGACATGTTTCTCTCTCTCTCTCCGCTCCCGACATGTTCCTCTCTCTCTCTCTGCTCCCGACATACTCCTCTCTCTCTCTCTGTTCCCGACATGTTTCTCTCTCTCTCTCTGCTCCCGACATGTTCCTCTCTCTCTCTCCGCTCCCGACATGTTCCTCTCTCTCTCTCTGCTCCCGACATACTCCTCTCTCTCTCTCCGCTCCCGACATGTTCCTCTCTCTCACTCTGCTCCCGACATACTCCTCTCTCTCTCTCTGCTCCCGCCATGTTCCTTTCTCTCTCTCTGCTCCCAACATGTTCCTCTCTCTCTCTCTCTCCTCCCGCCATGTTCCTCTCTCTCTCTCCGCTCCCTAATGTTCCTCTCTCTCTTTCTCCACTCCCGTCATTTTCCTCTCTCTCTCTCTGCTCCTGCCATGTTCCTCTCTCTCTCTCTGCTCCCGCCAGGTTCCTTTCTCTCTCTCTGCTCCCAACATGTTCCTCTCTCTCTCTCTCTGCTCCCGCCATGTTCCTCTCTCTCTCTCCGCTCCCGAATGTTCCTCTCTCTCTTTCTCCACTCCCGTCATTTTCCTGTCTCTCTCTCTGCTCCTGCCATCTTCCTCTCTCTCTCTCTGCTCCCGCCATGCTCCTCTCTCTCTCTCTGCTCCCGCCATGTTCCTCTCTCTCTCTCCGCTCTCGACATGTTCCTCTCTCTCTCTCAGCTCTCGACATGTTCCTCTCTCTCTCTCTGCTCCCGACATGTTCCTCTCTCTCTCTCTGCTCCCGACATGTTACTCTATCTCTCTCCGCTCCCGACATGTTCCTCTGTCTCTCTCCGCTCCCGACATGTTCCTCTCTCTCTCTCTGCTCCTGACATACTCCTCTCTCTATCTCTGCTCCCGCCATGTTCCTCTCTCTCTCTTTGCTCCCGCCATGTTCCTCTCTCTCTCTCTGCTCCCTAATGCTCCTCTCTCTCTCCCTGCTCCCGCGATGTTCCTCTCTCTCTCTCAGCTCCCTAATGTTCCTCTCTCTCTCTCAGTTCCTGCCATGCTTCTCTGTCTCTCTGCTCCCGCCATGTTCCTCTCTCTCTCTGCTCCCGCCATGCTCCTCTCTCTCTCTCTCTCTCTGCTCCCGCCATGTTCCTCTCTCCCTCTCTGCACCCGCCATATTCCTCTCTCTCTCTCTGCTTCCGCCATGTTCCTCTATCTCTCTCTGCTCCCGCCATGTTCTTCTCTCTCTCTCTGCTCCAGCCATTTTCCGCTCTATCTCTCTGCTCCCGCCATTCTCCTCACTCTCTCTCTGCTCCCGCCATGCTCCTCTCTCTCTCCCTGCTCCCGCCATGCTCCTCTCTCTCTCTCTGCTCCCGCCATGCACCTCTCTCTCTCTCTGCTTCCGCCATGCTCCTGCCTCTCTCTCTGCTCCCGCCATGCTCCTCCCTCTCTCTCAGCTCCCACCATGCTCCTCACTCTCTCTCTGCTCCCGCCATGCTCCTCTCTCTCTCCCTGCTCCCGCAATGCTCCTCTCTCTCTCTCTGCTCCCTCCATGCACCTCCCTCTCTCTCTTCTTCTGCCATGCTCCTCTCTCTCTCTCTTCTTCCGCCATGCTCCTCTCTCTCTCTCTCTGCTCCCGCCATGCTCCTCTCTCTCTCTCTGCCCCCGCCATGCTCCTGCCTCTCTCTCTGCTCCCGCCATGCTCCTCCCTCTCTCTCAGCTCCCGCCATGCTCCTCTCTCTCTCTCTGCTCCCGCCATGCACCTCCCTCTCTCTCTGCTTCCGCCATGCTCCTCCCTCTCTCTCTCTGCTCCCGCCATGCTCCTCTCTCTCTCTCTGCCCCCGCCATGCTCCTGCCTCTCTCTCTGCTCCCGCCATGCTCCTCCCTCTCTCTCAGCTCCCACCATGCTCCTCTCTCTCCCTCTGCTCCCAACATGCACCTCCCTCTCTCTCGGCTCCCGCCATGCCCCTCCCTCTCTTTCGGCTCCCGCCATGCTCCTCCCTCTCTCTCTGCTCCATCCATGTTCCTCTCTCTGTCTCTGCTCCCGCCATGTTCCTCTCTCTCTCTGCTCCTGCCATATTCCTCTCTCTCTCTCTGCTCCCGCCATGTTCCTCTCTCTCTCTCTGCTCCCTAATGCTCCTCTCTCTCTCTCTGCTCCCGCGATATTCCTCTCTCTCTCTCAGCTCCCTAATGTTCCTCTCTCTCTCTCTGCTCCCGCCATGTTCCTCTCTCCCTCTCTGCTCCCGCCATGCTCCTCTCTCTCTCCCTCTCTGCTCCCGCCATCTTCCTCTCTCTCTCTCTGCTTCCGCCGTGTTCCTCTCTCTCTCTCTGCTCCTGCCATTTTCCTCTCTCTCTCCCTGCTCCCGCCGTGTTCCTCTCTCTCTCTCTGCTCCCGCCATGTTCCTCTCTCTCTGTGTGCTCTCGACATGTTCCTCTCTCTCTCTCTGCTCTTGCCGTGTTCTTCTTTCTCTCTCTGCTCCCGCCATGTTCCTGTCTATCTCTCTGCTCCCGCCATGTTCCTCTCTCTCACTCTGCTCCTGCCATGTTCCCCTCTCTCTCTCTGCTCCCACCATGTTCCTCTCTCTCCCTCTGCTCCCGCCGTGTTCCTTTTTCTCTCTCTGCTCTCGCCATGTTCCTCTCTCTCTCTCAGCTCTCGACATGTTCCTCTCTCTCTCTTCGCTCTCGACATGTTCCGCTCTCTCTCTCTGCTCCCGACATGTTCCTCTCTCTCTCTCTGCTCCCGACATGTTCCTGTCTCTCTCTCTGCTCCCGACATACTCCTCTCTCTCTCTCTGCTCCCGACATGTTCCTCTCTCTCTCTGCTCCCGACATGTTCCCCTCTCTCTCTCTGCTCCCGCCATGTTCCTCTCTCTCTCTCTGCTCCCGCCGTGTTCCTCTTTCTCTCTCTGCTCCCGCCATGTTCCTCTCTCTCTCTCAGCTCCCGCCGTGTTCCTCTTTCTCTCTCTCTGCTCCTGCCATGTTCCTCTCTCTCTGCTCCCGACATGTTCCTCTTTCTCTCTCTGCTCCTGCCATCTTCCTCTCTCTCTCTCTGCTCCCGCCGTGTTCCTCTTTCTCTCTCTGCTCCCGCCGTGTTCCTCTTTCTCTCTCTGCTCCTGCCATGTTCCTCTCTCTCCCTCTGCACCCGCCATGTTCCTCTCTCTCTCTCTGCTCCCGCCATGTTCCTCTCTCTCTCTTCGCTCTCGACATGTTCCTCTCTCTCTCTCTGCTCCCGACATGTTCCTCTCTCTCTCTCTGCTCCCGACATGTTCCTCTCTCTCTCTCTGCTCCCGACATGTTCCTCTCTCTCTCTCTGCTCCCGACATGTTCCTCTCTCTCTCTCTGCTCCCGACATACTCCTCTTTCTCTCTCTGCTCCCGCCGTGTTCCTCTTTCTCTCTCTGCTCCCGCCATGTTCCTCTCTCTCCCTCTGCACCCGCCATGTTCCTCTCTCTCTCTCTGCTCCCGCCATGTTCCTCTCTCTCTCTTCGCTCTCGACATGTTCCTCTCTCTCTCTCTGCTCCCGACATGTTCCTCTCTCTCTCTCTGCTCCTGACATATTCCTCTCTCTCTCTCTGCTCCCAACATGTTCCTCTCTCTCTCTCTGCTCCCGACATGTTCCTCTCTCTCTCTCTGCTCCCGACATACTCCTCTCTCTCTCTCTGCTCCCGACATGTTCCTCTCTCTCTCTGCTCCCAACATGTTCCTCTCTCTCTCTCTGCTCCCGACATGTTCCTCTCTCTCTCTCCGCTCCCGACATGTTCCTCTCTCTCTCTCTGCTCCCGACATGTTCCCCTCTCTCTCTCTGCTCCCGACATACTCCTCTCTCTCTCTTTGCTCCCGCCATGCTCCTCTCTCTCTCTCTGCTCCCGACATGTTCCTCTCTCTCTCTCTGCTCCCGACATACTCCTCTCTCTCTCTCTGCTCCCGCCATGCTCCTCTCTCTCTCTCTGCTCCCGCCATGTTCCTCTCTCTCTCTCTCCGCTCCCGACATGCTCCTCTCTCTCTCTCTCCGCTCCCGACATGTTCCCCTCTCTCTCTCTCTGCTCCTGCCATGTTCCTCTCTCTCTCTCTGCTCCTGCTGTGCTCCTTTCTCTCTCTCCACTCCTGCGTGCTCCTCTCTCTCGCTCTGTCTCCGGTCTCCAACTCTGGGCTTTTGGTGTGCTTTTTATACCTTCTCTGCCTCCATGCTCCTCACTATCTCCCTCTGTCTCCGGTCTCTGAGAGGCTGCCAAGGTCAAATGGGGTGGGTCTTCTGATGTTAGCAGTTCCACAAGGTCATTTCATGGCACACATCGCCTTTGTGGGCAGCCACCATGCTCTGTGCCAATGGGCATCCTGAGCAGGGCTCTTTCTTGCTGTTGGCTGCTTTCAACGGTCCAGACAAACCTCCTACCTGCTGCTTGTACATATGGACTGAAGGTTGTTTGCTGTGCAAGAGATCATCCACACTTCCCTGGATTACAACTTTGAAGCTGTAGGCTTGACAGCCACTGTCAGCTGTCCCTGTCCTGGAACAGGTCACCACATCTGCCAGCATTAGGGAATGCATCCTTTGGCAATCTTAACCCATGCTGCCAGTTTTACCATGCTGTTGCAGCTAAGAGACCATGCCCCAATTTCCAAAATGGTGAGGGAAGTTCCGCATTGGGAGCACAAAGCAGGGAGATAATCCCGATGAACAGTGATATCCAAATTTCATAGAATGCACAGCATGTAAACAGGCCATTTGGCCCAACAAGTTCATTTGCTGTTTATGCTCCACAGGAACTTCCTCCCACCTTCTTCAACATACCCTTCTATTCCTCTCTCCTTTGTGTTTATCTAACTTTGCCTTAAATGTGTCTTTGCTAATCACCTCAACAGCTCCACGTGGTAGTGAGTTAACATTCTCATCACTTGTCACAGAAGTTCTCAAAAGTTTTATACAAATATGTAGCTATGTGATAAATCACCCTTCCTTATTAAAACCATGGGAAGTTGAAGATAATTTTTGGAAATATTATCAGTTAAAATTGGTTAATTTCTGTATTACCAAGGTTGGTGGGTTGGCAACAGTGAGATGGGAAAGTGTGATATGGATTACAAACCATCTGAAGTGAATCAAAACAGGGCTTTTTACTTAGACAATTGTAACTCCTAGAAAGGTTACTTTTTCATACAAACAGTAGCCATCACTGGAAGTAAACAAGATTTGACAACTGGTATACTGTGTTATTCAATATATTTTTAAAGAGGAAGTTTCATCACCAGAAAATCCTTCAAAAAAACTTCCATGATAGAGAAATATGATCAATTTATTTAATCATCCTTTTGAATTATTTTCTGCTATTTCTGTATTTTGTTAGAAAAACAGTTGGTACTCATTTGGGTTCTTCAGCTATGAAGATAGATTGGAGAAGATAGGACTGTTTTCCTTGGAGAAGAGAAGGCTGAGAGGTGATTTGATAGAAGTGTTCAAAATCATGAGGGGTTGGACAGAGCAGATAGAGAGAAACTGTTCCCACTCGTGAAAGGATCGAGAATGAGAGGGCACAGAGTTAAAGTAATGGGTAAAAGAAACAAAAGTGACACGAGGAAAAACTTTTTCACGCAACGAGTGGTGAAGGTCTGGAATGCGCTGCCTGAGAACGTGGTGGAGGCAGGTTCAATTGAAGCATTCAAAAGGGAATCAGACGGTTATATGAAAAGGAAGAACGTGCAGGGTTATGGGGAGAAGACAGGGGAATGGAACTGAGTGAATTGCTCTTTCAAAGAGCTGGTGTGGACATGATGGGCCAAATGGCCTCCTTCTGCACTGTAACAATTCTGTGATTCTGTGGGTGGATCCTGAGTCACCTGAGCATTAGACTGGTGTTGGACTAGTGTTAGACTGGCTTTAAACTGGGTTTAGAGTGGCATTAGGCTGATGTTAGACTGGTGTTAAACTTCGAGTAGACTGCTGCTAGATTGGTGTTAGACTGGTGTTGAACTGGCATCAGAGCGACAATGCAGATTGGCTGCACTCTGTAGGTAACACCAATTTGAAATGAAAATGAATTCTCCAAGTGGAGAATTCACAATGCCAGTGTCATATCCTGGGCAGCTGATTGAAAATATATCCCAATGTATTATAGGGAGGGATTTATATAGTGTGGAGAGACTAAGTCCAATCTTATTAAGGAACTGAATGTATACACATTAGGAGAAAGCTCAGTTAATAAGAGCATCTATTAATTTTAAGATCCTTCACACTGTCAAAATCATTGGTGTGAGTAAGGTGGGATTAGGGAAGGCACAATCAACTTGAATTATCCATATTGATCAATAACTTGGGGCCTCTATTGGAGAGTAAATATATATCAACGTTAGAATGGAATGGAATCAGTTTGGATCAAATACTCCCCCAACCAGGGTCGATAAGCATCTGTATCTTGTCCCCCTCCTATTTCTCATCTATATGCTGCCCCTCAGCGACATCATCCAAAGACATGACATAAAATTCCACTTATAGGCGAATAACACTCACTTCTACCTCCCCACCCCCTCTCTCGACCCCTCCACTGCTTCCTTGATACTCCCAGGTGACTTCCAACTGCACTTTCAAATTCCCGACTAACTGTTTGCTCTCCAGTCACCATGGCATTTCTGCAGCGACTGATCTGCTCAATCACACACTCGCCTCCATCTTTGGTGTCCTAGTCCCCATTGAAATTGTTACTCTCTGTCACTCTGGTTGCTCCTCCTGGTTCAGACCTCAACTTGGCTCCTTTAACTTGAAGGGATGCATACCTGAATGGTTACGGCAGTCAACTGGTTTAGTCATTCATCGGCAGATCTGGCGGGACCACAGAAAGCACCATCGGGCCCTGCTCTGGTCTGCCAAATCTGCTCACTATTTCAGGACCAACCTGGAATCAAAGATAAACCTCCGGCTTCTTTTCTCTACTGCAAACCATCGTCTTAAACCTCTCTCCTCCGTCTCCCCCACCCTGACCTCCAACAAAAAGTACAAGGAGCTCATGGACGTCTTTGTTACTAAGATCGAGACCATCCGATCACCTGCCCCTGCCACGTCCCTCCCTTCCACTAGCCCACCCGGTCAAACTTCCTCTAAAACTCCCCCTGCCCTAGCCCTGAACTTGCAACTTTCTCTAGTTTCTCTCCTTTCTCCCTTCATGCCCTCTCTGAGCTCGTCTTGTCCATGAGATCCACCTCCTGTTCCCTCGATCCTCTTCCCGCCAACCTGCTAATCATCCAGCTTCTCTTCTGGCTCCCATGTTAGCTGATATTGTTAATGGTTCTCTCTCTTCAGATACTCTTCCCCCACTCCTTCAAATCTGCTGTCATCGTCCCTCTCCTCAAAAAAACCCACCCTTGACCACCCCCCACTTGCAAACTACCGCCCCAGCTCCAACCTCTCTTTCCTCTGCAAAGCTCCTGAACATTTTGTTACATCCCAAATCCGTTCCCTTCTTTCCCAGAACTCCATGTTTGAATCTCTCCAACCAGATTTCCGCCCCTGCCAATGTACTGAAACAGCTCTCATCAAAGTCACAAATCACATCCTATGTGACTGTAACAAAAGTAAATTATCCCTCCTCGTTCTTCTCGACCAGTCTGTGGCCTTTGATACATTGACCACACCATCCTCCTCCAATACCTCTCCACTCTTGTGCAGCTGTGTGGGACTGTATTTGCCCGGTTCCGTTCTTACCTATCCAGTCTTCCACCCTTGCCCCGGACCCTGGCAGTGGACTCCCCACTCCCAGACCAGAAGACACCCTTCCCCCTGGGGATTGGACCCTTCCCCCAACCCTGGGTTCGTCCCACCGTCCCATTGGGGTGTGGATTCACCTGTTGCTGCCCCTGGGAACCTGTCTGTGACGTCACTCACATGCTGTGCAGTCTTAACTCCACAGAATGCGGGGAAATCCTGACTTCTAGGTTCCCCACACTCTATCGGACCCCCCCGTTCCCAGCGGATCAGATAAGTTAAAACCCCCACCCCACAAATCTGCTCTATCACTAAGACTGCCTATTTCCACCTCCCTAACAGTGCCCAACTCTGCCCCTGCCTCAGCTCATCAACAGCTGAAACCCTCATCCATGCCTTTTTTACCTCTCGACATGAGTATTCCAATGTTCTCTTGCCTGGCCACCGACCTTGCTCCCTCCATGAACCTGAACTCATTCAAAACTCTGCTGCCCATATCCTAACTGGTGCCAAGTCCTGTTCACCCACCACTCCTGTGCTCGCTGACCTACACTGGTTCCCAGTCTGGCAACACCTCAATTTTAAAATGATCATCTTTGTTTTCAAATCCCTCCATGGCCTCGCCTCTCCCTAACTCTGTAACCTCCTCCAGCCCTACAATCCTCGCAGATCTCAGCACTCCTCCAATTCTGGCCTCTTATGCATCCCGGATTTCAATTGCTCCACCATTGCCCTCCTTCTATGCCGTAACTTTTCTATGGTGCTTTTAGCTGCCTAGGCTCTAAACTCTGGAGTTCACTTCCGAAACCTCTCCACCTCCTACTTTTCTTTCATTTTTTAAAATGCTCCTTAAAATCTTCCTCTTTAACCAAGCTTTTGGTCATCTGTCCTAATATCTCTTTATGTGCCTCAGTGTCAAATTCTGTTTAATAATGCTCTTGTGAACTTTGGGGCATTTTACCACATTAAAGGTGCTTTATTAATACCAGTTATTGGTGTAGTTGTGCTGTCAGACTGCACGTCTGACATCCAGTCCTGGGTGAGTTGAAATTTCCTCCAATTAAACATTGGTGAGACCGAAGCCTTCTCATCGGTCCCTGCCACAAACTCTAATCTCCAGCTACTGATTCCATCCCCCTCCCTGGCCACTGCTTCAGACTGTATCAGACTGTTCATAACTTTGGCACCCTATTTGAGTCTGAGCTGAGCTGCTGACCCCATATCCTCTCTATCATGAAGGCCTCTATCTTTGCAACATCACCCGTCTTCGCCTCTGCCTCAGGCATCTGCTGCCGAAATCAAAGCTTTTGTTATCTCCAGACTTAACTCTTCCAATTCTTTCTTGACTGACCTCCCATTTTCCATCCTCTGTAATCTTCAGCTCACCCAAAACTCAGCTGCCTGTATGCTAACTTGCACTAAGCCCAGTTTATCTGTCACCCTTGAGCTCACTGATCTGCATTGCCTCTCAACCTTGTGTTCACATCTCTCCCTATCTCCACAACCTCCGGCAGCCCTGTAACCCTCTGTAAACACTGCGTTCCTCCAATTCTGGCCTCTTGTGCAACACCCACCACTGGTGACAATGCCTTAAGCATTCTAGCAGCTAAGCTCTTGAATATCCTCCCGAAATCTCTGCGCCTCTCCCGTCTCCTTTCAGCCACTGACCAAGATTTTAGTCAGCATCCTAATACATCTTTCACTATATAATAACAGCTTGCAATTATATGTATGCACATTGTTGTAAAACATGCCAACTAGGCTGACAAATGAAGAATATAGATGTGGGTTAAGTACTGGAGGGTTGTGGTTGAGTTTAGAACTACATTCCTTCAGAAAGAGGGAGGAAAGTTGTTCTTATTTCCAATTTCCCTCGTTCTCGCTTGAGGAAACTTCTGGAGTTCACTTCCATGGGAATTAGCAGATCTTTGATACCTCACTCAAGTGGCTGCCTTTCATATTTGGGCTTAGCAGTGAGTGTCAGCCAGATATTCAGCCATAAATAGCATTACAACTGGGACTGCTCTTGTGTCCACCCAACTGGTTTGCTAATGTACTTTGGGAAAGGGAACCTGCCATCCTTACACAGTCTGCCCTATAGAAGAAGAAAACACAAGAAATAGGAGCAGGAGTAGACCATTTGGCCCATCAAGTCTGCTCTGCCATTCAATACGATCATGGATACAATTCCACTTTCCCACCTGCTCACCCTATCCCTTGATTCCCTGAGAGACCAAAAATCTATCTATCCCAGCCTTAAATGAATTCAACGATGAAGCATCCACAACCCTCTGGTGTAGAGAATTCCAGAGATTCACAACCCTCTCAGTGAGGCAATTTCTCTTCATCTCATTCCTAATGATCGGTCCGTTTTCCTGAGACTGTGCACCCATGTTTTAGATTCCACGACCAGCGGAAACATTCTCTCAGCGTCTACCCTATCCAGCCCCTTCAGAATCTTGTATGTTTCAATGAGATCGCCTTTCATTCTTTGAAACTCCAGAAAGTATAGGCCCAATTTACTCAGCCTCTCATCATAGGGACCAATCTAGTGAACATTTGCTGTACCGCCTCCAATGCAAGTATATCCTTTCTTAAATATGGAGACCAAAACTGCACACAGTACTCCAGATGTGGTCTCACCCAAAACCCTGTACAATTGTAGCAAGACTTCTTTATTCCTGTACTCCATTCCCTCGCAATAAAAGCCAACATGCCATTTGCCTTCCGAATAAGGGGAGGTGGTGGTTTCATGGTATTCACACTGGACTAGTAACCCAGAGACCCAAGTTATTGCTCTGGGAACATGGTTTCGAACCCCACCATGGCCAAAAGTGGAATTTGAATTCAATTAATAAATCTGGAATTAAAATGGTGACCATGAAACCATTGTCGACAGTTGTAAAAACCCATCTGGTTCACTAATGTGATTTAGGGAAGGAAATCTGCTGTCCTTACCTGGTCTGGCCTACATGTGACTCCAGACCCACAGCAATATGGCTGACTCTTAAAATGCCCTCTGAAATGGCCTAGCAAGCCACTCAGTTGTATCAAACCGCTACAAAGTCAATAAGGAATGAAACCGGATGGACCACCCGTCATCGACCTAGACAATGGCAAACCCAGCCCTATCGACCCTGCAAAGTCCTCCTTACTGACATCTTGGGGCTTGTGCCAAAGTTGGGAGAGCTGTCCCGCAGACTAGTCAAGCAAAAACCTGACATAGTCATTCTCACCGAATCATACCTTGCAGACAATGTCCCAGACACCACCATCCCCAGGTATGACCTGTCCCACGGACAGGACAGACCTAGTAGAGGTGGTGGCACAGTGGTATACAGTCAGGAGGGAGTTGCCCTGGGAGTCCTCAACATTGACTCCAGACCCCATGAAGTCTCATGGCATCAGATCAAACATGGGCAAGGAAACCTCCTGCTGATTACCACCTACGGCCCTCCCTCAGCTGATGAATCAGTACTGCTCCATGTTGAACAACACTTGGAGGAAGCACTGAGGATGGCAAGGGCACAGAATGTACTCTGGTTGGGGGACTTCAGTGTCCATCACGAAGAGTGGCTCGGTAGCACCATTACTGACCGAGCTGGCTGAGTCCTAAAGGACATAGCTGATAGACTGGGTCTGCGGCAGATGGTGAGGGAACCAACAAGAGGGAAAAATCTACTTGACCTTGTCCTCACCAATCTACCTGTCGCTGATGCACCTGTCCATGACAGTATTGGTAGGGGTGACCACTGCACAGTGCTTGTGGGGACAAAGTCCCATCTTCACATTGAGAATACCCTCCATCATGTTGTGTGGCACTATCACTGTGCTAAATGGGATAGATTTCAAACAGATCTAGCAATGCAAAACTGGGCATCCATGAGGCGTGTGGGCCATCTGCAGCAGCAGACTTGTACTCAACCACAATCTACAACCTCATGGCCCGGCATATCCCTCACTCTACCGTTACCATCAAGCCAGGAGACCAACACTGGTTCAATGAAGAGTGCAGGAGGGCATGCCAGGAGCAGCACCAGGCATACCTCAAAATGAGGTGTCAACTTGGTGAAGCTACAACACAGGACTATCTGCATGCCAAACTGTGTAAGCAGCATGCGATAGACAGAGCTAAGCGATCCCATAACCAATGGATCAGATCTAAGCTCTGCAGTCCTGCCACATCCAGTCATGAATGGTGGTGGACAATTAAACAACTAACTGGAAGAGGTGGCTCCACAAATATCTCCATCCTCAATGATGGGGGAGCCCAGCACATCAGTGCGAAAGATAAGGCTGAACCATTTGCAACAACCTTCAGCCAGAAGTGCCGAGTTGATGATCCATCTCGGCCTCCTCCTGCAGTCACCAGCATCACAGATGCCAGACTTCAGCCAATTCGATTCACTCCATGTGATATCAAGAAACGACTGAAGGCACTGGATACTGCAAAGACTATGGGCCCTGACAATATTCCGGCAATAGCACTGAAGACCTGTGCTCCAGAACTTGCGGCTCCCCTGGCCAAGCTGTTCCAGTACAGCTACAACACTGGCATCCACCAGCAATGTGCAAAATTGCCCAGGTATGTCCTGCACACCAAAAGCAGGACAAATCCAACCCGGCCAATTACCGCCCCATCAGTTTGCTCTCGATCATCAGTATAGTGATGGAAGGTGTCGTCAGCAGTGCTATCAAGTGGCACTTGCTTAGCAATAACCTGCTCAGTGACGCCCAGTTTGGGTTCCGCCAGTGCCACTCGGCTCCTGACCTCATTACAGCCTTGGTTCAAACATGGACAAAAGAGCTGAACACATGAGGTGAGGTGAGAGTGCTTGCCCTTGACATCAAGGCAGCATTTGACCGAGTATGGCATCAAGGAGCCCTAGCAAAACTGGAGTCAATGGGAATCAGGTGGAAAACTCTCTGCTGGTTGGAGTCATACCTAGCACAAAGGAAGATGATTGTGGTTGTTGGAGGTCAATCATCTCAGCTCCAGGACATCGCTACAGGAGTTCCTCAGGGTAGTGTCCTAGGCCCAAGCATCTTCAACTGCTTCATCAATAACCTTCCTTCAGTCATAAGGTCAGAAGTGGGGATGTTCGCTGATGATTGCTCAATATTCAGCACCATTCGCGACTCCTCAGATACTGAAGCAGTCTGTGTCCATATGCAGCAAGACTTGGAAAATATCCAGGCTTGGGCTGATAAGTGGCAAGTAACGTTCATGCCACACAAATGTCAGGCAATGAGCATCTCCAACCAGAGAGAACCTTGACATTCAACAGCATTACGGTCGCTGAATCCCCCATCTTGGGGGTTGCCACTGACCAGAAACTGAACTGGAGTAGCCATATAAATACTGCGGCTACAAGAGCAGGTCAGAGGCTAGGAATCCTCTGGCGAGTAACTCACCTCTTGACTCCCCAAAGCCTGTCCACCATCTACAAGGCACAAGTCAGGAGTGTGATGAAATACTTTCCACTTACCTGGCTAGGTGCAGCTCCAACAACACTCAAGAAGCCTGGAACCATCCAAGACAAAGCAGCCCGCTTGATTGTTACCCCATACACAACCTTCAACATTCACCCCCTCCACCACCGACGCACAGTGGCAGCAGAGTGTACCATCTACAAGATGCACTGCAGCAATGCACCAAGGCTCCTTAGAGAGCACCTTCCAAATCTGTGACCTCTACCACCTCGAAGGACAAGGGCAGCAGATGCTTGGGAACACCATCACCTGCAAGTTCCCCTCCAAGCCACACACCATCCTGACTTGGAACTATATCGCCACTCCTTCACTGTCGCTGGGTCAAAACCCTGGAACTCCCTTCCTAACAGCACTGTGGGTGTATCTACCCCACATGGACTGCAGCAGTTCAAGAAGGCAGCTCACCACCACCTTCTCAAGGGAAATTAGGGATGGGCAACAAATGCTGGCCTAGCCAGAGACGCCACATCCCATGAATGAATTAAAAAAAAGTTGCTTGCGGTACCTGCATGCTAACTTTCTGCGTTCCTTGCACAAGCACACCCAAGTCTCTTTGAACATCAACACTTACAAGTTTCACACATGTTACAAATACTCTGCTTTTCTATTCTTATGACCAAAGTGAATAACTTCACACTTCCCTACATTATACTCCATCTGCCATCTTGTTGCCCACTCACTTAACCTGTCTATATCTCTTTACAGCCTCTCTGTGTCCTCCCCACAGTTTACCTTTCCACCTACCTAAACATGACTCTGGTCCCATGTTAATATGAGTGATTCTTAACTGCCCTCTGTAGTGGCCTAACAACCACTCAATTGTATCAAACCTCTACAAAAAATCAGAAGAATAAATCTGGATGGACCACTGGGTTGTGACCCAGGCATTGAATGATAAAGGCACACCCAGACATTTGAGCCCGCAAAGCCATCCGCTCTAACATCTGGGGACTGATTTAAACTTGGGAGAGGTGTCCCACAGACTAGTCGAGCAACAAACAAACATAGTCAAACTCACAGAATTATACCTATTAGCCAATGTCCCAGAGTCTTCCATCACCATTCCTGGGTATGTCCTGTCCCAGTGTCAGGACTGAACTACCAGAGGTGGTGGCACCTCTGTTGGGTGTGAATGGCCCTGGGAGTCCTCAACATTCATGAAGTCTCATGGCTTCAAGCGAAATATAGGCAAGGAATCCATCAGCTGATTACCACTACCATGCTCCCTCAACTTGGAGGAAGGACAGAATATGCTCTGAGTGGGTCACTTTAATATCCATCACTAAGAGGAACCACTGATTGAGCTGGTTGAGTCCTGAAGGACATAGCTGCCAGACTGGGCTTGTGACAAGTGGTGTGAGAACCAAGACATGGGAACAGCCTAAGTGAATTTGGCCTTAACAATCTACCTGTTGCAGGTACATCTGTCTAAAATAGTTTTGGTAAGACTGACCACAGCACAATCCTGGTGGAGACCAAATCCCATCTCCTGCTGAGAATACCCTCCATCACGTGTGTAGCATTACCACCATACATCATAGATTAAGGGCAGATCTAGCAGCTCAAAACTGGACATCAATGAGGTAATGTGGGCCATCAGCAACAGCAGAATTGTATACCACCACTATCTGTAACCTCATGGCCTGGCATATCTCTCACTCCACATCATTATCAAGCTGGAAAACCAACCCTGATTCAATGAGGAGTGTAGAAGAGGATGCTGGGAGCACCACTGAGAAAATGAAATGTCAATCTGGTGAAACTGCAGTACAGGCTTGCATGCATGCTAAACAGAAGAGGCAGTGTGCTACAGAGGGAGCTAAGCGATCCCATAACCAACAGACCAGGTCAAAACTGTCCAGTCCTGCCACATCCAGTAGTTAATGGTCCTGGACAACTAAGCAACTTAAGGGAGGAGAAGGCTGCATGCATATCCCTATTCTCCGTGATGGTAGAACAGAAGACAAGGCTGACAGGTTTACAATGACCTACAGCCAGAATTGCTGAGTGGATGATCATTCTCTGTTTTCCTCTGAGGTCCCTGGCATTACAGATGCCAATTCTGATTCACTCCACCTGATATCAAGAAATAGCTGAGTGTACTAGACACAGAAAAAGCTTGGGAATTTAATATAATTAATAGTAATAATTATCTGATAATTATATGGTATTCTGACTCAATTAAGATCTCACCTCTGGAGATCTCAGTATTTTACAGACATTCAAAGTTAACAACCTCGATTGAAATTTATTTTTGCTGGAGCTGCAAAGCCCATGACTTCTTTCTCAGTAATGTTTGTAGCATTACTCTTCGAATTGACTGCTGTTCGCTGGTATATTGTCTTGCATATTTTTATTTTCATTGAATCTTACAGTACAGAAGAAGGCCATACAGCCCATTGTGTCTGTGCTGGCTCTTTGAAAGGGCTATCCAATTCGTCCTACCCTCCTACTCTTACGCCATAGCCCTGCAGTTTTCTCCCCTTTAACAATTTATCCAATTCCCTTTTGAAAGTTACTATTGAATCTTCTTCCACCACCCTTTCAGGCAGTGCATTCCAGATCATAATAATGTGTTGTGTAAAAAAATAATCTCCTCATCTCACCTCTGGCCCTTTTGCCAATTATCTTCTGTGTATTCTGACCCTTTTTCCTGTGGAAACAAATTTCTCCTTATTTACTCTATCAAATCCTTTCATGATTTGGAACACCTCTATTAAATCTCAGTTGCTCTAGTCCCTCCATGTGACTGAAATATCTAATACCTAGTACCATTCTAGTAAATTTTCTCTGATTCATCCCCAGGCCTTGACAGCCTTCCTAAACTGTGGTGCCCATAATTGGAGAGATTATGCCAATGATTTAACATAACTTCCTTGCTTTTATACTCTATGGTTACATTTATAAAGCAAAGGATCATGTATGCTTTTTTACCGACCTTCTCAACTTGTCATGCCATCTTCATAGATTTTTGTACGCAAACCCCCAGGCCTCTCCACCCCTGCAACCCCTGTAAAATTGTAGCATTTAGTTTTTATATTGCTTCCCCGTCATTCTATCTTCCAAGCTGCATCACTTCACACTCCCTTGCATTCAATTTCATCTGCCACGTGTCTGCCCACTTCACCAGTCTATGTCCTCCTCAAGTCTTTTACAATCTTTTTTGTTGTTTATTTCATTTCTGAGTTTCGTGTCTTGTGCAAACTTTGAAATGATGTCCTGTATACCCAATCTAGGTGAATTATATATGTCAAAAAAATCAATTGTTTTCTATTTTCAGTCCAATCCTCCTTAGATACAGGGGCAGTGCCAAAAGACTGAAGAATTGCAAATATTACACCCTTATTCAAGGAAGGGTGTAAGGATAAACCCAGCACCTACAGGCCAGTCAGTTTTACCTCAGTGGTGGAAAAGCTTTTAGAAATGATAATTCAGGACAAAATTAATGGTCACATGGACAAATGTGGATTAATTAAGGAAAGCCGGTACAGATTTGTTCAGGGCAAATCATGTTTAACTAACTTGCTTAAGTTTTGTGCTGAGTTAACAGAGAGGATTGATGAGGGTAATGCAGGATGTGGCATATATGGACTTCCAAAAGGTGTTTGATAAAGTGTCACATAACAGTTTTGTCAGCAAAATTAGCACCCATGGAATAAAAGGGATAATAGCAGCATGGATACAAAATTGGCTGAGTGATGGGAAACTGAGAGTAGTGGCAAACAGTTGTTTTTTGGACTGGAGAAAGGTATATAGTGGGTTCCCCAGGGGTCAGTGTTAGGACCCCTGCTTTTCTTGATATAGTTCAGTGATTTAGACTTGAGTGTTCGGGGTACAATTTCAAATTTGTGGATGACACAAAACTTGGAAGTAATGTGAACTTTGACAGGGATAGTGATAAACTTCAAGAGAACATAGACAGGCTGGTGGAATGGGTGAACAAGTGGAGATGAAATTTAACGCAGAGAAGTGTGAAGTGGTTCATTTTGGTAGGAAGAAGAAGGGGAGGCAATATAAATTAAAGGATACAATACTAAAGGGGGCGCAGGAGCAGAGGGACCTGGGGGTATATTTGCACAAATCATTGAATGTGACAGGATAGATTGAGAAAGCAGTCAATAAAGCACATGGGATCCTGGGCTTTATTAGTAGAGGCATAGAGTAAAAAAACAAGGAAATTGTGATAAACCTGTATAAAAGTTCAGCCTCAACTGGCGTATTGTGTCCAGTTCTGGGCACCACACTTTAGGAAGGATGTGAAGGCATTAGAGAAGTTGCTTAAGTTTCATGAGAATTGTTCCCGAGATGAGGAATTCAGTTATGTGGATAGATTGGAGAAGCTGGGCTGTTCTTCTTGGGAAGAGAAAATTAAGGTTTTCAAAATTATGAGGGGTTTGTACAGAGTAGATATGGAGAAACGGTTTCCATTGGCAGAAGGATTGAGTGCCAGAGGGTACCGATTTAAGGTGATTGGCAAAATAAGCAACAGTGATATGAGGAAAAACCTTTTTACACAGAGAGTGTTTAGGATCTGGAATGCACTGCCTGAGAGTGTGGTGGAGGCAGATTCAATCGAGGCCTTCAAAAGAGAACTGGATAATTTTCTGAAGAGAAAAAATTTGCAGGGCTACAGGGAAAGGCATGGGAATGGGACCAGATGAGTGATTCTGACAGAGAGCCGCCACAGACATGACAGTCTGAATGGTCTCCTTCTGTGCTCTAACCATGTTTATCTTATTGTTTGGATTGTTACACTCAACATTTTTATAACTTTCTCAAATATGTTTCTTTTGGGGGGAAAAGTCCAGAAATGTAGATATCAATTGATGCAGAAACAAAAACAGAAAATGCTGGAAATAGTCAGCAGGATCACACAGCATGAAACACAAAAGGTCAGCATGCAGGGATAGCAAGTAATTAGGAAGGCAAGTGGAATTTTGGCCTTTATTGCTAGGGGTTTAGAGTTTAAAAATAGGGAAGTCCTGTTACAACTGTACAGGGTGTTGGTGAGGCCACACCTGGAGTACTGCATACAGTTTTGGTCTCCGTATTTAAAGAAGGATATACTAGCATTGGAGGCAGTTCAGAAAAGGTTCACTAGGCTGATTCCTGGGATGAAGCATGGCTAAACAGGTTCGGCCTTTATTGATTGGAGTTTAGAAGAATGAGAGGTGATCTTATAGAAACATATAAGATTTTAAGGGGGCTCGACAGGGTAGATGTTGAGAAGATGTTTCCACTAGTGGGGGAATCTTGAACTAGGGGACATAATTACAGAATAAGGGGCACACATTTAAAACTGAGATGCAAAGGAATTTCTTCTCTCAGAGGGTGGTGAATCTCTGGAATTCTCTGCCTCAGAGAGTTGTGGAGGATAGGTCACTAAATGTATTTAAGGAGGAGGTGGATAGATTTGGGGAATCGAGGGTTAGGCAGAGCAGGCCCGAAAGAGTTGAGGCCTGGGACAGATCAGCCATGATCTTATTGAATAGCGGGGCAGGCTTTAGGTGCCGAATGGCCTACTCCTGCTCCTATTTCTTATATTCTTATGTCAGGCAGCATCTGTGGAGAGAGAAACACAGAGTTAACGTTTCAGGTGTGTGTGCTCTCTCCTCAATTGGTGCAGGTTGGGAATGCGAAAAACGCTCTCCCGGAAATGATTGCAGGGGTGTGGTGGCTGCCGGCAGTGACGTCACTGGGAAAGTGGTCTATCTGTCGGAACGGTGCCGAGATCTCGCGAGACGGAGCGCGGCCTTTGTAGTGACGCTAATTCCGCTTCCGTTTCCCAGTATGCTCTCTCTAAGAGACGGGAATGGCGGAGTATGGCAGCATCCTCACCCCGGCGGCGCTCGGCCTGAACGCCGGACACTCGCCCGGACCCAAAGTGGAAGCTTTCGCCGACGCGCTGCAGAGGGCGCGGCAGGTAAAAGAGAAACCCCCCCTCCCCCACCCGGCTCTCCTCACGTACAAGCGGGAGTGGAGGCGGCGACTTCGGGAGAAGCCTCTTCTGGCGGGCCGGAACCGCCTCCATTTGCAACCCCCAGCATCACCACCCCCCCCCCCCCCCCCTTCACTCTCACAGCCTTTCTGAGGGGGCAAGACACATGGCGCCCAAGGCCTAGGCTCCTCTGAGGGCGACTTCAGACACGGCAGATACGTGGATCCCTCCAGAACCGAGTTAGCCATCGAGTAGCTGCTTTCCTCTTGCACAAATCCCCCGGATCAGCGCAGTTTCCAGCTCCCTGAGCCTGCCAAAGCTGCAACCTTCCACATCAGGACATTATAAATGCACCACAGAATTCTGTTTCAAGATGTTTAAGATAGCGAGAGTTTCAAACCTCACATGGGCTTTTATTGTCACAGCTTGAACTGCTGACAGTGTTACAGGTGTCCTAATCTTCAATCCTTTTATCTCTACAATAAAACACTTGCAACAATGTATATCTCTATATAAAAAATGCAGTGGTTTGATAGTTTTCACTTCAGTGCTGTGGTTGCATCTGAGATGAAAACATTTTCTTCCCATCTTGATTATCTATGGCCCAATCACAGTATATTTGCTTATACACTATACAACCTTGAAATTTTGTCTGAATTTCAATCTGGGAGTCACTGATTTCAGTATATAGAGTTTTATAGACCAAGTGAAATCCTGGTTAAAGTAGGGGGGAGAAGGTGTAATAGATTATTACACTCATTTATGCAAGTCACTTAAAGTTTGAGTTGGTGGGAGTGGGAGAATTAGAATTAGAACATTACAGCGCAGTACAGGCCCTTTGGCCCTCGATGTTGCGCCGACCTGTGAAACCATCTGACCTACACTATTCCATTTTCATCCATATGTCTATCCAATGACCACTTAAATGCCCTTAAAGTTGGCAATATTTTGCATTTCATAGTAATTCTGAGTTTTTAACGTTGGTGCAAGGCAAATTTAGGACTGATGTTCTTCACACTTCATGATCAAAACTTAGGGTTGGCTGCTGGATGGAATAATACACATGTGCTATTTCAAACACTTGGACACTTTTAAGGGGGGAGTTATGTTTTCTGGAGGATAAGTTTAAGGTGGGCTAAATGGCATTTCCTCATCCATATTGTGACACAATTTAATTAAATCATTAAATGAGTGGAGGGTCACTTAATGTCAAAGTTTAGCACATCTGTTGCTTTAAAAATAAATTAAAATCTCATAGCTTAATGGACAGGTTACATGTATGGTGACTCCAAGAGTGAGCTGTGATTTAATTTCTTAGTATAAGATGGGTTTGATTTTCCTGCAGTAGGGAAACTTAAACCAGCAACACCATTCCCAGAAATCCAGCCACAGAGGCACATTTCTAAATTTATGCCTGTCCACGGTAGCTTTTACAGTATTTTCTAGTGTTTTAAGACATAGAAATTTTACAGTGCAGGAGGCCATTTGGGCCGTTGCCTCTGTGCCAGCTGAAAAAGAGCTATCCAGCCTTATCTCACTTTCCAGCTATTGGTCCATAGTCCTGTAGGTTATGACACTTCAAGTGCATATCCAAATATTTTTAAAAATGCGATGAAGGTTTCTGCCTCTACTATCCTTTCAGGCAGTGAGTTTCAGACGCCCACCACCCTCTGGGTGAAAATATTCCTCCTCAACTCCCCTCTAATCCTTCTACCAATTACTTTAAATCTATGCCCTGGTTATTAACCCCTCTAAGGTCCTTCCTATCCACTCTATCTAAGCCCCTCATAATTTTATACAGCTCAATTTAATGTCACCTCAGCCTCCTCTGTTATAAAGAAAACAACCCCAGCTTATCCAGTCTTTCCTCATAACAAAAATTCTCTATTCCTGGCAGCAGGATTATAAATTGTTGGGGTAAAAGATTTATCCAAACTATTAAAGCAGTGGAAATCTCACTGACTCCCTTCTGGAATCCTTGTCTGAACTTTCAGATACCAAAAGAAGGACAATGCCATCATATTGGGAGATCTAGCAGCAGAAGTAACATGCAAGCAAGTTGTCAAATAGGGAAAGCTACAGAAATCTGGTGAGGTGAACAGAAACCTAAAGGAACCCCACCGCCGGATCCTATTTTGGACCTCTTGGAGATGAGGGACCAGATTGAAAACGCATACTTTAACAAAGTTATGATTTTCTATATTGATCTTCTTCCACCCCATCCCCATATTCAACAGTTGATCGATTATTCAAAATGGATGTCGTGTCAAATTTCAAACTATATCACAGTGGCCATTACTGGTTAAATAAATCTGCAGTGTAAACTGGCTCCCCTAATATTTTTGTGCCGATGTTTAAGAGTAAGTGCATGGGAGTAATTACAAGGTTCCAGTGTTGTTTCAGCTACATGTGGCATTGCTTGAATCTCTTGATATTGGTTATTGATAACCATGCTTTGAAAGAAAGCTCAAGTTGAAAGTGATGACTATTCTCATGGGATCACATGAGTGCTCTCGATTGAATTGAGATTAGACCCCAGCTTTGACAAGCCTGGTATTTCTATTTTTTATAACTTGTTCAATTTGTTTCCTATTTGTCAACAAAAGTTAGTATTTTGTGCCTCAAGAATTAAGAGCTCAAGGATTATGGTGTCTCATGATACAGTTTACCCTCTGCTCTTTTATCATTTTCAAAGGAAGGATAATTATAAGCTATATACATGATGGTTCTTAAAATCAACCGACTGCAGTGTATTTGCCATTGTCCTGAAGTTGTGTAGTATGAATTTGCCACCTGGTCTTTAGGATGTTCTCTGATTGTTGCCATGTAGTTGTTTCCTGGTATCTATTCTGTTGAGAACCTATATGGAATATATAGCTTTCCTGGCATCTGGTGTTGATCACTTGATGTAAACCTGCATTGCTTATGTTATATATGGAACACACAAGCTATCAGTCCCTGCAGCAAAGGAAAACTTAACAGGGATACATATTTTGGGGTAATCAAAAGCTGTCATTTTCTTGGGGTCAGAGGGAAGCTTATAATCAAAATTAAATGTGTCTAATGCCATCTGACAATCCCCCACCCTGATGTGAATCATTGCCTTTTAATCACCCTCATAATATCCATATTTTTTGTCATTTCGTTGCAATTTTGTGTATTCCTTGCATACACATTGTATCAGTACAGTCCATACAAGTTGTCTAATTAGAGGGTCATTTTGCTTCTGTTCAGGACATATGTACAATGATGACTGAGTTGTTGGTTTTGCATGCTTAGTATTTCACAATGCACTGAATTCCCTTATGACTAGTGGGTTGCTCTTAATATATGTTTGGGAATTAGTCAGGTGGGACTTACTGGTGTGTAATGGAACTGGTTTGTGAATGAGCGCTGGACTTGGCAGAGACTTTGAACAGTGTAGTTTTATTTTTGCTTAATTAACCATACCAAAAGCAATATTTTAAAGTAAACAGATTAAGTTTCAGTACATGTAGCTCCAGTGTTTTCCAGTGTATTATTGTATTTTCATTGTTGTCACTAAGCTTAATTGGCAAATAGATATTAATAAAGTACAGAAAAACTTGCACTAATATGCCATGATGCTGTTTCTTTATCCAAGACCTTAAATATTATTTACCACTGAGGGGCCTGTAATTACTAATAGTTTGCCTTAGTATTATATATCTCAAAATGCTCTTTCCAGATCAAATCTTGACATGGTCTGTACAGTGATAATTGACCATGGAGTGTGAAAATAAAAATTCTCCCCTCTCCATATCCTTTACTTAAAAAATTGTTTAAGATACTGCAGTTTGTGGGGAATTTTCAGGGTACTCAGAGCTGCATTGGACTATTCCATATACCAATGCGTTCCTTTATTTATTTATTTAGAGATACAGCACTGAAACAGGCCCTTCGGCCCCCCGAGTTTGTGCCTTGAATATTGGAATGCACTCTGGTTTGTAGATTCTAGTTATATTTTTCCACTTGAAAACTTCTCGGGTGAGTTAAAATCAGGAAAGTTGCATTTCCCTGTGTACATAATATAAGAAATAGAGGCAGGAGTAGGCCATATGGCTCCTCAAGCCTGCTCCGCTGTTCAGTTAGATCACGGCTGATTTTCAGCCTCAACTCCACTTACCCACCTGTTGCCATGCCTCTTCGTTCTCTTAGAGTCCAAAAATCTTGATCTCACTGAGCTCCCACAGCCCTCTGGGTTAGAACATTGTAAAGATTTGCAACCCTTTGAATGAAGAAATGCCTCTTCATCTCAGTCCTAACTAGACGACTCCTTATCCTGAGATTATAACCCCTAGTTCCAGACTCTGCAGCCAGAGGAAACAGCCCCTCAGCATTGACAGTGTCATGCCCTCTAAGAATTTCATATGTTTGAATGAGATCACCTCTCATTCTTCTATACTCCAGGGAATGTAGTACCATTCTACTCAATCTCTCCTCATGTTTAAACAATGTTTGCTTAAAAAGAACCCACATGTTAAGCAAGTACTGTACATGTTATGAAGTTACTGTTCAAATAAAGGTTACATCCTTTTAATGAAATCACTGCTTGATCTTGTATGTAACTGCTGTAGCATTATTATTTTTTAAAACTTGTTTTTGGCAATTATATTGCCATGTTTTCTATGTGCACTCTATAGTCTGATACAAATATTCTCATACAATTTTAATTTTGGAACTTGGCATTGGAATATTGATCTGGCATCAGCCAGCATTCTACTTCCACACTATTTTTACTCCACATCAGTGCAGTTAGAATTTCTGCCACAACACTTTGCAGGCTTAGGTATTGGGTGCATAATCTCTTATTTCTCCCTCTCCTCCTTCCCTGTTGGTGTTGACCCAATATAGGATGCAGTTTCATCAGTGCTGAGCATTCTGTAGTACTTCATCCAAGTTACCAAAGGTTATGTGTGGGCCTAAACAGTGAGTGTTGGAAGATCTTTCCACTGTTGGGCACGTCACAGCTATATCCAATTCAGTCCATACTAGTGACCACATGCGGATTTTCCAGTAGGGATCATTGTGCAGTGTGTAAGTGCCTTTACTGTTTCCTCCTTCCTCTCCAGCACTGGGACACAGGCCAGTTTGTGGCACCTTATCTAATGCAGCATTGACTAAACCTGGAACTTTTCTAATGTAATTGAATTGGAACAGATTCTTCGGAAGTGGAATTTAGATCATAAGCCAATTCAGTTTTGCAGTCATTCGGTTTGCACCACATGTATTTAACTGTAATAGTTTATTAACTGCTTCAGAATGGATGGTTTATCCTGTTGCTCTTCTGACAGTGGGCCTTCCCTTCCTTGGTCTTTGCTAATGTAATAAATGGATTCTGGAATTGGGGGATAGGGCACCATATAAACTAGAGCTGTTTTAATGTATTTCCATGGGGAGGCTCACTCATGACAAGGTTGGCATAATTCATAAGCTTTGCAGTGTTTTTAATTTCTTTCTGTGCTCTGAATTGTCTCCCAGACAAATTGAGAGCTTGATGTGTCGATAAATACTCCACAAAAGGGATTTTTTTTAACTTTTACAGATTTTAGCCATTAGCAAGCACTTCATCAGATGAGTTATGCTGCTGTTATGTAGGATTCCAACTCCCATGTCTTACCTGGAGTGGAGCAGGGGGAAGCGAGAGGAAGCACTTCATCTATGCTCTGTCCATAACATGACTGCACAAGATCTTGAATTCTACAATATCTTAACAGAATTTTAGATCATGAAGGGAATGATCAAGATTAGGTTATTTTGCAAAACTTCAGGGCACTGGTGATGATTGACGAGCAGACAGCATATTAATGGTACCTTGAATGGTAGACACGTTATTAGGAACAAGGATTTGTCCCGCTTGCTTTCAGATAAATCTGTGTGCCAGTCCCTCAATGGGTAGGTATGTCATAGATACATTAGAATTAAGAAGCTTACCAGGGCTGAATGCTGTTAAGCTGTGTAATATACGTCTTAGGTTTGTCATTCTACAGCTAGTTTCTTTGGGCTAAGCAAGTAGGTGTGTCTCTAAAGGGTGATTGTGTCCACAATGACGGGAAAAGAATCTATCTGAATTTTTCAGTCGCTTGGTTGGGAGACTGTTGAACGGGGGTGGTGGGTCTCTGCACATATCAGACACTCAGCTGATCCAAAGTGTGCCGAGATTCTCTTGCCTTTGCTGGACCCTTGAATGCTGCCCTAGTTAAATGGTTTCAGATGAGGTATTGGTAAACTTGACTTTTACAAAGTAATTATTGAAAAGTAATTCAATCCCCTTTTAATCTGTGTAGTAGCTAAGTGATGGTGGTTTTCTCAACACTTTTGTCTGGGCACAGTTGTGGAGTAATGTTCCCTATACTAACCCTAATGCAACAGCAGACATGACCATTTTTCACTGTCCTTGTGGTAACATTGAATGGGGTTGTTGTTGTAGAGGCAACCACTGTAAGATGTGCCAGGTCTGTGCTGCTCAGACTTTTTGCGTGGGATCCTTGTACTCAGAGAATAGTTCTAAACTAGGTCTTTGAGGCAGAAATGCGGCAAAGTCCTGAGAAAAAGTCAAATCTCATTCGTGCGAATGACAAAAAAACCTTGAGATTCAGAATCCAGTTCACTTGACAAGCTAAATAAAGCATTGCACCCTTGCAGCTCTCGGACACACCTTCTGTAGCAAGGGGAGAATTAGCTCCAATATTTTCTTTGTACTTACTGGATCAAGATGGAATAAATCTATCTCGTGACCTTCCTAGAATATTGCAAGCAATAGATATACGAGTGACATCAGGGCTGTAATCTTTTGGGATTCAGATGTTAGCTACAAATGATTTCAGTGTTTTTTTATGATTTCATCCAAACTCATTTAAGTAGTTACAGCCTAAAAAATTGTGTATATGTGTATAGTATACATTGTATATGCTTATGTTATTTCCCCATAATTTAACTATTCTTAAAAGGATCACATTGCAATCTCAACTCCTTTGGTGTGGATATCAATTTGCATTACCTGGTGTATCTTGATTACCTGAGTAAATGTCTGACTAGCTGAAACAAAAAAAATCAAAGCTTCTGCACATCAATGCAATATGTATTATGACATATAACTAATACCTGCCCTAATTTTTCCAAATGGCTTGGTGTATTTATCTAATAAGTAAAATTAACTTCAATATCCTAGGTTAGTAGTAGATGGAAACTGTTAATTGTATATCAGTTGTTTAACTATATGCCGGTGAATGGCATTAATTAGGGTTTCACTTGAGCACATATAAAGAGACACTTATTGAAACTCTGGTGTGGTTGGATTAGGAGGTGTATGCCTGTAATGTTTCACTCTAAATAATTGTAAGACTGAGTAAAGATTGGCTCCAAGTGGCTTTCCAGAATAGAACAGGAACAGTCAGAGCTCCACATCTTATTTGCTTAGCACTGATCCCTGCTGGAAGTATATATGTATGTATGGACTGAGTATTTAGTCCTAGATCAGTGATCTGCATTGTCTTCTGGGATCACACAGCCTACGGATGCTCCTGTCAAGTGGTCTGTTTAGAAATTGCTACTTGGATGAGTTACTGGAGGTACCAGTGGAAATGTGCCCTCCGAAGAAGTCATCACCTTTGATAGGAGGAGAGCAAAAGCTATCCCTGTGAACGCCAGTGTGCATTATGACAAATCACAAGGCCATGAATGGTTATAATGCTGTAATCTGATCTCTGTTTTGGTGATGGCTGTAACCCCTAAGCGTTTTGCTCTTATTGTTTCTGATGTTTCATCTCAATCTTTCTACCGTTTGCCTTGTTTCCATTTTTAAAAAAATGGTTACTGTAGGTGATTTCCCCTGCTGCGATGTGGCATGCTGGTGCTGTGGATCCAAATGATTTCCTTTTTGCTCTCAACAGTATAAGTCCACCTCTTGGTCATGTACTGAATGGGCCATAGTTCTCTAACATGCTCCCAGCTTCATCAAGCCAATAAGACCAGCCTTTCCTGCATTCAAGTGACCTTGAAATTAAGATGATAGTGAGTCATTGTGGAGATGTGACTGATATTCATATTAGCAATCAGTTTAAGTGTAAGTTGATTTAGAACAGCGGAACAAAAATTGGGGTTTATAGTAAAGATTTATTCAAATGCATGAATGTCCAAGAATTGTTAAAGCTTTACACTATATGATTATTACTGCCTTCTCTTCCATCTCTCTCTCAGTTTCAGTTTTCATTTAGTGAAACTGATTAAAATTGATGAGCATTGCATGCTATTTTGTGCTGTCACTGAGGCTTAATTGAAGATTCTTGCAGGCTTGCTTGTGGTCAGGTAGGAATGGGATATTGAAGGTGAAATGATAGCTTAATCTTTCACACTGTTCCTCAGCTGGTATGTTAACATTAATGCTTTATTCAGCAGTTGTATATTCAATTAAGTGGCGTTTGCAATACGAAGAAGAGGCCTTGAAGGTGTTCGTTTTAAAATCAGATGAAGCCTGTCAGAGAACTGCCAAGTTAAAACTCTATCCTGGCAATTTATTAGGGCTTTCTTGAGCTGGCTGGTTCACACTGACAGAAGAAATATATCCATTCTGGTTTCTCCATTGATCTTGTGTATCTATACTAGTCAAGAATTCCAGGACATTAAGTCATGAGGAATAGGTCCAAGACCGGGAATGATGGTGAGTCTGGTTAGTATAATGGCAAATGACTGGAAAAGATAATATGGTGGATTTCTGGCAGGTTCTGTTTTGTGCATCGAAGTGGGAATGTTTGTAAACCATTTTTATTTTTAATTACCAGGATTCTTGGTTTCCCCATCCAAGTTTTCTACTTTAATTGCTCCATGTCATAGTAATTAAACTATCAAACATTTTAATTATTTGCAATTTGAAGAGGAAATTGCTCCACTTGCTATACTGAAGTGTCTCACGTTTGTGTATCTTCACACATTGGCATTGGCTACCCTGTTCCACTCAATAGTTTATTTTTCACAAACCACCACTTCCTTCTAAATGCGCATGACTGATCAGCCTACATTTGTGGGAAATTATTTATTGAAGGAAGAAGTGAACTTAAATATTCCCTTCATAATCTTGAAAGTTCCAAAATTGAAACTTTTCATTTTCTATGGTTCAAATGCCAAAAGACCAAGATAGAATTTGGGAAGTGTGGATTAAGAGAAACAGCCAGGCAGAACTTTTAAGTGGACAGTGAATATAGATTAAAGAGGCAAAGGGAGATATCTCTGGGCAAGATACAGAGAAAATTGGTGAATGGGGTTGATGGTGTCAAACATTGGTTTTTGGGTCAGATAGGTTTAGTTTAGTTTAGAGATACAGCACTGAAACAGGCCCTTCGGCCCACCGAGTCTGTGCCGACCATCAACCACCCATTTATACTAATCCTACACTCATTCCATATTCCTACCACATCCCCACCTGTCCCTATATTTCCCTACCACCTACCTATACTAGGGGCAATTGCTAATGGCCAATTTACCTATCAACCTGCAAGTCTTTGGCATGTGGGAGGAAACCGGAGCACCCGGAGGAAACCCACGCAGACACAGGGAGAACTTGCAAACTCCACACAGGCAGTACCCAGAATTGAACACGGGTCACTGGAGCTGTGAGGCTGCGGTGCTAACCACTGCGCCGCCCTATTCCGTCTTCCTACAGATGTTCACCAGCTTAACTGTTGTCCCATCAAGAGGTTAATTTTTTTCCTTGGTATAGATATATGCCCCTTTGTAGGGGAGAGATTTTTCCCTTTTTTTGTTTTTCTACCATTAAACTACGTGGCAACATTTTGAGAAGCTCCAAACTGGCATGGAGGATTGTAATTTGAGGTTTCCTGATGAATGCTTAACTGACATATTATTTCCACTTTGTCAAATAGCTTCATATGTAAGTGGAAGATGACAGTTCTTAAGGGAGTATTTAAAGTTTCCATAAAACTTAGAAGAAGCTGCTTCATAAAGCTGAATGTTGGATTGTGTGGATATCTGATTTCCTCCTTCAGAATGCCATTTTTGAAGTTTGTGTCACTTCTGTTGTGTAGATGTCTATTGCGTTGCAACAAATACTGTACAGTATGGTGCACCATTCACAAAGATATTTTGGGAATCACAGGATGATGGCTGACGGTGCGGCTCCCGTACCCTGGGCGTTGTTATGTTATGGCTGATTTTCTTTCCGTGGTGCCATTTTGTTTTTTCACGTGACTCAGTTACTCCAATTGATGGTCTCTCGTCCTCCATCCCCAATGAAGTCCAGTTTGTCTCAAACTGTGCTGTTTGCACACAATCCCACACCGTCATGCTTAGCCTCCCCACCCCACGCGCACCCCCATCTTCACTCATTGGATCCCAGTCCCCCAATACTTCAAATTTTGTATTCTGGTCAGGCTTTAAATGCCTCTAAAGCCTTGATCATCCCTGTCTAATCGCTATCAGCTCTAAAATCCCCTTCCTCAATATGCTCTTTCTGCCATTGACTTCTTGTGTATTCCCACCCTCCCTTCATTCTGACGTTCACGCTTGTCTGTTTCTCACAGCCCCTGTGAAATGCCTTGGGAGATTGCTATGTTTAAGGTGCCATATAGTGAAAAGTTGTTATTGACACGCATTCTGTCCTCTTATCTTTTGCTCTCACCCTGCATATCTGTGGGAAAGTATCGTATTGAAAGTGTCATGTTTCCAAAATGTGCGGTTTTGAGACCTGTAATATGCAATTTTGGAACTCCATATTTATGAGCTCTTGATCAAGGCTGCGATATAATTTGAAAATAAGAGAAATGTTATGTTCAAATTGTCTGAAAATACTTCTTGATAAGTGAAAGATAACGAAGTTTATAATTTGCTACAGTTTTTTTTTGTTTATGCAGTTTGTCTCCGGTTGGTACTTGGAGTTACAAGGTTGGGGTTAGATCCGGCATACCAGAGTCAGATCAGACTCACTGGAGTTGAATCTTCAGTGCATTCCTGACGAGTGCTTCATTGTCCGAGGTGCTGTTAGCCGATGAGACATGAAGCCTATGTTCATTGCTAATTCTAATTGTTCTGGTTGACATAAAAGATCCCACAATGCTTCAATTTTAATACCCTTTTCTTTTCAGGCTTTTGGTTGTGCTTTGCTTCTGTTTTAGATAGCATTGTAGAACATTGTGTAAAATAATGGGGGAAAGGAAATTGCTTGGGGGAAGAGTTTAAGTGGAGCAAAAGAAAAGAGAGACAGTGGAAGAAAAGTTCAAAAGTGAATGAGATCTGGTCTGCATCTTCTGCGTGCTATACAACAGAATGAGAGAGGCAGGACTGAATGCCTTGATTTTTAATGGTGAGCTTTTGGATTTCATTCATGAGGAAGCAGCCGAAGGAGACCAAGGGTTTACCTTCTCTGGGAGAGGGGCAAACAAAGGGAAAGGCCTCCCTCGAATACTCTTGCCTGCCTCTCAGCTGGCTTTAGAGAACCTGGCAGGAGCCTGAAAGCAGCTCTACATCCTATCCTCTTAGGAGATTGGGTTGGAGAGTAGCAGTGGAAAATTTCTTGGATGTGAACTTGAAGCACTCCTTTTGTTTTGGTACCTGTATATAAAATGAGACTCTTTGGTTGACTTTTCAAACATACATGGAGTGGTACAAAAAGAAAATTAGAACAGATGAGAACAAAAAGTTTTCTTCAATAGCGCCGAGTGCCCCATAGTGAAAGTACCCTGATTTCATACCTAATTTCTATTGCAGTTCAATGGCTTTTGCTGCAGGCCATTGTTTTTTGGTGACTGCTGGCCTGCTGCCTCGTGCGACAACTTTCTGAACCCTACAATTCAATGCTGGATCAGTTGTAACACTGGTTAAGAATTGCACTTTCAGAATACCTGCCCAGCAATATTCCCAATAGTATGTGGAGAATGAATTGAATTTGTGTTGACATTAAATGCATGAATCTGAAATATTTCACTGGCCCTTAATCTGTTAGCTAAGATTAAGAAGCAAGGTGAATAAAAAGTCCACCCGAATAAGCGTTGCATCCTCCAAATTGTGGTACTAAGCTCTTCACTGCTTGTCTGTTTGGTTTCTCCCCCTCCCCTCCCCCTCCCTGCTCCCCTCCCCCTCCCTGCTCCCCTCCCCCTCCCTGCTCCCCTCCCCCTCCCTGCTCCCCTCCCCCTCCCTGCTCCCCTCCCCCTCCCTGCTCCCCTCCCCCCACACCCCCCCACTCTCTCCTCTCCACACCCCCCCCCCACCCTCTCCTCTCCACACCCCCCCCCCACTCTCTCCACTCCACACCCCCCCCACTCTCTCCACTCCACACCCCCCCCACTCTCTCCTCTCCACACCCCCCCACTCTCTCCTCTCCACACCCCCCCACTCTCTCCTCTCCACACCCCCCCACTCTCTCCTCTCCACACCCCCCCACTCTCTCCTCTCCACACCCCCCCACTCTCTCCTCTCCACACCCCCCCACTCTCTCCTCTCCACACCCCCCCACTCTCTCCTCTCCACACCCCCCCACTCTCTCCTCTCCACACCCCCCCACTCTCTCCTCTCCACACCCCCCCACTCTCTCCTCTCCACACCCCCCCACTCTCTCCTCTCCACACCCCCCCACTCTCTCCTCTCCACACCCCCCCACTCTCTCCTCTCCACACCCCCCCACTCTCTCCTCTCCACACCCCCCCACTCTCTCCTCTCCACACCCCCCCACTCTCTCCTCTCCACACCCCCCCACTCTCTCCTCTCCACACCCCCCCACTCTCTCCTCTCCACACCCCCCCACTCTCTCCTCTCCACACCCCCCCACTCTCTCCTCTCCACACCCCCCCACTCTCTCCTCTCCACACCCCCCCACTCTCTCCTCTCCACACCCCCCCACTCTCTCCTCTCCACACCCCCCCACTCTCTCCTCTCCACACCCCCCCACTCTCTCCTCTCCACACCCCCCCACTCTCTCCTCTCCACACCCCCCCACTCTCTCCTCTCCACACCCCCCCACTCTCTCTCCACACCCCCCCACTCTCTCCTCTCCACACCCCCCCACTCTCTCCTCTCCACACCCCCCCACTCTCTCCTCTCCACACCCCCCCACTCTCTCCTCTCCACACCCCCCCACTCTCTCCTCTCCACACCCCCCCACTCTCTCCTCTCCACACCCCCCCCACTCTCTCCTCTCCACACCCCCCCCACTCTCTCCTCTCCACACCCCCCCCACTCTCTCCTCTCCACACCCCCCCCACTCTCTCCTCTCCACACCCCCCCCCACTCTCTCCTCTCCACACCCCCCCCACTCTCTCCTCTCCACACCCCCCCCACTCTCTCCTCTCCACACCCCCCCCACTCTCTCCTCTCCACACCCCCCCCACTCTCTCCTCTCCACACCCCCCCCACTCTCTCCTCTCCACACCCCCCCCACTCTCTCCTCTCCACACCCCCCCCACTCTCTCCTCTCCACACCCCCCCCACTCTCTCCTCTCCACACCCCCCCCACTCTCTCCTCTCCACACCCCCCCCCACTCTCTCCTCTCCACACCCCCCCCCACTCTCTCCTCTCCACACCCCCCCCCACTCTCTCCTCTCCACACCCCCCCCCACTCTCTCCTCTCCACACCCCCCCCCACTCTCTCCTCTCCACACCCCCCCCCCACTCTCTCCTCTCCACACCCCCCCCCACTCTCTCCTCTCCACACCCCCCCCCACTCTCTCCTCTCCACACCCCCCCCCACTCTCTCCTCTCCACACCCCCCCCCACTCTCTCCTCTCCACACCCCCCCCCACTCTCTCCTCTCCACACCCCCCCCCACTCTCTCCTCTCCACACCCCCCCCCACTCTCTCCTCTCCACACCCCCCCCCCACTCTCTCCTCTCCACACCCCCCCCCCACTCTCTCCTCTCCACCACCCCCCCCACTCTCTCCTCTCCACCACCCCCCCCACTCTCTCCCCTCTCCACCCCCCCCCCCCCCCTTTCAACTATCAGTGTCCACTCAAGGCAAAAAAAACTTTAAACACAACCTGTGCAAATATTTCGTTTACCTAAACTTTTTGCATTGCCCAATTTGGAAAGTAGCAGAACTTCTGATTGTATTTATATCTGTCACGTGCCCTGTAAGCTGATATCTTAGCAACGTAGCCTCATCCCTGACTCGGACGTCACACTCATGTTTATTGCTGCTGCCTACCAGTAACAAGTGTATTCGATAGCATGTTATGCTTGCTGGACAGAGTTGTTGAGACACATCGTGAGAAATGCTCCTGATCATCTAACACAGTTTATGTTTTTAAGTCGAGCATTCGAGGTGGGTTGGAAGACGATCACTTAGATTCTGATGGTTATTTAGAGATAGATTTCATTGTTCATTATTAAGGCCATGTATGTTGAGCTCATTGCCTGTCTATTGTACAAGTAATTTGTATCTTGCATGCTGTTTTAATATATTTTGAAAGTAATATTTGCTTTAACTATTTAACTTCAATGTAAAATTGTATATAACTGCGCAGCAACCTGTCTATTAATGAAGGTTAAGGGATGCTGATGGGTGTACATAAATTGTCGGCTCTGTAATGTGATTGTTAGTTATTATGACTTGTGCAGTTTTGAAGATTGCTAGTCACCTTATAAGTAGGTGTACTCACTGATGTCATTTTCTGTTGAGAGCAGCACATGCTGATATCGGTCAACATTTTATTCATTTGGCTGTCTGTATTATGACCAGGGCAAGTGGTTTGTTGTGGAAAGTGATTTATCTCTCAGGTTCATGCAGAAACGGCCACTTTCACTGTCTTCAAGCCTTTTTTCTGCAAAATTGGTGCTTTGATAGCAAATCACTCAAGTTTTAGGATTTGTCATGGGATACTAAGCTATGCCAAATCATTTTCCTGAGTTACAAATATACAAAAAGCTGTATCCAGTATAAATATAGCACAGGTACATATGGGGAATAAGTTCAAAAGAAATGTGCACTGATGTAAATTATTTAATATAATAGGTGGGTCTGTAGATTTGGAAAGGATTGTTCTTCGTGTTGCTTCAATGAATGAATGAAACATAAACCAATACCATGATCTGTTGGTATCAGTGACTAGAGATATATAAAATAGAATGGAATCATTGGTTTCAACTTTACCCAGCTTCCACGCTATGCACCTGAGTAACTCTCAAAAGCTTGGATGTCACTGCTATAGCTATTGCTCTCTTTCCTCTCTATCAAAATGGTATGAAGGATTTCCAGCTGGCATGGCTTGTAAACTTGAGCTGCTCTAGAGGGAGAGAATATTGTAGATTGTGAGGAGCTGAAAGATAGTGCTATTCCACAAAAAAAAAATGATTTCAAAGATCTTGCTTAGGTGTAGATTAGAATTGGTTGTGAACATGTACCTTCTTCCTTGTCTCAGGTTTAGAAATGCGCCTCGTGTTGAGGAGTCTAGGTCTAGGGGGCATAGTCTAGAACCAGACCTTTTAGGAGTGAAGTTGGGCAACGGTTCTGCACGCAAAGGGCAGTAGAAGTTTGGAACTCCCGCAAATGCCAATTAATGTTTGGTCAATTGTTAATTTTAAATCTGAGATTGATAGATAGTTGACCAAAGATATTACAGCATATGGAGCAAAGGCAAGTATGTGGAGTTCGGTCATAAATCAGCCATGATCTCATGGAATGGTGGAACAGACTCAAGTGACTAAATGGCCTACTCCTGTTCCTGATCTGCAAAGGACTTTATGCCGTCTTGGTAGGTGAAGGACTATATGCAGAAAGGGCCAAGGCTTCATTCAAACCCAGGCATACTGTGGAGAGGTTTCCCTATGATCTTAGTTCTACCAGAATTGTTATCACTGCTTTTAGAACCACTGCCTGTACATTTATTAAGTGCCTTGAGTGGTGTGAAAGGAGGAAAACCCTTGAGGTTTTTTGGGACAGGTAATAATTGTATGCTGATGTGTGGAAATATGCCCCGTTAAAACTTGTGGAGAACACTAGTCCTATTGCATACTGTTTAAAAATGATAATGTTATAAGGATTGTTACAAGTAAAGAGAAGACTTCAGCATTCCCTATTTGGCACTGAGCTGTCAGGATATAACTGACCATTTTAAATCTTCCAAAATGAGATTAGTTGCTTCATTTCCAGGGTCACCTTACTCTTGGCGTTGCTGTGAGTCACACAGTTGGTACGAATATTTAGCCCAGTGACTGGAAGCTTGCAAGAAACCCTGGTTTCCCTTAATGAAATTTAAACACTAGGGCATAATTGTTGGAGCAAGCAATTGTGTTGTTTGCGCACCCATATTGTGATCATTTTCATATCTCCATGTATGGTGGCACTGGTTTATCATGTAGAAAATACTATTCTTCCTGAGTGTAACCACCTTTATTCCAGGGACCGGGCCATTTTTTTTTTTGAAAAAACTATTTTTTACTCATCCGAATTATTGCAGTTATGTGCGCATGTAATGTGTGAAAAGTGTGATTTATGGAGCCAGTTATAGTACAGGTAATGGCCTCAAACTGGGGCCTGTACAATGTGGCATAAGTCATTTACAGGGTTCTGCGTCAAATTTAGCCCAGGTTCACCTGTAGATGTGTTTTGGAAGCGTCATTAGCTCTCGTTAACATTGGCAATTAAAAGGTTTAAATGTTTCCCAGGTGGTCCGATATAATAGCATCTAATTTAAACTCAACAATCTCCATAATATAAAAGCAAAACACTGCAGTTGCTGGAAATATGAAATAAAAGCATAAAATAATGCTGGAAATACTTTGCTGATCAGGTAGCATTAGTGGAGTTTTTATTTCCATCTCCACAATAGTGTCACTGAGATTAAATGAGAATCTCAGCAAGTGCAAATCTGCCTTGGATTTTATTTCGTATGTTGTAGTCCTAGTAAGATTCAAACTAGCATGTTTATTGACTGAATGTAGAGTGGAGAACCATAGGTTCCGTCCTATTCCTTTTCTGCATGCAGCTGTGAGCTTTACCCCCATCTGGGATACATTGATACCCAGCTCTGCCTTTCCATCAGAACTGTAAACTGAGATTCAGTGGTAGCACTATCACCTCTCCCAAGGTTCAAGTCCCATTCAAGACATCCTAGCATGTAATCCAGGCTGACACTGCAGTGCAGTACTGAGGGAGTACTGCACTGTTGGAGGAGTTGTTTTTCCAATGAGACTTTAAACCGGAGCCCCATCTCCCTTTTCAGGTGGACGCCAAAGATTCCACGGCACTATTTCAGAGAAAAGCAGGAGAGTACTTCCTGATGTCCTGGCCAATATTCCCTCAAACAACAGCATGGAAGCACATTATTTGGTCAAATATTACATTGTTGGTTGTGGAACTTTGCTGTGTGTAATTTGGCTGCCACGTTTAGTACATTACAGCAATGATTACATTTCAAGTGTCCTCCTTTGGCTGTAAAATGCATTCGGGCATCCTGAGGTCATGAAGGACTCTATATAAATGCAAGACTTTCTTTTATAACCACCTTCATAACTATTGCTGTGCCACTGCCCAACACCAAGTATTGGATGAATCAAGCTTTCTATGGCTTAATATTGGGAAGACAGAAATGACCGTTTGACTCCCAGCAGAAGCTTTGCAACCTAGTCTCCGGTTCTACCCTTAGATGTCCTGCTTGACCATGAGCTGAGCTTCAAATCCTATATCCTGTCCATCTCAAGACCATCTGTGTCCATTTCCTCCACACTCGCCGCTACTTTTAATCCTGTCTACTACTACCGAGCCCCGATAGAGTCATAGTCATACAGCACAGAAACAGAACCTTCAGCCCATCGTGTCCGTGCCGGCCATCAAGCACCTAACTATTCTAATGCCATTTTCCAGCTCTTGGCCTGTGGCCTTGTATGCTATGGCGTTTCAAGTGCTCATCTAAATACTACTTAAATGTTGTGAGGGTTCCTGCCCCTACCACCCCTTCAGGCAGTGCGTTCCAGATTCCAACCACCCTCTGGGTGAAAATGTTTTTCCTCAAATCCCCTCTAAACCTCCTGCCCCTTACCTTAAATCTATGCCCCCTGGTTATTGACCCCTCCGCTAAGGGAAAAAGTTTCTTCCTATCTAACCTATCAATGCCCCTCATAATTTTGTATACCTCAATCATGTCCCCCCTCAGCCTTCTCTGCTCTAAGGAAAACAACCCTAGCCTTTTCAGTCTGTCTTCATAGCTGAAATGCTCCAGCCCAGGCAACATCCTGGTGAATCTCCTCTGCACCCTCTCCAATGCAGCCACATCCTTCCTATAGTGTAGTGCCCAGAACTATACGGGATTATCGCCTATCGATAATCCTGTGTATATAACTATTGACAGGATTGCAGCTGCCTGCAACGAATTTGGCCTAACCATCAGCCTCAAGAAAACTAACATCATGGGACAGGACATCAGAAATGCTCCATCCATCAATATCAGCGTCCACGCTCTAAGTGGTTCAAGAGTTCACCTACCTAGGCTCAACTATCACCAGTAACCTGTCTCTCGATGCAGAAATCAACAAGCGCCTTGGAAAGGCTTCCACTGATATGTCCAGACTGGTCAAGAGAGTGTGCAAAAATGGCACACTGACACGGAATACAAAAGTCCAAGGCTATCAAGCCTGTGTCCTCAGTACCTTGCTCTACGGCAGCGAGGCCTGGACAACGTATGTCAGCCAAGAGCGATGTCTCAATTCATTCCATCTTCACTGCCTCCGAAGAATCCTTGGCATCAGGTGGCAGGACCGTATCTCCAACACAGAAGTCCTCGAGGCGGCCAACATCCCCAGCATATACACCCTACTGAGCCAGCGGCGCTTGAGATGGCTTGGCCATGTGAGCTGCATGGAAGATGGCAGGATCCCCAAGGTCACATTGTACAGCGAGCTCGTCACTGGTATCAGACCCACTGGCTGTCCATGTCTCCACTTTAAAGACGTCTGCAAACGCGACACGAAATCCTGTGACATTGATCACAAGTCGTGGGAGTCAGTTGCCAGCGATCGCCAGAGCTGGCGGGCAGCCATAAAGGCGGGGCTAAAGTGTGGCGAGTCGAAGAGACTTAGCAGTTGGCAGGAAAAAAGACAAGCGCAAGGGGAGAGCCAACTGTGTAACAGCCCCAACAACCAATTTTATCTGCAGCACCTGTGGAAGAGTCCGTCACTCTAGAATTGGCCTTTATAGCCACTCCAGGCACTGCTGCACAAACTACTGACCACCTCCAGGCGCTTACCCTTTGTCTCCTGAGATAAGGAGGCCAAAGAAGATACAGCTCCATCATAACCTCTAATGCGAAATACTGCTAGCTGCTTCTGCAGGATGCACTTTCTGGTCCGGTGTGCCATGATAAATACTGTAAATCTTCTGATTGTATTTAATACTGTTGCTTTACATGTTTTGCTCTTCAATAAGTGCCGTAGGCCATTTCAAAGGCACCGATAATGATGTTTAGCTGCTATTATGTCCATTATGTTGAAATGCTTAACTAATGCCTGCCTGTAGGATGCTTCTATGGAACAAAGAGGGTTTAATATGCTAATATTTGGATCGTGTCAGCCATGGCTCCATTGGTAGTACTCTTGTCTGAGTTGCAAGGATGTGGGTTCACTCCAGAGAGTTGAACACAGAATCTAAGCTGACACTGCCAGTGCAATGCTGAGGGAGTGCTCCACTGTTGGAGATGCCATTTTTCAGATGAGACGTTAAACTGAGGCCCTATCTGCCCCCTCAGGTGGGCATAAAAGATCCCATGATGAAATTTCGAAGAAGAGCAGGTTAATTACCCCTGGTGTGCTGACTAATATTTATCCCTCAATCAACATTGTTACAATAGATTATCTGCTTATTATTACATTGCTGTGCAGTTTGGCTGCCATGTTTCTAACACTGTAAACCACTTTGGGAGGTCCTGAGGTCATGAAAGGCTCTATTATAAATGCAAGCTTGCTCTTTCTAGGTGTGAATATCTTAGGTTTTAAGCTTCAAAGGGTGCTAAAATTTCCCTGACCATCAAGTATCTTGTGAGCCTTTTTTAAGCAACAATAACAAGTTGCTTTTACATGCCTTTAATGTTGTAAATCATAATAAGTAACACCTCACTGGAAGTGGTTAACAAATTCTGCTACCTTGAGTCCACGGTGATAGACAATCTGTCCCTTGATGCAGAGCTCGATACATGCATAAGGAAAGCAGCTACCACCTTTGGCCAACTCGCGAAATGCACTTTTGATAACACCAAGCTGACCCTTAGGACCAAGCTAATAGTTTATAAGGCCTGTGTTCTCAGCACCTTGCTGTATGGCTGTGAAACATGGGTGACTTGAAGCTACCAAGAAAAGAAGCTCAATACTTTCTATCTTCGCTGTGCAGTGCTTTGAGTATATCCTGGCAGGACAAAATCAAAATATGGAAGTCCTTTCAAAGGCAGAGCTCCCACTTGTGTTGGTACTAATCAAACAGGCGACTTGGGTGGATCTGATGCATCTGCAGGATGGAAGACATCCGCATACCCAAGAGCCTTCTATATGGTGAGATATGAGGTAGCCTGGACTAGGCGATTAGTGGGGCATCCAAAGCTCTGCTTCAATATTGCTTGCAAGCGTGACATGGAGGCCCTACATCTCTATTATTGCACCTGGGAGTCACTAGCTGTTGAAAGAGGGAAATGGCGACACATCCTGTGGACTGGCGTGCACTACCACAACGACCAGTGGCTACAACAGCTTGGCAACAGGCACCAACACCAAAAACAACAACTCACTGTGTCACTTGGCAGCTTCATGTACAGCATCAATGGCAGAACCTGCCCTTCGAGGATTGGCCTTCACAGCCTTCAGCAGAGGTGCACCAAGCAAAGACACCCCACCTAAATGGATTGTTTGTTGCATGCCCATCTTTTGTAGATGGAAGGATGCCGACATACAAAATGTTGTAAAACGGCGGCGCAGTGATTAGCCACTGCAGCCCCACAGCTCCAGCGACCTGGGTTCAATTCTGGGTACTACCTGTGCGGAGTTTGCAAGTTCTCCCTGTGAACCGCGTGGGTTTTCACCGGGTGCTCCGGTTTCCTCCCACCACCAAAAGACTTGCAGGTTGATAGGTAAATTGGCCATTATAAATTGTCCCTAGTATAGGTAGGGGAATATAGGGAAGGTGGGGATGTGGTAGGAATATGGGATTAGTGTCGGATTAATATAAATGGGTGGTTGATGGTTGGCACAGACTCGGTGGGCCGAAGGGCCTGTTTCAGTGCTGTATCTCTAAATAAATAAGTAAATTAAATTACACTCCCGTGAAGCACCTTGGAAGTAGACACGACCTCCAGTGGTGAGATGAAGGAGATGGTTATCCAAGGAGACTAGAGCCTGAGATAGCTAGCTGAGTTTGAGAAATAGATGTTTTAATTCCCTTAGTTCTAGGATATCTTCAAAGCCAGTTTAAGCTATGTGTTGGGCTGTATTGCATCAAGTCAGCAGTTATTCTGGCACAAACAGTTAAAGGGCACACCAGAGACAGTGTAGCAACCTGCCACATTAGGGACTATGTTTCTAAGGCGTTTGCTATAGTGTGTTAGAGCAGTAGAAATACATTTGTGTTTGATATTCTGAGGAGAGTAATAAAGCCTATGATTACTGTGAATCTGTGGTTTGTATTTAATACTGTTCATTTGCATTTTTGCTGTTCAGTAAATCTGACTAGTATTTTATAGCCTAAGGCACAGTCTGTATTCTTCTGGCCCTCTGAATTTGAAGAGGTCGTGTTATGTGTGATATATCCTATAAGCTAGAATACAGCAATCAAGGTTCTCTTCCTCTGTGCTAAGTTAATGTTGATATTTGGTGAATAGGGAGTGAGTGACCCTGAACCCAAATTAAATATCTAGATTATAAACCTATAAACAGACTGGAACAAGATGGACCTGTAGTGCGGTACATATTTTATGGATAGAGTTTGTTAATGGCTCAAACAAAACACAATAAACAGGGTTAGTCTTGGCCTTGACAGAAGAAAACTCTGAAATAAATCTCTGGGTTTCATCTTTGTGTACAAAACTTTCTCGATTTCTATTTTTTAAAAAACCTATCTGCTATGTGTTAGAGAATTTCTGCATTTATTGGGGTCCTTTGGAAATGGTGATAACTTCCTATTGAGCAGTTCACTTTTCTTAAGTCTTTCTACATATGGGAAGCTATTTTATGTTAACTTCCTGCAAGTTTGGTAGATTAGTCAGTTATGTATTCTGAAATGTATAATACCTACATGATGTATGAAAGGAAAAATGTATTGTAGTTTGAGATGATCTGGAAAATTTGCATATTGGGTTTTTAATAAAAGGAATTTTAAAAAATTTATTCATGGGCTGTCAGCATTGCTGGCAAGGCCAGCATTTGTTGCCCATCCCTATTTGTCCTTGAGAAGGTGATGAGCTGCTGCCTTGCACAACTGCAATCCATGTGGTCCAGGTACCCCACAATGCTGTTAGGAAGGGAGTTCCAGGATTTTCACCCAGTTACAGTGAAGGAACGGCGATATAGTTCCATGTAAGGATGGTGTGTGGCTTGGAGGGGAACTTGCAGATGGTAGTGTTTCCATGCGTCTGCTGCTCTTGTCCTTCTAGGTAGTAGAGGTCGCGGGTTTGGAAGCTGCTGTCGCAGGAGGTTTGGCAGTTTTTTCCGCTGCATCATGTAGGTGGTACACACTGCTACCAGAGTGCACTGGTGATGGAGGAAGAGTATGTTTAAGGTGATGGATGGGGTGCTGATCAGGCAGGCTGCTATGTCCTGGATGGTGTTGAGCTTCTTGAGTGTTGTTGGAGCTGCACTCATCCAGGCAGTGGAGAGTATTCCATCACATTCCTAACTTGGGTCTTGTAAATGGTGGGTAGGCTCTGGGGAGTGTGGAGGTGAGTTACTCACTGTAGAATTCCCAGCCTCCGACCTGCTCTTGTGGCCACAGTATTTGTATGGCTGATCCAATTAAGTTTCTTGTTACTGGTGGCCCCCCAAGATGATGGTGTGGGATTCAGCGATAGTAATGCCACTGAACATCAGGGGACGATGGTTATATTCTCTCTTGTTGGAGATGGTAATTACCTGGCATTTGTGTGTTGTGAATATAACTTGCCACTTAAAAGCCTGAGCCTGAATGTTGTCCAAGTCTTGCTGCATGCAGGCACGATTGCTTCATTATCTGAGTTATCTGAGGAGTTGCAAATGGTGCTAAACACTGTGCAACCATCAGTGAACATCCCCATTTCTGACCAAATGATGAAGAGAAGGTCATTGGTAAAGCAGCTGAAGATGGTTGCGCCTAGGACAATACCCTGAGGAACTCTGCATGGATGATTGACCTCCCATACCTTTGTGCCAGGTATGACTTCAACCAGTTTTCCCCCAATTCCCAGTGACTTCAATTTTACTAGGGCCCCGTGATGCCACACTTGGTCATAGGCTGCCTTGATGTCAAGGGTAGTCACTTTAGTGGAATTTAGCTCTTTTGTCCATGTTTGGACCAAGGCAGTAATGAGGTCTGGAACCTAGATTGAGCATCGGTGAGCAGATTATTGGTAAGTAAGTGCTGATTGATAGCACTGTTAACACCTCCCATCGCTTTGCTGATGATGGAGAGTAGACTGATCGGGCAATAATTGGCCGGATTGGGTTTGTGCTGCTTTTTGTGGACAGGACATACCTGGGCAGTTTTCCACATGGTGTGGTAGCTCCCAGTGCTATAGCTGTACTGGAACAGCTTGGATAGGGCGTGGCTACTTCTGGAGCACAAGTCAGCAGTAATACTGCCAGGATGTTGTTGAGGTCCACAGCCTTTTTATATAGTGCCTTCAGCCGTTTAGTGCTATCCTGTGGAGTGAATTGGATTGGCTGAAGACTGGCATCTGTAATGTTGGGGATCTCAGGAGAGGCCAAGATGGATCATCCACTTGGCAATTTTGGTTGAAGATGGCTCAACCTTGTCTTTTGCACTGAGGTGTTGGGCTCTGCCATCGTTGAGGATGGGGATGTTAGTTTGTTTAATTGTTCACGACCATTCATGATTGGATGTGGCAGGACTGCAGAGCTTTGGTCTGATATATTGGTTTTAGGATTGCCAAGTTCCACCTATAGCATGCTGCTTCTGCTGTTTAGTGACTCAAGAACACAAGAATTAGGCACAGGAGTAGGCCATTCTGCCCCTCGATCCTGCTCTGCCATTCGGTAAGATCATGGTTGATCTGATTGTGACCTCAAATCCACTTTCCTGTCTGCCCCCCCTAATCCTTGACTCCCTTGATCAAAAATCTATCTAACTCAGCCTTGAATATATTCAATAACCCAGCCTCCACTGCTTTCTGGGGAAGAGAATTCCACAGATTAACGAGCCTTTGAGAGAAATCATTTCTCCTTCTCTCAGTCTTAAAAGGGAGCCCCCTAATTTTTAAACTGTGTCCCCTAGTTCTAGACTCCCCCACAAGGGGAAACATCCTCTCAGCATCCACCCTGTCAAGTCCCCTCAGGATCTTATATGTTTCAATAAGATAATGACATGTATTCCTGTGTTGTAGCTTCACCAGGTTGGCACCTCATTTTTAGGTAAACCTGGTGCTGCTTCTGCACTCCTCATTGCACAGTATTTAAGGTCAAGTTAAAGCTGCTCAAGAGTCTTCACCATTGTAGGGAGGGAGTACAAAACTAAAAAGAGCATTTGATCATTCCAGAAGTTCAAACGTTTCCTCAGTCAGTGAAGGTCAATAGTCAAGATGTTCACGTTAAAAGACCGGGGAGCAAAAGGTTTCATAAATGTATTTTTTTTAAAAGGGCCATGGTGTTTTCCAGGGAAGGAAGGTGCAAAGGGAGCACAATTGGAAACCTAGTTTACTCAACGTGTACATTATTTGACTGGTGAAAGTCGTGTGGATCATCCAAAGTGAACTTCATAGGCAAGGAAATAAATTGCCAGCAACTGTCAGAACTAACTGTAAATTTGGCTAGTTTGGAGAAAACCATGACTTTTTATTTATTCGTGGGATGTGGGAGTCGCTGGCAAGGCTAGCATTTATTGAGAAGGTGGTGGTGAGTGACCTTGAAATGCTGCATGCAATGTGGTGTAGGGACAGCCACAGTGTTGTAAGGTAAGAAGCAATATATTTCCAAGTCAGGATGTTGTGTGACTTGGAGGTGGTGATGTTCACGTATACCTGCTGCCCTTCTCCTTCCAGGTGGTAGAGGTCACGGGTATGGAAAAGAAGCATGAGTATGATGTAAATCTAGTCATAGTTTTCCCTGAACAAGCAAAATTGTTACTTGGTTGTGGCAAACACAGTTGCTATGAAATCCACTTTGAACGCTTATCTTTTTATGTAGCCGCAAAAGTTTAGATGCTGCATTGTGGGACACCACAGCCTGAAGCAGCCAAGGAATTACATAAGTACCGGAACAAAGTTTGAACTATGACATTTGAAATTCAATACAGATTAAGTCATGATGTTACAAATTGAAATATAGAAAATTTACAGAATGTGCCAGCTGTAAATCCTAATCCCATTTTTCAGCTCTTGGCCCCATAGTCCTGTAAGTTACGGCACTTCAAGTGCATATTCAAGTATTTTCTAAATGCGATGAAGGTTTCTGCCTCAGCCACATTTTTCATACCTTCACCACCCTCTAGGTGAAAGGTTTTCTCCTTTAGCTCCCCTCTAATCCTTCTGCCAAGTGTCCTTCTAGGTGGTAGAAGTGGTAGGTTTGGGAAGTGCTGTTGAAGAAAGCATGAGTATGGTGTGAATCTTGTCATAGTTTTCCTTGAACAAGCAAAATTACTACTTGGATGTAGCAAATATTTTTCCTTTTATGAAAGCCATTGGTTTTAACCCCTGGTTATTGGCTTCTCTGCTAAGGGAAATAGATCCTTCCTATCCATGTTACCTACACCCATCATAATTTTATACACCTCATTTAAATCTCCCCTCAGCCGCCTCTGTTCTAAAGAAAACAAGCCCAGTCCATTCAGTCTTTTCTCATAGCCAAAATACTCCATTCCTTGCAACATCCTCATAAATCTCCTCTGTACCCTCCCTAGTGCGATCGCATCCTTCCTGTAATGTGTTGACCCAAACTATAGCTGTGGCCTAACTAGTGTTTTATACAGTTCCAACATAACCTCCCTGCTCTTATATTCTATGCCTCAGCTAATAAAGTATCCCATATACTGCCTTAACCACCTTGTCTAGCTGTTCTGCTACCTTCAGGGATCTGTGGAGATGCACTCCATGATGCCTCTGTACCTCTACACATCTCAGCATCCTACCATTTATTGTGTACTACCTTGCCTTGGTTGCCCTCCCCAAATGTATTACCTCACACTTCAGATTGAATTCCATTTGCCACTTTTCTGCCCACCTGACCGATTCATTGATATCTTCCTGCAATCTTCAGCTTTCTTCCTCCACTGTCAATCACAATTTTTGTATCACCTGCAAACTATTTGGAAAACAAAAGGGTAGCGGTGTACAATGGAACTGAGGAGCAACAACGGTGACTTGCATTTATATGGCACTTCTAAAGTAATAAAATGTTCCAAGGTGCTTCACAGGAGCAGAATCGGATAAAAATTGACACCAAATCAAAGAAGGAGACATGAGCTGTTACCAAAAGCTTGATCAGAGGTAGCTCTTAATGGAGGGGAGAGGTGGAGATGGAGAAGTTTAGGGAGAGAATTCTAGAGTTTGGGTCCGGGATGTCTGTAGGCAAGTCGCCAAGGTTAGGGGATAGGAATTAAGGGATGCAAAAGAGGGCAGAATTAGAGGAATGCAGAGTTGAGGGTTGTAGGGCTGGAGGAATGCAGTTACCGAAAGGGGGAGGGGTGTGGCCATGGTGTAATCTAAGGTTGAAAATTTTAAAATTGAGCTACTGGAGGACTGGGAGTTGATGTAGATCAGTGAGCATGGGGGTGATGGATGAGCAGGACTTGGTGCTTGTTAGGATACGGCCAGCAGAGTTTTGAATGAACTTGCGTTTATGGAGGGTGGGAGATGGGAGACTGGCCAGGAGGGCATTGGCATAGCTGAGTCTGGAGGTACCAAAAGCATGGATGAGGATTTCGTCAGTAGGTGGGCTAAAGACAGGGCCGAGGCAGGTGATATTATGGAGATGGAAGTAAGTGGCCTGGGGGCCTGCGTGATGGAGAGGATATGAGATTGGAAGCTTAGCTCTATCATCAAATCGAACTTTGAGGTTGTGAAGTCTTTGTCACTGTCTCAGGCTGAAAGATATTTGGGTTTGATGGTAGGTTCATCACTTATCATGATCAGTTATCACCGAGCAACAAAGCAGATGTCTGAGCAATATTCCGAATGAATAAGTTATAAATCTGCAATTTTCATGCCAAAGCTCCAGAATTTTGAATTTTAGGCTCCAGCTTCAGTACTCTGTTCATTTCTGGTCACCAAAGCAAAAAGGGCATGTAGTTTTCTGTGGTAGGTTGATCTGGGTGGGCCAAATAAATGGCCTCCCTTGTCTTTGCTCTCTTAGTAAATTTTAAGATTGTGATTAGTGTAGCAACCTAGATGTGTGTCATAACACGCAAAATAGTTTATAACTAATGGAATCTCAAAATCAGTCTACTGTCTCAAAATATCTCCCTGGTATGTAGCATATCTAACGCATACTGGTTCAATATAATGATGGAGGTGGGGGAAACTGTTTCTGGTTGGGTGGCTGCAGAGGTTGTGGTCCGTCCTTGGTGTATAATAATGAAAAGAGCTGTTTTGTAATTATAAACAAAATAAGCTTTTATAAAATTGAAAGCCTTGTATTAGAAAATATTTGCTAATATAGATGCAGCATACCATTGGGGATTCCTCTCCAAGACATTTGTTTTCCATATGGCTACAGTAAATGCGCACACCAGCCCTAATTTCACATTCCTTGAATATTTAAACTAACATTCACTAAAGAATAGATGCTTACTTAGCAGCTGTCTAGGCCTAGTACAGTCATTGCGGTGTGCTGTCAGTTCATGACTGCATCGATCCAAAAGCTTGGTAGTTGCCAGATTTCTCTCACTGAAGAACTGCCTCCGAGTGCTATCATTTGGAGCTCTCTTTTAACGCAGAAATTCAAACTGTTGGCATTGATCCAAGGCATTGGCAGGCTCGTCAGTCATAAAGGCCTTCGCAGCCAAGCCTGTGTGTACCAACATGCAGTGCCCACATTTGCAGCCTTATTGGAAAGTGTTGGAGCAAATATTTGGCTGTAACTTTGCCTGTTTAAATACTGTACAATTTCATACTCTTTGCTCCCAGAAAGACAACTGGTTATCTTTGTCACGTATCCTGCTGTGCCAGCTATCCTATAAACAGATATATTTGCGTGTGCCATCATCTCATCTCAATGGTGACATGAGGAAAAACTTTTTTATGCAGCGAGCAGTTAGGATCGGAATGCACTGCCTGAGCATGTGGTGGAGGTAGACTCAATCATGGCTTTCAAAAGGGAATTAGATAAGCACCTGAAGAGAGAGCATTTGCAGGGCAATGAGGAGCGGGAGTGGGACTAGTTGAGCTCCTCTTGCAGAGAGTTGACGTGGACACGGGCCCAGTGGCAGCTTCCTGTGCTATAACCATTCTATGATTCCCTCACCAAAGCCTTTGACCTAGTCAGCAGAAGTGGTCTCTTCAGACTCCTAGAAAAGATTGGATGCCCACCAAAGCTACTAAGTATCATCACCTCATTCCATGACGATATGAAAGGCACAGTTCAGCATACCGGCACCTCATCAGACCCCTTTCCAATCCTGAGCGGCGTGAAACAGCGCTGTGTTCTTGCACCTACACTGTTTGGGATCATCTTCTCCTTGCTGCTCTCACATGCATTTAAGTCCTCAGAAGAAGGAATTTTCCTCCACACAAGATCAGGTGGCAGGATGTTCAACCTTGCCCGTCTAAAAGCGAAGACCAAAGTATGGAAAGTCCTCATCAGGGAACTCCTCTTTGCTGACGATGCTGCATTAACATCTCACACTGAAGAGTGTCTGCAGAGACTCATCGACAGGTTTGCGGCTGCCTGCAATGAATTTGGCCTAACCATCAGCCTCAAGAAAACGAACATCATGGGACAGGACGTCAGAAATGCCCCATCTATCAATATCGGCGACCACACTCTCGAAGTGGTTCAAGAATTCACCTACCTAGGCTCAACTATCACCAGTAACCTGTCTCTCGATGCAGAATTAAACAAGCGCATGGGAAAGGCTTCCTCTGCTATGTCCAGACTGGCCAAGAGGGTGTGGGAAAATGGCGCACTGACACAGAACACCAAAAGTGCAAGTGTATCAAGCCTGTGTCCTCAGTACCTTGCTCTACGGCAGCGAGGCCTGGACAATGTACGGCAGCCAAGAGCGACGTCTCAATTCATTCCATCTTCGCTGCCTCCAGAGAATCCTTGGCATCAACACAGAAGTCCTCGAGGCGGCCAACATCCCCAGCATATATACCCTACTAAGCCAGCGGCGCCTGAGATGGCTTGGCCATGTGAGCCACATGGAAGATTGCAGGATCCCCAAGGACACATTGTACTGCGAGCTCGTCACTGGTACTAGACCCACCGGCTGTCCATGGCTCCGCTTTAAAGACGTCTGCAAACGCGACATGAAGTCCTGTGACATTGATCACAAGTCGTGGGAGTCAGTTGCCAGCGATCGCCAGAGCTGGTGGGCAACCATAAAGGGGGGGGCTTTATCGTGGCGAGTCCAAGAAACTTAGTTGGCACAAAAAAAGGCAGAAGCGCAAGGAGAGAACCAACTGTGTAACTGCCCCGACAACCAATTTTATCTGCAGCACCTGTGGAAGAGTCTGTCACTCTAGAATTGGCCTTTATAGCCACTCCAGGCGCTGCTGCACAAACCACTGACCACATCCAGGCGCTTACCCATTGTCTCTCGAGACAAGGAGGCCAAAGAAGAAAATTCTCTAAGTAGAATTCAGAAGCGCAATCTACGATTAGAAATGTGGAGAAATTCTCATGGAAGTATCCTTGAGTATATTGTCTTTCAGTGCGTTTTCTGCAACCGTTGTGCATGTGTGTGTATTATATAAAATTCTTAAAGTAGTTCAGGTGCTACAATTAGCTTCTGTGCTGGGCAAGGGAAAATAACCCAGTTCTGTGAGCTTGATTCAGTGAGCTTGGCTGGAAAATATACATATGGCAACTGAAGGTGGTATGAGTAGGTTGAACTGTATGCCCTCCATAGTCAAATAACCTGTGACACTTGTTGTCTTGGTTCACCTGTGAAGAATGGGCACTTGAATGATGTACCAGCTAGCTCCCAGTGACTGTGGAACCATGTTTAGCATTAGCAAGCACGTCAGAAGAGGTTAGAAAAATGATGGGGGAGGAATCCTTCAAATGTTTCCAGAGCCCCAAACCAATTATCTGAGCAGTGAGTACAGTAAGAGCATCAAATTCTGTGCAGCTTTTTTTTGTATACTTGCCAGTTTGGAGCTGTCACTTTCCCTGTTTCAGTTTGTTCCTATTGAGTTTTTGTGTTCTCAGCTGCCCAAGCTCGGTAGGACTAGCTTTAAAATGCTCCTGAACAGGAGTAGTTGTCAAAAATTCAAGCAAGCAGTTGCTAGGATTGCATCAGTTGATAAAACTGCTGTATGAGACCAGTGGTGTTTCTTCAATAGTTGGCAGAGTTCAATTTGAACTGTGCTATCTAATGCTTTCTCTGAAGAGCAATAATGCAAGTAGTGCTTATATATTGTCTTGATTTTTTACTGAGCTTCCAGAATGTCCCTACAAGAAAACGTGTTGCCACACAAAGAGCTAGCTTACACATCCACTTGGCAACCTGTTGTTTCTTGGTTAATTGCAAAACTGAGATCTCTTCCCAGATTTACCACTGGTTGTTGGTTTTCAGTGGTGTAATAGTGAATGTGTGAAAGAAAGAGCTTGTATTTATATTGTGTGCTTAAAATGTCTTTGAGTGCTTCACAAACAATTAATTGCTTTTGAAGTGTTGTCACTCTTGTTTTGTGGGCAGTCATGCCAGTCAATTTGTGTACAGTAAGGTCTCACAAATACCAAATGATTGTATGACCAGCCAAAGACTTGCAGGTTGATAGGTAAATTGGCCATTAGCAATTGTCCCTAGTATAGGTAGGTGGTAGGGAAATATAGGGACAGGTGGGGATGTGGTAGGAATATGGAATGAGTGTAGGATTAGTATAAATGGGTGGTTGATGGTCGGCACAGACTCGGTGGGCCGAAGGGCCTGTTTCAGTGCTGTATCTCTAAACTAAACAGTTGGTATTTTTGGTGGTGGTGGTTGAAGCCACGATATGGGGAGAACTCCTGGCCTTGGCTTAGCCAAACAACAGATCCTCAGATAATGCTGCACTCCATCAGTACTGCCCTGAAATGTCATTCTAGACTAGGTGTTAAGTTTGACAGTGGAGCTTGAATACATAACCAGGTGGTGGCTCACCACCACCACCTCAAGGGCAGTTAGTGATGAGCAATGAATGCTGGGCTAGCCAGCGACGCTCACATCCCGTGAAAGAATAAATATATTTTAAAAACATGACTTGGGCAAGAGTGCTACCAACTAAGCCAAGGTGAAACTTCATAATGTGTCCATTTGGGGAATAGCACAAAGCACCCAGCAGTACAATTATAGATTGTCTTTCCAAACTTGCGTTGTGTCTGAAGGAATGTAGTTTGAGCTGTATAAGAGTGTGGTTGCAGGTCTGTTACTATTGGGAGTAATTTGGTGATGAATTAAGAGTATCGTATAAGTATATTAATAGATTAAAGAACATTGAGTTAATGGAGAAAGGCTTGCATTTATACAGCATCTTATTACATCTAAAATGTTTCAAAGCAGTACACAAAGCTGGTTATGTTGAAATGTAGCTACTACTATGTAAGCAAATGTGACAGCCATGTTGCAAAAATCAAGATCCCACAAACAGCAATAGAATGAACGACCATCTAATCTGTTTTTGTTTGGTATTGATTACCGCAAGCTAGTAGTCATGACTTTTCTTTAAACCACCACTATTGTTGCTTGGGCAATAGTGTCAGGGACTTCTTTAGTGACAGTCAGTGAGCAGGGACCTTTTTGCTTAACTGCTTCAAATCAGTTTGTTAGAGCGTTAGTCTCCGATTATCCTCTGATAATGAAGCAGTCCATGCTCACATGCAGCAAGACCTGGACAGCATTCATGTTTGGGCGGATAATTGGCAAGTAACATTCATGTCACATAAGTGCCAGGCAATGACAATCTCTGCGAGTCTAATCACCTCCCACTGACAATCAACGCCATTCTTTCTTTCTTTTTCTTTTGGGCCTCCTTATCTCGAGAGACAATGGATACGCACCTGGAGGTGGTCAGTGGTTTGTGAAGCAGCGCCTGGAGTGGCTATAAAGGCCAATTCTAGAGTGACAGGCTCTTCCACAGGTGCTGCAGAGAAATTTGTTTGTCGGGGCTGTTGCACAGTTGGCTCTCCCCTTGCGCCTCTGTCTTTTTTCCTGCCAACTACTAAGTCTCTTCGACTCGCCACATTTTAGCCCTGTCTTTATGGCTGCCCGCCAGCTCTGGCGAACGCTGGCAACTGACTCCCACGACTTGTGATCAATGTCACACGATTTCATGTCGCATTTGCAGACGTCTTTAAAGCGGAGACGTGGATAGCCGGTGGGTCTGATACCAGTGGCGAGCTCGCTGGGCAATGTGTCTTTGGGGATCCTGCCATCTTCCATGCGGCTCACGTGGCCAAGCCATCTCAAGCGCCGCTGACTCAGTAGTGTGTACAAGCTGGGGATGTTGGCAGCCTTGAGGACTTCTGTGTTGGAGATACGGTCCTGCCACCTGATGCCAAGTATTCTCCGGAGGCAGCGAAGATGGAATGAATTGAGACGTCGCTCTTGGCTGGCATACGTTGTCCAGGCCTCGCTGCCATAGAGCAAGGTACTGAGGACACAGGCCTGATATACTCGGACTTTTGTGTTCCGTGTCAGTGCGCCATTTTCCCACACTCTCTTGGCCAGTCTGGACATAGCAGTGGAAGCCTTTCCCGTGCGCTTGTTGATTTCTGCATCTAGAGACAGGTTACTGGTGATAGTTGAGCCTAGGTAGGTGAACTCTTGAACCACTTCCAGAGCGTGGTCGCCAATATTGATGGATGGAGCATTTCTGACGTCCTGCCCCATGATGTTCGTTTTCTTGAGGCTGATGGTTAGGCCAAATTCATTGCAGGCAGCCGCAAACCTGTCGATGAGACTCTGCAGGCACTCTTCAGTGTGAGATGTTAAACCAGCATCGTCAGCAAAGAGGAGTTCCCTGATGAGGACTTTCCGTACTTTGGACTTCGCTCTTAGACGGGCAAGGTTGAACAACCTGCCCCCTGATCTTGTGTGGAGGAAAATTCCTTCTTCAGAGGACTTGAACGCATGTGAAAGCAGCAGGGAGAAGAAAATCCCAAACAGTGTAGGTGCGCGAACACAGCCCTGTTTCACGCCACTCAGGATAGGAAAGGGCTCTGATGAGGAGCCACCATGTTGAATTGTGCCTTTCATATTGTCATGGAATGAGGTGATACTTAGTAGCTTTGGTGGACATCCGATCTTTTCTAGTAGTCTGAAGAGACCACGTCTGCTGACGAGGTCAAAGGCTTTGGTGAGATCAATGAAAGCAATGTAGAGGGGCATCTATTGTTCACAGCATTTCTCCTGTATCTGACGAAGGGAGAACAGCATGTCAACGGTCGATCTCTCTGCACGAAAGCCACACTGTGCCTCAGGGTAGACGCGGTCGGCCAGCTTCTGGAGCCTGTTCAGCGCGACTCGAGCAAAGACTTTCCCCACTATGCTGAGCAGGGAGATTCCACGGTAGTTGTTGCAGTCACCGCGGTCACCTTTGTTTTTATAGAGGGTGATGATATTGGCATCGCACATGTCCTGTGGTACTGCTCCCTCGTCCCAGCACAGGCAAAGCAGTTCATGTAGTGCTGAGAGTATAGCAGGCTTGGCACTCTTGATTATTTCAGGGGTAATGTTGTCATTCCCAGGGGCTTTTCCGCTGGCTAGAGAATCAATGGCATCACCGAGTTCCGATTTGGTTGGCTGTATGTCCAGCTCATCCATGACTGGTTGAGGCTGGGCTGCATTGAGGGCAGTCTCAGTGACCACATTCTCCCTGGAGTACAGTTCTAGGTAGTGCTCAACCCAGCGGTCCATTTGTTTGCGTTGGTCAGTGATTATGTCCCCTGATTTAGATTTGAGGGGGGCGATCTTCTTGATGGTTGGCCCAAGAGCTCTCTTCATGCCATCATACATTCCTCTGATGTTTCCGGTGTCTGAGGCCAGCTGAATATGACTGCATCGGTGTTGCCAGTAGTCGTTTGTGCAGTGCTTCTGGCTGCTTTAAGTGCTGCGGATGTTAAATCGCTGGGGGCTTTCTCGTAGTTCAACAGTGCTTAGCGGCAATGACAGGTTCCAGCTCTTCATTATGAGATTGAAACCAGTCTGCATTTCTCTTCGCACTTTTGCCGTAGGTGGTCAAAGCTGACTCATAGATGGCGTCTCTGATGTGGGCCCACTTGGTCTCAGCATCCCGTGGGAGTGTTTTGAAGGGCTGTTACAAGTAAATTTAGAAATTTTTGTAACAGCTGTGGGTGAGAAATTCTGCTCATGTTGATGCGCGGGTGGCCCTTCTGCTTGGAATGATGCAACTTCTTTGGTCTGAGTCTAACCTTGCTGCACACCAGGGAGTGGTCGGTGCCACAGTCTGCACTGTGGAAGCTGCGTGTGATTTGAACACTGTTTAAGGCGGCTCGCCTTGTGACAATGAGGTCTAGCTGGTGCCAACGATGTGATCTTGGGTGCCTCCATGAAACCTGGTGCCAGGTTTAGTGTGAAAGAACGAGTTGGTGATGCAGAGGTTATGATAGGTACACAACTCAAGCAGTCTCTGCCCGTTCTCATTCATCCTTCCAACGCCATAGCGCCCAAGGCAGGAGGGCCATGAGTCATGGTCGGCCCCAACCCTCGCATTAAAGTCCCCCAGCAGGAACAGGTGTTCGGTGTTGGGGATGCTGCTAATGATATGGAGTTGCTCGTAGAACTGGTCTTTAGCTTCAGGTGGGGAGCAGAGTGTTGGAGCATAGATGCTGAGTAGGTGTACTGGACCAGAGGTGGTGAGCAGTCGAATGGACAGTATGCGTTCCGAGCCATTTGAGGGAGGCTCTATCATGCTGAGCAAGGAGTTTCTGATGGCGAAGCCCACTCCATGCTGTCTTGGTTCTTCAGGATCCCTGCCCTGCCAGAAGAAGGTGTAGTCTTGCTCTGCTAGAGATCCACTCGCGGGGAGGCGGGTCTCCTGAAGTGCTGCAATGTCTACATTGAGTGTACTGAGCTCGTTGTTAATGATGGCGGTCTTCTGAGAATCGTTGATTTGTGTAAGGTCTTCTGACAGGCCAGGACACACAGTTCTGACGCTCCAGCTTGCAAAGCGAAGGGCTGGTACCTTCTTTCCTTTTTTCGTGTTGTTTGGTGCGGTGTATCAGTCCACCTTTCGGGCAATGACCCTGAGCTCCAAGCACCCATTGAAGCAGGTAGACTGGCGGGACAGAACCTTATTGACCGGGGGCTGCCCGGTTTGAGGCGGGCGGTAGCTGTCCAGTGAGATGCAATGACCTCTCCCACTGACAAAGGCAACCCGTGGCGCCCAGTTTCTACGCCAATTTATCTGGACTTATAACCCGTAACTGCTGCCTTCCGTGTTATTTCAGTCGCTGTGAGGCAACTATGGAGTGACCTCTCCATGGCGCATGCCTGGGCAAGTTTATGGAGGTTGAGAGTTGCCCAGTCGTCAAAACCCCCCTCTCGGCCTTTCTGGTGGGGTCCAAAGGAGTGCAGGGCACGACGTTTGGCACCGGTATGGCTGCAGGAACTGCCGGAAACATGCCAAAGGTGACACATGACCGCCTACGGGGTTCCGCTCCGGATTATCTGTTAGGGTTTACTCCCGTAGCCTTGGTCTCTCCCGAGACGCCCACAAGGCAGTGGGGTTGTTGGGGCCCCTACACAGGTGTAGGATGGTGCCGGTGGGAGGAGGGGATGCGAGGGGGAGGGGTAGAGGGAGGGGGAGCTGGGAAGGGGGTGGGGGGGGTGCAGGGGAAGGGGGTACGGGGGGAAGATGGTGCGAGGGGGGCGCGGGCTGGGACGGGGTTGTGAGGGTGTGAGCTGAGAGGGTGGAGCAGGGAAGTGGATGGGGGGTGGAAGGGGGGAAAGCGGGTGCAGGTAATAAGCCATTTCCTCAGTGCCCACCATCGACGTCCGGAAAGCTCATCCACGTCCTTCGGGAGGTGAAGCATCTTTTGGCAGACTTAGAGGTGATTACATTTGCTTTGGGTTTTTTTTTTTTGCAGTGGTTTAAATAAAGGCATGCAGCATTGCCGACAGTGCGCTGCAGATGCTGTCCGAGCCATCTCCTGCGGGCGCTTTGAACTTGCGGCCGGGGGGGCCGTTCGTGGATTTTTTGGGTGATCGGGGCACCTTTTCTCAAGACTTCCCTAGGGTCCCGCTGCTCTTTCTTCACCTCAATGGACTTACCGCACGCCGTGGCTGCAGACACTCTGGGCGGTGAAGACAGCAGGATCGGAGATTAAAGTATCGACAGCTGTGCTCGTCAGTTTCGTCCGGATCAATTTCATTGAGAAAACAAAGAGCAGGTGTGGCTGGGGGAGGGCAGTGGGCCCAGGTAACATACACTAAACTAACTGTTAGCTTTTAGTTAGGGCTAAAATGAACTGATTTAAAGAGCCAGGGGAGTTTAAACAGTTTAAGAGGGTAGATTGGGGGAGAAAACATTAGCAATGGGAGCAGATGGCCATGGATAGAGTTGAACAGCAAGGGAGCTTTCTAGGGAGCTTACAGCCCAGGAGCCATCTTGAGCTACCATCACTGAATCTGCCACCATCAACATCCTGGGGGTCAACTTTGACCAGAAATTTAACTGAACCTGCCATATAAATAGTATGGCTGCAGGAGCAGGTCAGAGGCTGCACATTCTGCAGTGAGTAGCTCACCACCTGACTCCCCAAAGCCTGTCCACCGTCTTCAAGGTACAAGTCAGGAATGTTATGGAATACTCTCCACTTGCCTAAATGAGTGCAGCTGCAACAACACTTGAAGCTCAACACTATCCAGGACAAAAGCAGCCTGCTTGATTGACACCCCGTTCACCACCTTAAACACTCACTCTCTCTATCATCGGTGCACTGTGGCTGCAGTGTTGTACCATCTACAAGATGGACTGCAGCAACTCATCAAGGCCTCTTTAACAACACCTTCCATATTCGCAGTCTCCTGCCGAGAAGAGCAAAAGCAGGAGGTGCATGAGAACACCATCACCTGCAAGTTTCCCTCCAAGTCACATCATCCTGACTTGAAATATATCACCATTCCATCGTTGTCGCTGGGTCAAAATCCTGGAACTTCCTCCTGAACTGCACAGTGGATATATCTACACCATGGACTGCAGTGGTTTAAGAAGGCAGGTCACCACTGCCTTCTTGACAGCAATTAGGGATGGACAATAATTGCTGGCCATGTCATATACCTTGAATGTTTTTTTTAAAAAGCCAAACCAATCAATTGCAAAGCTTTCAATTATTGTAACTGTTAAGACCGTATATTTTTTATTGTGTTTTGGGTCAGACAGTGCAGAATTTAAGGCAAATTAATGTGGCTGTGTATGTGCATTCTTAATCTGGGTCAATTAGATTTTTGTGTTGGTTAGAAAGGGTTGTGTTGCTTTGTGCTTACAAGATAGTCTGCCAATTAGTAAAGTTAAAAAAATTATTTTAACTTTTTTGGGAAGAATTCAGTCAATAGTTCCCATAATACACATACTCCTCCAATGACTCAGTTGGTAAAACTGATGTGCAACTGAGCCTTAAAGACCAGAAAGTCACAGGTTCAGTTCCTTATGCTGAATTAGCTAATCTCAGTCAGGGTGACAGTAGAGACACCTGCCTGAGTGAGTGGAAAATCAGCCAGACTTTTCACATCTGATCGCTATTCAGTGATGCCTCCTGGGAAATGTATGTGTGCATACCTAGTGAGGACTGGCATGGATGTAACTTTGATGTACCACCCACCAATATGGTCATTGCCCAGGCCTGCACATAAGTAATGGATACTTACCTTGGGCAAGATACTTTGCAGTAGAAGTAGAATACAACACTTCCAGGGGAGGGAGATAACAGAAAACTGCCAAAAACAAGGTAGATACATTGTATGTAATCAATCAGTATGGTTAGTATCTTCCAGTTGGTATATTCTGGAATTGTAGCCAGATATGAATGTGTTCCCAAACACAATGGCAAAAAGACCTCCTTTCACTAATTTGTCAGAGGTTCACATACTATGTGTTCAGCCAAATCTGATTGACATTCAGGGATCAGTGTTCCTGCATGTTTGCATAATGTGTCTCCTTCGCCAGTACAAACTTGCAAGCTTGTTCTTGCGTAGTGAAATGAAAAATCTCTTAAAATGCTTACCCTAGAACCAAGTGCAATAGAGATATTCAGCATTTATTGCGTGGATGTGGGACATTTCCACTTCAAGTATTCCTTTAGAATTCCAAATTCTCTAGCATGTTTCTCATTGTGAAGTAATTTTTAGATGCTGGAAAGGATCATTAGACTGCAATAGCATGTTCCCTTTTTTTAATAGCAATTTCATCTGAAATGTCTTCTTTCCATATTGCCCTCTTTCCTGACTCCACCCACCCCTCTTTTCTGTCTGCCTTATATCCTTTCCTTGCACTTCACCATTGGTGGCAATATCTTCAGCCTCCCTCTTTCCCAACACTTCTGCCTCATTTCACCCACCCACCAAATTTCAAAAGGCTCTTTTAAATGTACCTCTTCAGCCATTTTTTCCAATTCCACCATTGCTCCTATTTGTATCTGACTGTCTGTGGGGCACCTTGTGGCTTCTTGCTGTAGCAAAGGTGTTCTATTATAAGTCAAAGTTGCACTACCCTGAATGGTACCATCTAATAATGCCAACTCGAGTTATAAAGCAAAATATTCAGATGTAAAAGGTTTCAAATGTTGCACTTAGTTTTGAAATGCTGACATGCTTCTTGTTTTTCCTTCCCTGTTGGAGATTGCTGCTAAAATAGATGCTGGGTCACATCTGAACAATTCTACTCCTGTGGTAGATCCTGCAGTCTATGGCTATGGGACTCAGAAACGGACACTTGATGACGGGGGTAAGCTAATGTGTTGCTGGCAGCACTTTTATTCTTGTTCCTCAGTGTAGTTGCTTGACTTTAGAGGTCTTTTGCACTATGTTTGCATAATTTTTGTTGGTCATGTTTTTTATAGTAAGACTTAAAATCTTACCAAAATGAACATAGCACGGAACATTGGAGCTGTAGTACCCTAGCGTACACCCGTAATTCTTGATAGGTTGGTACAACACTCAAGCTTCTAAGAGGTTACTGCAAGAAGGTCAGGTACTTCCCATTGTGGTGTAACTTAGACAAGGTTTGACAATTGTACGCTATTGAATGGCTGGTTTGAGACCTACTGGAGCAGGCAAGTCACTTACCGGTCAACTCAGCAAAGGTGATACTTGGCATTAATGAACAAAGGAAAGAGAGGAGGTATTCTCTTTTAAATTCATGGCCTACAATCCCAGAAAAGCTGTGTTGCATTCCCTTTGGAACAGACTTTTACGATGGTGGTGGTGGGGGGGAGGATGGCGGAGAGAAACGAAATTACCAGTGGTGATAGGTTGCCTCTTACTGTGCATCTTGCTCTGAATTTGCTGGTCCGTCCATCTATACTTGACCTCCACTTAACAATGGCTGATCCAGTAGTAACAGGGCGGTAAACTTGCAATAAAATCAAATCTTTAATGAGTTAATTTGAATGGATAGGTTTTCATTGTCAGTTAACCTTGGAACAAAATAGATTGTACAGTCCTCTCATGGCCATTAAAACTGTATCCTTCATGAGCAATATAAAACAAGAAACTTGGAAAAGTTTCTGAATTCACCAGTTGCTTTTTCTGCATTTCACAGCCTGAATCTAATATTTAAGTGAAAGAGGTTGTCAGTTTGAGGTAGTTCACAAAGCTAGTAGTAATTGGCTGTCCACATAATTTGCTGCTGGTAAATATACTTACCTCCTTGAAAGTGTTTATGTATGAAGAAGTGAAATTTATCCATTTAGCTCCGGTGTATTTTATTTCAAAAATTGGGATCTGCAAGTTGCTTCATTTTTAGTTGAAGGACAAATGGTACACATTTTGACCTGATAACTGGTGGGGGAAATCCCTGTGCAACACGTGCATTAGGCGGCATGATGTTCCACACAGTTATTCTTCATCTGTTTGACAGTCACTGTTAAACTGGTCTCTGGAAATAACATTTGCCAATTTAAGGTCTGGAATGTGCTGCCTGAGAATGTGGTGGAGGCAGGTTCAATTGAAACATTCAAAAGGGAATCAGACAGTTATATGAAAAGGAAGAATGTGTAGGGGAATGGATTGCTTTTTCAGAGAGCCAGTGTGGACACGATGGGCCAAATGGCCTCATCCTGCGCTGTAATGATTCTCTGATTCTGAAATGCTGAAGCTGGACCGGTCAATTCCCCTACAGTTGCAAAACTGCATTTTTGAAAATATAGTTCCATGTATGTCGATCTAAAGGGTCTTGATTAGTGGAAATGGAGAATGAGAAGCACAGTGGCACATTTATATTCAAGAACTGCTTTAAAGAGTTCTACAGCACCAGATTCATGCCTGATACAGAAACTATGCTGATGTATTGTGGGACCATCTCTACAGCAGCCCAGCAGCTATGCACAAGAAAGGTGAAGTCACTGTTCCTAGTTAGCTGGTTGCCATATTTTCTCCAATGACGTAGCCACAAAACTGCTTTGCTGGCCTGTTAAGACTGCATATGGGCACTCTGTTGGTGAACAGGAAACATTGGGGCTTTCAGTAGCCAATTTCGAACTGTTGGGACATTGCTACGTCGAATGGTACACAGAGAGGGACCAAAAAGAATGTATTCACGTGTTTCATTTAACATTAGGAAGAAAGAGTATTTTCTTCTTTGTCGTTCACCTGTAATATAAAGTTTTTATAACACAATTGCTGCTCAAAAAATTTTTTTTTGTTCCTCCAACTTCTGCCGCCTTCACCTCCTGCCCAAAGAACACTCTTTATGTTGTCTTTTTGTATTTAGAAGTTATAAACTCTGCACTTTATAAATGGTCTGCTCTGTTGATCAGAATCTGTGGATTTGAAATATAATTCCACTCTTCCGCTGACTCCTTTCCCAGTGTATCACTTTTGGGCATTCCTTAGAAGTCTAATGGAGCTGTTTTAACTCTTTATCCTATTAAAGATTAATTTCACCCGAGGATTGCTAGCAGTTTTCCATGGCAATTTTAAGTATCTTTTCATCATTTCAGTTCAAGTGTTCTTGAATGTATGCAGCACAATTGCGTTTCTTTGGTTGCTGTTTTTACTGTCAGTGAAATTTGATTCCTCTCTACAATAAGAAATCTGTTGTCTCTAGGGTTTATTTTTAAATTGAGGACTATGTTCAAATCTTTGTTTCCATATCTTCCTTTTGCTTGGAGTCCATTTTTCTCCTGATTATGCTTCTGTGAAGTGCCGTAGATGTTTTTCTATTTTAACCGCTCTTTCTAAATGCAAGTTGCTGGATAAACTCACTTTTTAAAATCTCTGTTCTGTGCTATCGGACTTTGTTTGTCATCTTGGTTTCTTGATTTAAAATAAAGGTACAAAGTTTTTTCCAACCTTCAGCCTCTTAAATTTTTCTGAATAAACAATTAGTTTGCATCTTCTGCTACAGACTGTTGGGGAGGCTGTTTGCATTTATGGGTGGGAGAATACTGATTTCCTTGCTTTCTGTTTCATGGAGCTGCCTCGGACATAACAGCTTGGCTTTAAGACCTAACTATAAAACACCTGCAAAGCACACTTCAAATCTGGTGATTCTGGAATTCTATTTCAGCTGGCTTTCAAAGTTGCGGCATGTTCCTGTTACTAATGTCCACCTGCTTTTTGAATTACTTCTCTCTTCATCTGCCATTGGCTAATGGAGAAACGGCACTGTGAATGGAAGAAGAATGTTTGAATCAGTTGTGGGTGCCCTTGTGACTTCTCACAGCTGTACTAAACACATCTGATATGCCAAACTAGGTGGAGGATTGGAAGGGGAAGATTTTTGCTTGTTTGGTGCTAAGCTGTTTATCCTAAATATAGGTGTGTAGCTGCTTCTAACTGAGCTGCAATCTTCCCTTCAGAGTACAGTATATCAAGAATTAACTTTCTCAGTTGAGCTGCTGCATCTGAAAGTTTGGCTGCATGGACAGTTCACTTATTCCTGATATTCTAGTGCCTTGATGATTCAAATGTGTTAAGTCAAAATGGAAATAGCTCAGTCCAATCTTACAGGGTTTGCCTTGCAGATGTTTCAAAAGCATAGTGTCTGGCTGACTTCACTGACTTTTGTAGAGATGGCAGAACTGTGTTACTGAGATGTATGGAACCAAAAAAAGGATTGTTGCATGGATAATGACTGACAAGGGCAAATGATCTTCAAGGTAGTGTTTGCCTTCAGTTTGCTAAGTAAATCATTGAGTATCGTAGTTACCTGGATGGCAAAAGAGAACTTTGCTGCAACAACGCCCACTCATTCATTTATTTTTAAAATTGGTGCTCATAACCTAAAAGGGTCTGATGCGTTGTATTGTTGTCTAGGTGGATACAGCTAGCCTGGGCACTTGATTCAATTGGCATGTCACAGTGAAGGATTAAACTTAAAATATCATCATCTTCTTTGGCCTCCTTGTCTCGAGAGACAATGGGTAAGTGCCTGGAGGTGGTCAGTGGCTTGTGAAGCAGCGCCTGGAGTGGCTATAAAGGCCAATTCTAGAGTGACAGACTCTTCCACAGGTGCTGCAGATAAAATTGGTTGTCGGGGCAGTTACACAGTTGGCTCTCCCCTTGCGCTTCAGTCTTTTTTCCTGCCAACTGCTAAGTCTCTTCGACTCGCCACGCTTTAGCCCTGCCTTTATGGTTGCCCGCCAGCTCTGGCGATCGCTGGCAACTGACTCCCATGACTTGTGATCAATGTCACAGGACTTCATGTCGCGTTTGCAGACGTCTTTAAAGCGGAGCCATGGACGGCCAGTGGGTCTGATACCAGTGACTAGCTCGCTGTACAATGTGTCCTTGGGGATCCTGCCATCTTTCATGCAGCTCACATGGCCAAGCCATCTCGGGCGCCGCTGACTCAGTAGGGTGTATATGCTGGGGATGTTGGCCGCGTCGAGGACTTCTGTGTTGGAGATACGGTCCTGCCACCTGATGCCAAGGATTTTCCGGATGCAGCAAAGATGGAATGAATTGAGACGTCGCTCTCGGCTGGCGTACGTTGTCCAGGCCTCGCTGCCGTAGAGCAAGGTACTGAGGACACAGGTTTGATACGCTTGGACTTTTGTGTTCTGTGTCTTAAAATATCACTATAGAATTAAAATAACCTGCAGTGAGCTAGTGGGAAGCAACACTTGCAATGCAGGAACAGGAGGAGTCTATTTAGCCCCTTGAGCCTGAACGCTATTCAATGAAATCATGGTTGATCTGCGACCTAACTCCATATCCCTTAATACTTTTGGTTAACAAAAATCTAAAAGTATCTGTTTTTAAATTTAACAATTGATCTAGCATCCATTGCTGTTTATGGAAGAGAGTTCCAAACTTCTGCCGCCCTTTGTGTGAGGAAGTGTTTCCTAATTTCACTCCTGAATGGTCTGGCTCTAATTTTTAAACTATGCCCCCTGGTCCTAGACTCCCCAACCATTGGAAATAGTTTCTCTCTATCTACCCTATCTGTTCCCCTTAATGTCTTGAAAACTTTGATCAAATCACCCTTTAACCTTCTAAATTCCAGGGAATACAACTGTAGTTTGTTTAATCTCTCCTCATAACTTAACCCTTGGACATAAGATCTTAAGAAATAGGTGCAGGGGTGGGTCATTTGACCCCTTGGGCCAGCTCTGCCATTCAACAAGATCATGGCTGATCTGATTGTGGCTTTAACTCCACTTTCCTGCCTGCTTCCCCCCCCCCCCCCCCCGTCCCCGTCCCTTAATTCAGCCTTGAATATAATTAATGACCCAGACTCCACTGCTCTCTAGGGAAGAATTCCAAAGATTAATGACCCTCTGAGAGAAGAAATTCCTCATCTATGTTTTGAAAGGGAGACCCCTTATTTTGAAACTCTGTCCCCTAGTTCTAGATTCCCCCATGAGGGGAAACATCCTCTCAGCATCTACCCTGTCAAGCCCCATCAGACACTCATATGTTTCAATAAGATCACCTCCCATTCTTCTAAACTCCAATGAGTATCAGCCCAACTTGCTCAAACTTTCCTCATAAGACAGCCCCTACATCCCAGGAATCAGCCTAGTGAACCTTCTCTGAACTGCTTCCAATGCAAGCATGCCGCTCAAGTAAGGAGACTAAAACTGTACACAGTACTCTAGGTGTGTTCTCAACTATGCCCTGTACAGTTGTAGCAAGACTTCCCTACTTTATACTCCACACCCCCTTGCAATAAATGCCAACATCCTATTTGCCTTTCTAATTAGTTGCTGTACCTGCATACTAACTTTTTGTGATTCATGTACAAGGACACCCAAATTCCTCTGTACCTTAGCATTCTGCTGGCTGTCATTATAAATAATCTGGTTTTCTATTCTTCCCACCAAAGTGGGCAACTTCACATTTTCCGACATTATACTCCATCTACCAAATTCTTGCCCACTCACTTACCTATCTATATCGCTTTGCAGACACTTTGTGTCCTCCTCACAACTTGTTTTCCTATCTATCTTTGTATCGTCTGCAAATTTGGCTGCAATACACTCTGTTCCTCATCCAAGTCATTAATGTCGATCGTACAAGTTGAGGCCCCCGCACGGATTTCCTGTGGCACTCCACTAGTTACAGTTTGCCAACCTGAATATGATTCATTTATCCTGACTGTGTTTCCTGTTAGCCAAACCTCTATGCATACTAATATATCGCCCCAAACACCATGAGCTCTTATTTTATGTAGTAACCTTTTATGTGGCACCTTATCCAATGCCTTTTGGAAATCCAAATACACTACATCTACCAGTTCTCCTTTATCCATCCTGCTTGTTACATCCTCAAAGAATTCTAATAAATTTGTCAAAGACGATTTCCAGGTATCATTCTGGTAAATCTATGCAGCACTCCCTCCAAAGCCAATATTTCCTCAAGGTTGGTGCCCAGAGTTGCTCCAGTACTCAAGGTGTGGTCTAACCAGGGCTTTGTATAACTGAAGCATGACTTCTCTCTTTGGCCTCCTTATCTCGAGAGACAATGGGTAAGCGCCTGGAGGTTGTCAGTGGTGTGTGGAGCAGCGCCTGGAGTGGCTATAAAGGCCAATTCTAGAGTGACAGGCTCTTCCACAGGTGCTGCAGAAAAATTTGTTTGTCGGGGCTGTTACACAGTTGGCTCTCCCCTTGCGCTTCTGTCATGACTTCTACTCCCGTGTATTCTAGTCCTCTAGATATAAAGGCCTGGATTGCATTAGCCTTTTTGATTGCTTTCTGTACCTGTTCATGACATTTTTAATCTATGTACCTGGACCCTCAAGTCTCTGGATTTCCACTGTTCTTGCTTTTCACCATTTAGAAAGTAGGCTGTTCTATCCTATTTAGATCCAAAGTAGATGACCTCACATTTGCCTATATCAAAATCCATTTGCCACGATTTTGCTTATTCATTTAATGTCAATATCTCTGTAATGTTATGTTTCAATCTACACTGTGCCTTTGGTCAAGCTACCAATGCAACTGCTGTTGCACTCTATGCAGGTTGTAACTTCCTGTACCAGTTATGATACTGAGACAGGTATTTTAATCGATGCCCTCATTCAGTAAGGTCCGTTCTGGAATCTGCTTCAGTGTACTCCTGTGTGTTAACAGCAGAATGAGTCTGCAGGATAAATCTGCATGAGGAGTATTTGTGCTTTCAGATTTTAATTCTCCTTTCCCTTTTCTCAGTAGTGAACCAGCTTGGGGGAATGGTGCATCAAAGGTAAGTAACAGATTGTTGTAATTATTGTCTGTCTATCTGTATTATGTATGCGAGTGTTCTATCCAAATTTAAGCTTCTCCAGAGCAATTGGTGCCAGATGCTAAAAGAAAAAATATTTTTCAAATTTTTTTGTTGTATGTGATCCCTGTCACACATGGTTCCATTAGAAAGTGTGTAAACGTAGGATCACCCAATATAGTGATGTATGCATCATTAACATAGGCATGCAATCTGCAAACAAAATTGGCTTACGCTTGTACTACAGCTATGTCTACAGCCCCACTGCAGACTTTTGTATTGGCTTATGTGCTTTGCAGCGCAGTTTCTATTAGTTACATTACATGTATGGGTGTGGCTGCCAGCATCAGTAGTTCCAGAAAGTGCATTGTAACTGCGGTGAGATTGTGGAAATTTAGCAGTTGTGATTATTCTTGAGATGTAATGTTTCTACAGTTGTAAGGTGTTTGCCCACATTTTTGGAGTGAGTGGTTTGTACTGACATATTTGTACCATGCGTGGGTGCCCCACTTTCTCTCTCTCACCATCCTCCCAAAAAAAACGCACCAAAAATATTTTCTAGCGAGTTTTCGAAAAAGGCTTAGCTGTATGTTGCAGAAGCTGTTGGATTCCGACATGGTGCAGCGGAGAAGGATTAAAAATTGGATCTGCTCCTGCAATGCTTTTCTCTTAGTTCAGCTGTAAGAACTTACTATCATAGTGCAGAATGAAGGCCAGATGGTTGCTCAAAGGAGGGAGAAACCATCTGATTTCGTTCGTTTTCCATCCCTCACATCCCAAAACCACTAATATCCAGAGCTGCCAAAGCCAACTGTGCTGTTGGCTGAAAGAATCACAGTTTTGAGAGTTTTAAAAGGGAAAAAATGGCCAGCTTGAAAGTAGCCAGTTCCTTACCTTGAACTCAGTGACCCGTTTACTGTGAGTAAAGCCTGGAAACAGCTTCCCAGCATGTAATTTTGGCATAATTGTGAAGAGGAATATAATCCAGTTATCTTGGGGATTAATGGTGTACAAGGTGCATGTAAACCAGGATATTTCAATCTGTTTTTTGTAAACTGCACCTTTTCAAATTATTCTTTCAGGACTATAATGTCTGAAGAGTACAAAGTGCCTGATAAAATGGTTGGATTTAGTAAGTATGAAACTTTGAGGATATACACAGTTTAAGTTGCAGGTTATTTTAAAAATGCAGTAAATTGCATTTAAATATTTGTACAAAATGTTTGTTAATTATGCTGATCTCACTCGGCTAGATTGATATTTTCCCATTTTTGGCATTTAGAATCTTTGCTGGATCTCAGTGTTTGTTGTAGAGTTGAATGTTGTAACCATGTTTTAAAAAAAAAATAAAAATTGGAATCAAAATGTTTTATTTCAACCAGTGCAAAATGACTTGGAAAATTAGGTACCACAGTTGGTTGAAATAATAATTGTTTTGAAGCCCAATGATAGCCTGATCATTACATGATGCATAAAGCTGCTGCAGAGTAATAAAACATGATTTCATGCTCTAGTTTTGCCTGCATGGCAGGTTCCTGACCTCAGCTGGTTTCTGTTTAGGGAGTGGGGTGGCAGAGAGAAGACTACAGAAAGTAGCCTTTCACTGGAGAGTTACCGAATTTGGATTGGTATTGTATACCACGTGGTTGCTGGTACATTTTATAGAGGATGACAGATGTCAGTCTAGTGATTCTCTGACTTATGCAGGAGAGGAAAAAAGTCTAGGCTTTTTTTTGTTCCTTGTATCTTGCCTTATGCCCTGCTGAATTTTTTCAACTGCTCAGCACATGACTGGTGTGAGATGCATGTGTTCCATTAGCTATACCACAAATGGGGACAAAAAACATAAGACTTCAGTCAGTGGCTATATGCTTCATTTTTAAAAGAACAAAATGGTAATTTGATAAGATGTGAGTTCGGTGCAGCAAAATTTGAATAGTTGGTGGTTGATCTGTGTAGGGGGATGTTGAACCAAATAGAGATGCTCACCTTAATAGGAGTGAGTGTCACCTTTGGTTTCACTTATACACCTGGTGGTTAGTTATAGGGCAATAGTTGGAGAAGCCTGGCAATGGATTGCCTACTTAAGTTTCCTGTCAGGGAGAGAAGCTTTTAAATGGATTTTTAAAAAAATTGTATAAATCTTACAGGGTCATCACTTTAAGTAACTTACAATAAGTGGTTTGATTTGACAATATGCCCATTTTGCCTGCATGAACTGCAGCTCAGAATTGAATGGAACCCATAGCATGTATCTGATTGCAATGTTTTACTTAACTCAGTTACTGCTACAGAGGATTTACTTTAGAGGATATGGGGGTTGAATGTCAGGCAAAGTTTTGAAATTCCCCAGTGTTCCCAAAGACTGTCTAGGTGTTGGCTTATTTTTGTTGCCCTACTTTTGTCACCAAGTTTCCTCCCATAGCCATGTAAGCTATGAGCTTCCATGTGTAGATTAATGCTTCCACATCATCTCTTAGTGGGAGGTGTTCACTTGTGGGGTAGGATCTGCTGCATCATTCTCTTCTTCTATTGGTGGAATGTTCTTATGCTCCAGCCAAGAATTGGTGAAACTCTGAGCTACACAAAGGTGTAGTTTGAATGTTGGTCATTTCTGGGATGCCAGTTAGCATCCACCACTTTGAGTCTCAGCTTATTGCTGCTGAGTTGCATGTTTAAATATTACTTGCATGTAACAGAGGTAACTTTTTATAGTTCCTTGCAGATGACCATTCCAATGTTCTATATATTTTGCATTAGATGCGCCATGAAAGTTGAACCCTGGTTATCTTTAGACAGACCATATTCAAATCCAGTCTATATAAACCAGAACAGGGTTGCTTTCTCTTTAAGCTGGTTTTGATATTCCTGCCCTCCTATTGACCCAGATTATTACTATTGCTCTCTTCAGTAATTGGCAGGGGAGGAGAACAGATATCTCGGATACAGATGGAATCTGGCTGCAAGATTCAGATTGCACCTGGTAAGCACTTGGCTGTTTAGATTAGGCTGGATCATCTTTAGTTTCTGGTTTAAAAAAAATACATTCATGCACCTTACAAGTCTCTTTTAAAATGCATTTGTTTGTCTTCGATATTGTGATGTACTCCTGCTACCATTATTATCTAGCCAATATAGGTTGATGTGCAATATTGATACTGTTCTGGGATGACAAATATTGTCTTAAATGCTTCAGTAGTAATGCTATGATACCAGGAATTCTCATTTCCTGTTGAGCTAACTTTCCTTTTTGCACCCCCCAAGATAGTGGAGGTCTCCCAGAAAGGTCCTGCACATTGACAGGCTCCCCAGAGAGCATAGAGTAAGTGTTGTCTGTCTTCTGTTCTCCTGAGTACGTTTGTCAAATTAAGCTACTGTAAAATCTAATGTATAATTTGCACTTTCATGCACGCTGTTGTATTTTTGTATCCCGTTTCCCTCCCATAAATATTCTTGCCTTGCCGACCATCCTCCCCTCTGCCATCAAAGCCCAGGGGTGCTGAGGTTAATCATAGCACAGCTACTGCTGCTCTGACTTGACACCCTTGTACTTGAAAGCTAGTAGTCTATGTGGCTAAGTGCTGAATGTTACCGTTACCTATTAAGGACAAGGGGTCCACCAAATTATATTCATCCAAGATCCAATAGTATTGATCTTGCTGAGGTCCAGGACCAACTCTGCATGTTCAGCTATCAAAAGCAGTTGGAATATTATTTCAGCAGCTGCATTCTTTTCATCCTATGCATTTGTTTATGTCCAGTGTCAAAAAGAGAAACTTGAATTTCACTTTAAACTAGAGGAATTGCTAAACTTGTGTAAGATCGATTTAGGTGCTGCTTTAGTTGACCCCAGAGGGTTGGAACGGGCAAGATAAGATAGATGACTGTTACATCTACACACTCGCATGAATGTGCATAGTTAGCTTCGATTGAGTGATGATTAACCAAATATCAATAGTAGGGACAAAAGTTGCCTGACAGCTGTACTGCCAAGTCTTCCGTGGTCTACAGTGTGTTTCCAAAACCTGACAGATTATGGTCTGCCTCTGAGGACCTCTACTAGGATAATAGCTTAAATATAGGATGACTTATACACTGGTATGATTTGCATGGTTTTTACTGAAGGGAAATAAGACTTTGTGTAGATTTTACAGTAATCCCTGCAGGGTTTGTTTAAGGACTTTTTTTTGTCTTTTGACTCTTGTTTTGAAATGCCTTTTACCACACTGATATGACCATGATGTGTCATTTCTAGAACAAAAGGTGGTAAAAGCAGCAGCACATTTGCCTGTGGCTTGTAATCTTTTCTTAATGTTTCTGAGCAACATTCCCCACTTCAAACTTCCTGTCTTCTGCCAATGACACATTTGAGTCACTGTGAAGAGATGCACGAGAATTGTGATTCTCCTCTTGTTCCTTCTCTCCCCTTTTCGAAGTATAAGGCAGCACCCAACCTCTGCTTGATGTCTCCACCTGATAGGAAAGGTAGAATTGTGGGATTTGACCTGCAAATTTACATGTCCTGTGCTACAGCACGTTTGAGTGCTGCTATGTTGAAACCCTATCCTGGGGAAATTGGGCTCATGGAACACTCTGCCTGAAATGGACTGAATTTCTCTGGCAGCAAAGTAATTAATAAACCCTTTAATATTTTGACCAAACGATTGTAGCAAAAGTACATCAGTCTGATACTATGAAATTCCTGTGGAGTATTTTGTTGAATGCAATTTAATTACTTCAGTCATGCGAACTATGTTTGAATTGTATAGTTCTGTACTTTTAAGACTGATTTGGCTGATCACTATGATGCGCTGGTTTATTAATCAGAGAAGCGAAAAGACTCCTAGGACAGATTGTGGATCGGTGTCGGAACGGACCTGGCTTTCACAATGACATTGATAGCTCCAACAGCGCTATACAGGAAATCCAAATCCCAGCCAGCAAAGTGGGCCTGGTCATTGGCAAAGGAGGGGAAACCATTAAACAACTGCAGGTAAGAGAAGCCTGTGACGATATGGTGGAGTGACTTTTATCACATATCTTCAATTACTACAAACATATTACGTGATTCCAAAATCTGAGAATTAATCGGGCCCAACAATTTATTGGTCTGACCTCCTGTGTTGTGTCTGAAAATTCAGGACAGACTGATACATTCCAACAATTTAGCCTGCTGTTCTGAATTCATCAGCACAGTACAAGCAGAGTTCATTGCACAGTGTTGTGACCAAATTTACTTAAGCGTTTTGCTACTGATTTGTTAGTGGAAAACTGAATTAAGCTAATAAGTTTTTAATTTTCAATGCTGTAAATTCATGATCACAAATTGCTTCCACCAGTGACAAACCTGTAACTTTCAGTATTATACCCTAATGTGTTCAGGTATTCTTCAGACTCAGCCTATGATTGGTTAAGACACATCCTATGATTGGTTAGGGTGGCACAGTGGTTAGCACCGCAGCCTCACAGCTCCCGCGACCTGGGTTCAATTCTGGGTACTGCCTGTGTGGAGTTTGCAAGTTCTCCCTGTGTCTGCGTGGGTTTTCTCCGGGTGCTCCGGTTTCCTCCCACAAGCCAAAAGACTTGCAGGTTGGTAGGTAAGTTGGCCATTGTAAATTGTCCCTAGTATAGGTAGGTGGTAGGGAAATATAGGGACAGGTGGGGATGTGGTAGGAATATGGGATTAGTGTAGGATTAGTATAAATGGGTGGTTGATGGTCGGCACAGACTCGGTGGGCCAAAGGGCCTGTTTCAGTGCTGTATCTCTAAACTAAACTAAACATCATTTACCACCTGGTTTTTCATATTTCAAGTCTACAAAGTATGGGAAGTTCATGCATCAACCATCACACTTCCTTGAAATTCTACATACAGCTCTCCAGTATTTTTACTTTGAATATGGGTCCACACTCCTGTGGGCTGCTTAGGCACAGCCATAGAGCTTCACAGACCACCTTCAAATGTTAAATCAGTGTTTTATGGAACCTCGTTTAGACCACACTTTGGGGTACTCTGAACAGGTCTAGTCTCCATATTATAGAAAAGATATAGAGGTACTGGAGAGTGTAGAAAAATAGATTTGCTAGGGTACCACCCAAACTCTGGGAGGTTGTAACGATCAGAAAAAATTGAACTGACTGGGGCTCCTTCCTTTGGAAAAGAGAAGACTGAGGATTGACCTGATCGAGGCCTTTAAGATTATGAAAGGTTTGATAGGGTACAGGTAGAGATGTTTCCATTTGTGGGGAAAACCAGAACAAGGGACCATAAATATGAGGCAGTCATTAATGAGACCAATAAGGAATTCAGGAGAAACTTCTTTACCCAGAAAGTGATGAGAATGTGGAACTTACTACCAGCAGGAGAGCATTTTGGTGGTAGTGATCATAATTCAGTCAATTTTAACATAATTATGGCAGAGGACATGGATCGAAAAGGAGTTAGAGTTCTCAATTGGGGTAAGGCCGATTTAGTGAAAGGTAAATCGGTGTCAGAGCAATGGGAGGCATTCAAAGGGGAGATTCAAGGGTTTCGGAGTAAACATGTTCCCAAAAAGAAAAAAGGTTGGATGGCCAAATCTAGAGCCCCATGGATGTCAAGGAGCTTACAGGGTCAGATAAGGCAGAAAAGGAAAGTTTATGTCCGACACCGAGAACTCAATACTAGAGAAAGCCGAGAGGAGTATAGAAAATGGAGGGGTGAAATCAAAAAGAAAATTAAGATAGCTAAGAGAGGGCATAAAAGAATATTGGCAAGCAAAATCGAGGTGAATCCAAAGATGTTTTATCAATACATTGAGTAAGAGGATAACTACGGAAAGAGTAGGGCCCATAAAAGACCAAAAAGGTAACCTATGTGTAGGGGCGAAAGATGTTGGTGTTCTTAATGAATACTTTGCGTCTGTCTTTACAAAAGAGGGGAACGATGCAGGTATTGTAGTTAAGGAAGTGGAGTGTGAATGCCACAGATACATGAATGGGCAGGAAGAAAAGAGATACAGAAGCTTAGAAAATAGGCGACATGTTTAGAGAGAGGATCTGGATCGGCGCAGGCTTGGAGGGCCGAAGGGCCTGTTCCTGTGCTGTAATTATCTTTGTTCTTTGTTCTTTGTTCTTTATTGGATGTGATAAACATAGGGAGAGAGGAAGTATTAATGGGATTAGCATCCTTGAAAGTTGATGAGGACTGGAAAAATGCAGCTATGAGGAAAAATTGGATAGGCTGGGGTTGTTCTCATTGGAACAGATTGAAATGTACAAAATTGTGAGGGGCCTGGATGGAGTGAATGTGAAGGTCCTATTTACCTTAACAGAGAGGCCAGTGACTAGGGGGCATAGATTTAAAGTGATTGGTAGAAAGATTCGAGGGGAGAATAGGAAAAAATTTTCACCCAGAGGGTGATGGGGGACTGGAACTCACTGCCTGAAAGGGTAATAGAGGCTGAACCCTCAACTCATTTAAAAGGTGGCTGGATATGCACCTCAAACGCCGTAACCTACAGGGCCACGGACCATATGCTGGAAGGTGGGATTAGACTGGCTCGTTTTTTGGCCGGTGCAGACACCATGGGCCAAGTGGCCTCTTTCTGTGCCGTAAACTTTCTGATTCTATGATTCTACTACCACAAGGAGTAGTTAAGGCGGCTTGCATAACTGCGTTTAGTTAAACACGAGGGGAAAAAGAAACAGAAGGATATGGTGATAGGGTTAGATCAGGAAGGATTGCAGGAGGCACGTGGAGCATAAGCACAACATAAACCTATTGGGCCGAATGACCTATTTCTTTTCTGAGAGTACTATGTAATGCAACCTCTTCATTTAGAATGTTTTGAGTTCAAGCTTCCCGGCTGGACTTGAGCACATAGATTGATACTTCAGTGCAGTTCTGGGAGAGTGCTGCATTGTTGGAGGTGCTGTCTTTTGCTTGAGATGTTCAATCAAGCCTGTGTTGAAGTGGTACTATTCAAAGAGCAAAAGAGTTCTCCTGGTGTCTTGGCCAACGTTTATCCCTCATCCATAACGGATAAACCGGACATTTATCCAGCTGCTTGTGGGACTTTACTGTCCACAAATTGGCTGCTGTGTTTGCCTAAAGAACAGATTCAAAAGTAATGCAGTGTCTGTGAAGCACTTGGCATTCTGATGACATGAAAAATTGTATAGATGCAAACTTGTTTCAAGTTTCTTCTATTCATTTACACATATCTCAAGTTTCCGATAATTAACAGACCTTAGTGTTTTCATTTAGGATTCATCCACTAATGGGGGTAACAGCATTAAGAGCAGCTCCTTGCAAACTTCCAGGCCCACAAAATTTGTAAAGGCACAAACCAACGAGTGTGCAATACATTCATAAATAGAACCAAGTTGCCTGAGATCAGTGGGCTGAATAGCTGGAGCTCTAAGGCTGCAAGTGGCTCACGGATCATTGTTTGGACATCTTTGCTGCATCATGTTTTCTGCTATTTGGTCCATTGCCTTCTTACAGCTTTGAAGTTGCTGCACATCCTCAAACAATAGTGGAGAACTCAGTCCTGGCTAATAAAGCAGGTGATTGGCTAACACTTGTCATATGATGTCCTGTGAAAGCATCATTCCATCTAAATCAGCCGTAATTGATCTGTAGAGTTTGAATAACATTCAGCAAAATGTAACTTTAATTTGTAATAGAGTTTAACTATCTTTAATCATTTGGTTTTGAGGTAGAGAGGAAAGAGAAAACATAGGTGCTTATTCCGAAATGAGCACCTATAGTGAAAAAAGAAAAACTTGCATTTCTGTTGTGCCTTTCATGACCACCGGACATCCCAAAGTGCTTTAAAGTCACTGAAGTACCTTTTGAAGTGTAATGTAGGAAACGTGGCATCTAATTTGCACACAGCAAGCCCCCACTGAGAAATATATTATCACGTGTGATAACCAGATAATCTGTTTTAATGATGTTGATAGAGGGATAAATATTGGCCAGGACACCAGGAAGAACTCCCCTGTTCTTCTTTGAAATAGTTCAATGGGATCTTTTATGTCCACCTGAGAGAACAATGGGGTTTAACGGCTCATCCAAAAGACAACACCTGTGACAGTACAGCACTCCCACAGTACTGCACTGGAGTGTCAGCCTAGATTTTTGTGCTCAAGTCCTGGAGTGAGGCTTGAACCCAGAACCTTCTGACTCTGAGGCGAGAGTGCTACCCACTGAGCCAGAGCTGACCATGGTCATGTCAAAAAAAGGTTTGAATGAGCTATATTAAATTGCCTCTCGTGCAGCTCACTCTGCATAGCTGCGAATACCTGAAGATGCTGCAGCAGGATTACTCGATGATGACTAGTTGGGGCTTAGTTTTTCTGACTATATGCTAGGTTACAGACTTCCAATCTAATTAGTGCTATGCAGTCTTTATCAACCTTTGCAGTAGTTATAAACATAAATGTGTTTCCCTTGGGGGAATAAACAGTGCTATAGTATTTCCTGTACAATGAGGATTCTTTAGATAGGTACAAATGAGGCTTGTGGCATTTAAGGGAAATTCCAGGATAGGCTAAAACTGGGCCTTGCCCTTCACCTTTTGGTTGATATGAGTGTGTCCTTGGCCATCTGTTTCAGAAATTACTTGTGAGATGGGAATCCTTCCAAATGGACTTCACTTTCCAAGTGTAGATGCATGATGCGGCATCATTTGTGTCTTGGCTTGCAAGACCCACTGGTCAGCGTTCTCAATGAGCAACTAGGGAATAGGGGAGGACCACTGGCAGCCCAAGTGATGTCATATTTTCACAGCCCAGAAATGGAAATACAAAGATAGCAATCCAGATTGAGATGCCAGGCACCTCATAACTTTTTATTTAAACACAAATCTGAGAATACATTTGTCAGCTGAATACCATAGGATGAGCCAGTCTTCGCTTAAGTGTGAGTATTCCTTCAACTAAACTTTGTCCCATTTGTTTGAGGCTCTCCATAAACTCGTTGGTCATTCTTGCAAGAATGCAAAAAGTACTCTTGAGGGGAGGTTGTTAATGTTCCATAATTGTGTTTTTTTTTTTGACAATGCACTTTTTAGGCAGAGGGAATGGAAAAGAGGCAGAAGTACTTTGTATGCAAAAAATGTGATCCATGAGTTTTTTCTTGCTGAGATTGAAAGAACACTGTGAACGTTCGCAATCCTTTCTCTGGATGCAAACAACTATACTGCATAATTTGGTACATTGAACTGAATTTTACTGTGGCTACTTAGGCACAGATCATGAAGCTTCAAAAAGCAACCTACATCTTTGCTTCTCAATAGTCCTCTACTGTGAGAAGTTATCTATTCATTTGTCACTTTTTAAATTACATTTCTTTTTATGGCAAATAAAAGTGTTAAATCCACCTACCTGTCTAATCCTGAGCAACTTCATCCCTTAAAGGAGGTTGCTTTGCATTCTTGAGCATCAAAAAACCCAAAACCATAAACTTAAAGAAATATCCCTGACTAAAGTTAACCAGGTGACTGGGCCAATGAATGTGATAACCTTCATTTTAACTGATTAATTATTGGAGTGTTTGTGTCTACATGTGGGGGCATGATCCTTCCTTCCTTCCTTTTTCAGGAGAGGACTGGTGTAAAAATGATAATGATTCAGGATGGACCACTTCCCACAGGTGCAGACAAACCACTGAGGATTACAGGAGATCCTTACAAAGTACAGGTGAATTGACCTCAGTATCTTTAGCTGAAATAATGAGAGTGCTGATTAGCACATGGTTTCCTTGTAATTTATCCCAGTGTACCTCGGTCTGCCGTGCATTAAAATTGTGTTTACCTAACAACACTAAAGTTCAGGGTGCACACTGACTTTGTTTTCATGACAATACTGCCATTTTAACTCACCATGTTGACTGTGCTTTACGCTTGGTAAATTGGGGAACGGTATATTCTGAGTCTTCGGTTCTGGGAGAATAGGTGCAAATTTTTTACAATGTCGTGCCATGTTGAACAAAATTGCAGAGACTGAAAATATGAAATAGGTACAGAATGCTAGACATGGGGCATTCAGTCGTTGAAAAGATAGTTTGATGTGTCAGTGTAAATATGAAGTTCTTTGAAATTTTTATTTAATTATATCTATGGAAACGACTGGAAATTATTTTGCACAGAACTTCCCACATTTTCTGTGTATTTTAGGCCCTCTGTATTTCCCCACCCCTACATGCCTGTGTACGTAGGTGCCAGATTCTATGGGTATCCATGCATGCAGACACATAAGCCCTCTGATGAATACAGGAGATAGGCTGCCGATGCCCCTCAATTAAACTGCCTGGTAGGGCTACCATGTACAGAGAATCTCAATGTCAGGGCAGAGAAACAACCTATTTGGTCTATCAGCTCTGCTGGTATTTTTTTCTGTACATGAACCACTTATCTAATCACACTCTCCTTGCTTCCATTTATCTTTTAATTTTGTTTAGGCAATTGTCTAAATTCCCCTTCAAGCAGAATCCATCAATTCTTTTAAACAATGGTTTGTGGCAAACAATTTTACATTCTAGCTATCATCTGAAGCAATTGTTTCTCACCTACCCTTTAATTATTAGTTATCTTAAATTCCACCCTCTTAGTGGTCTGCCCAACCCATGGAAACAATCTATCATAGAAAGTTTAAGGCACAGAAGGAGGCCATTTGGCCCATCATGTTTGCGCCGACCAAAAAATGATCCTCCCATTCTAATCACACCTTCCAGCATTTTGTCCATAGCCCCGCAGATTACGGCACTTGAGGTGCATATCCAGACTCCTTTTGAATGAGTTGAGGGTTTCTGCCTCAACTACCCTTTCAGGCATTGAGTTCCAGACTATACCACCCTCTGGGTGAAAATGTTTTTCTATTCTCCCCTCTAATTTTTCTACCAATCACTTTAAATCTATGCCCCCTAGTTACTGGCCTCTCTGCTAAAGTGAATAAGCCCTTCACCTCCACTCTATCCAGGCCCCTCAAAATTGTGTACATTTCAATTAGATCTCCCTTCAGCCTTCTCTGTTCCAAGGAACCCCAGCCTATCCAATCTGAGTATTTTATCTTGAATACCTTGAAATCTGGTCAGCCCAAGTCCAAAAAGCCTAATTTCTAGTCTCTCTTCAAAGCTACAATCCTTCATCTTCAATGGGGTGTCGAGAACTGCATGCGATACTGCAGTTACAGCTTCGTTAAAGTCTTGTACAAGTTCATTTGGTTCCTCGCATTTGTATTCAAAGCCTGTAGATTAACACAGACAGGAACTTTGTTTACCTTTTTTTTTCTGGCCTTATCTACTTGTGCTGACGCTGTTAGTGACCTGTGTATGGGTGCACAAAGGTCCCTCTACTCCATTTAACATCTTAACCATTTCAGTAGTGTTATGTTTCTTCCAAAAAGTATTAATTCCCATTTCTCTGATCATACAGTGATCAGACAGTCAACATGGTTTTATAAAAGGGCAATCATATTTATTGGAGATATTTTGAGTATGTAGGGTAGATAAAAGGGAGCCAGTAGATGTGTGCTTGGATTTCCAAGACATTCGATAAGGTGCCACACAAAAGATTAATATGCAAGATCAGGGCTCATGAGTTGTGGGTAATACGTTAGCATGGGTGGAAGATTGGTTAATGGACAGGAAGCAGAGAGTAGGGATAAATGAGGCATTTTCAAGTTGACAGTCTGTAACTAGTTTGACATCATCTTTCCGCTAGTCAGTATTCTGTAATATACACCCAGTATTGTGACTGGATCCTTTGCCTATTCCTCTGCTCAATTTGAAATTGTTCTATTTTGGAGCATTTCTCTCTTTAGATTCCTGTACTCTAGTGTTATGAAATATTTTCTCTAATACTGTGTCCTGCTCTGGTAGCTAAGATCAAGAACTTGTTATGTTTTGCAGAGGGGCAAAGCAGTACTGTACTTTGCTGAGCTGATTTCAGTGACTTGCCAGCACTGAAAATGCGGGTGAAAGCGCTCATGCACTCTTCATGGCTTTGTAATTCTGTCTTTATTTAACATGGAAAATGTAAAGCATTTCATGTTTGCAGCCAATCATGGTACAGTCTTGAAAGCTGCAATTAAGGTTTACTTGCAATGATTTTTTCTCTCATGCATGGTGCTCATGCAAATTATTGATCATCTCCAATAACTTTGTTTGTTTTCCCCCTCTGCCTTTCCTTCACACTTCCAGCAAGCTAAAGAGATGGTCTTGGAAATAATCAGAGATAAAGATCAAGGTGATTTCAGGCGGAATGAATATGGTTCCAGAATGGGAGGAAATAGCGTAGATGTAAGTACTGGATTAATTATGTGTTAAAGTTATAGTACACTTATAACATTTTGAATGATTTTGGGTGGACTTTCATTCCGTTGCAGCTGCATTGCATCATACACCATGGAACACCCTGTACTTGTATTGCATCATTAGTTATGAAAGAGTTGTTTTACCTGTTGGCATGAATTGGATCTTTCATGCCAGTAAATTTATTTCAAGGTCCAAACAGCCAGATTATACTCCACACGCTCTAGGCATTCTGGTTGCATTACCTATGTTGTCAGGAGTGACAGAGATTCACTTCACAGATACTTGTTCAGTATAACCATGGTACACTGTTGAAATACATTTAGGTTGCAAACTTTGGATTATCCCCATCAATATGGATTTGAATGCACTTGAAAACATCTAGTTCTCTCTCATACCTCAGTCAATCCAGATCCTGTGAACAAAGGTTTAACTGTTAGTGATATTTTTGTTTCAAAATATCATACAAAATCTTCAATATCAGCCCTGTCAACTTAATTCCCCAATGGCTTCTGGGAGTATTCTGTGCGTAACTAAACTATTGAAACCAGGAAGGTCCAAGGTGGAATTTCTGGTCTCTTGAGCTAATCTGTTGCCAGTAGAAGCATCAATAGCAATAATATAATAAAAGCAAAATACTGCGGATGCTGGAAATCTGAAACAAAAACAAGAACTGCTGCAACCACTCAGGTCAGGCAGCATCTGTGGAAAGAGAAACAGAGCCAACGTTTCGGATCAGTGACCCTTCTTCGGAAGCATTAATAGCACCTTGGGATAAGGAGTGGAAAATTGGCAGGTTTCCTGCTCCTGATCACTATCCAGTGCCCAATGCTTAAAGTGGATATTGGGTGAGGACAGAATCAGCCTTGTTTGGTATACTTCAGGGTTGAACAATCTGGCAACAGTCATTACTGTAATGAATAATCATGTGGGGGGAAAATTACCTGATAAGACTTAAGTTCATGGAACTATAACCCAGCAAGGAGTCCATTCCTTCAGAATGGAAGTTGAGAATGTTTCTGATGGTGATAGATAAAATCCTACAAACTGTAAATGTTGGATTCTTGTTCTGCAGATCTGGCATATTTGAATAGTTGTCAGGGTTAATTATTCGTGAAGTTCTTTAGAGATGCAGGTCGATGAGTTCACCTGTCAAGAAGCAACTGGTTTGATGGGGCTAAAAGCCTTTGCTTTCCAAGACAGTCATTCCACTAATATAAAAGCAAAATACTGCAGATGCTGAAAATCTGAAATAAAAACAAGAAATGCTGGAACCACTCAGCAGGTCTGGCAGCATCTGTGGAAAGAGAAGCAGAGTTAACGTTTCGGGTCAGTGACCCTTCTTCGGAACTAGAACTGTTTTTATTCCACTAATATAAGTAGGTTGGAGTTGATGTACTGTGCTAAACATTTGTAAAGGCCAACTTACAAGAATATGTGTGAAATTTAAACTTCCTCTTTATTTCCCCCCAGGTTGCTGTACCTAGGTTTGCTGTTGGTATTGTAATAGGAAGAAATGGTGAAATGATAAAAAAGATTCAGAATGATGCTGGTGTCAGGATTCAGTTTAAACCAGGTAAGGAGGCATTGCTTAGTGTGCGAACGGGGCACTTTGCAAAGGGGTCCATTCAGTTTGGATTTTAGTACAGCACTTATTGTAGGTTGTTAAATTACTTGCAACTTTGAATGGTCACCTGTTTAAAGAAAAAGCCACTTCCCCTAATTTTCTTTTGCTGCCAAGCTCACATCAACCCTAAACATTCCTGCACCCCTCTCCATATTCTTTGAACTTGTACAATTTGGAGGCAAATGTAATTAATCAGCAAGCGCATAAATAAAGTGGTCACTCCAAAATAATATTTGACTGATCATTCTACCACAACTGATTACCAATACTTCATCCTACTGGTAATTAGTTAAAAATGTTCAGATAAAACCCACGTGCTTTACTGCTGAATATTCTTCACCGTTCAAACAGATACTATAACTTACTGAAAATGGCAATCATGCAGTTGTCTGAAAAATTAACATTTCCATAATTTTGCTTCACTAAAATCCTGCCAACAACTGAAATTGAATAGCACTTTCAAAGAGCAGTCATGATGAGCCGATTGGCCTCTTTCTGTGTTGTATCATTCTTAATTGAAGGATTTCCAGATGCAGACTGGAGAATTGCAAAATCACATTGAGCTAATTGAATCAGGTCAGACAAAGTAGCTCAGCAAAGTCCATTTCAGAGTTTAGTGGAAACATGAGTTGGGTTTAAAACAAATCCTCAGGCTATGTTGCCTCGAGGACTAGAGAGCAGGATTAAAAAGATATCCTTAAAATTCAGTTTGTGAGGGCCTTCCAAAATAATCCTATCTGACTTGAGCAGCTGCAAAATAAAACTTCCAATGACCTTTTAATAACAAGTGAATAGTCATTTCCAGTTTTCACATTTTTGTTTGTTTTTCAACCCATGCCTGTGATGTACCTCTCAATCCATGTCGTTGACGGACACCTAACACAGCAAACATTCAAATCACTGCTTAGGTCAGCAATGATGTTTCAGAAGACTGATAATTGATTAAGTTGGTGTTGAAGGAGCTTCATTAGAATGAAAAGCATTGCAGTACAACTACTCATTTTAGAAGTAAAAACAGAAAGTGCTGGAAAAACTGATGTCGGTCTGGCAGCATCTGTGGAGAGAGAAGCAGAGTTAACATTTCGGGTCAGTAACCCTTCTTCAGAACTGGCAGATATAGGAAATGTAAAAGATTTTAAGCAAGTAAAGCGGAGGTGGGACAAGAGATAACAAAAGAGAAGGTATTGATAGGACAAGGTCACAGAATAGCTGACCGGAAGGTCATGGAGCAAAGGCAAACAATATGTTAATGGTTTGCTGAAAGACAAAGCATTAGTACAGATAGGGTGTTAATGGACTGAAAACTGAACAGCCACAAGCACAAACATGAAAAAAACAGTGGGTAGGCACAGTAGAAACAAACAGAACAAACTAAAATTAAATAAACACAAAAAATTAAAAAGAATAACTAAAGATAAAAGTTAAATGGGAGGACCGTCATGCTGTGAAAGCATACTCATTTTAGAAGGTTGTTTGAAGATTGGTTGGTTCGTTAATGAGACCATTTATTAATGTAATTGCTGCCAGCTTTTCATTTCCAGTTAACTGATGGTTTGTATACGTATTTGCTGGGGAAAAGATATTAAAAGACTTTATTAAAAGTGTGATAGTGATTTTTTTTTTCCTCCCCTCTGGCCAAGTTGTATCTTCAATGAGTTTGGTTGTGTGATATTCAGGATGTCCTATGCTGCAAAAATAGGCTGTTTCATTCACTACACTGGGAAACAAGTCGATCTGTTATAATTTGGTGATTTTTGGGGTCACTGTTTCCTTTTCTGTTTTTCCAGTCCTCTGTTCCAAAGGTATCAACTCCTCCTGGCGTGAGGCTCTATGTGCACTAGGAGCTTTCAGTATGTCATTCAGGTGGCCATCCTTTATGGACTAACTGTTGACAAACTATTTAACTCTGGCGGGTGTCTCTACTATATGTGATCCTGTCTTCCCCATGTGCCATCAGCTGAGTAGCAATGCTGCCTGAATTCATTTACTTCCTTTAACACTCCCGTCTAAGGTTACTGAGGCCAGTTGTAGGATTGCACCCGCTGCTCCAGCAGAGATCGCTAATTCAGTACAGATAATTTCTGTGTGATGAGTGCAACACTTAATGATGCCTTTATTCATAGTGCCAATGAGGGAGTCTTGGGACCATTGAGAGTTATGATTATTTAGAGGTAGCAGTCATATGGTCCTGATTCTGTTTAACCCTTCCTGTGCTGTATGACATGCTACTTATCAATTAAAATATTTGACATCGGTTCAGAAAGAGTTAAAGCTGTCAGACTGGAAAAAAAAGTCATGACCATCATTAATGGGATTTCATTCAGCATTTCTCTGTCCTCCCCCAGTCTTTAAGAGACTTTTTGAGCTGTCAAAAGGAAGTGTGCATCTCTCACTGACCTGTTTCTGCTTCCAGATGATGGTATAATGCCAGACAGAATTGCTCAGGTGATGGGACCTCCAGATAGGTGTCAACATGCTTCTCATATGATTAGTGAACTCATTCACACCGCACAGGTGAGGAAGTAAATGCTTTTATTAAGCAAACAAAAAATAGGTGTGGCGTTTCCACTTATTTCTGCTGTTATTTCGACATAGTCCGGGCATAATTGAACAAACCAGCTTAAAAGATTTGGGAATTTTAACTTCCAGTTATGTACATAATCAGTGACACTCCTGTTTCCCGCAATCTGTTACACTGGTTCAATTCACCTGAGTGAGGCCCCAGCCACAAAACTTGCCATGACCCTCCAGGTTGAAATTGTGCTGGTTTGGGAAGGCTCTTCAAATTGCACTCATTTTCTTGGGTGCACAGGCACTTGTAGGCACATTTTCATATCAAAAAATATTTTATGTACTCAGAAATTGATTTGTATACACCAATAACATTATTAAATGGTTCAATAGTTTTTTTGTCATTTTCATTGATTTTAAGTCGGGTTACTTAAAGCTGGAGGAATGGACATCCTAATTAAAAATCCTTATTTTTGGTGCTAAGACCATTTTCAACAGTATTAAGACAGCACCAGGTTACCACACTCAAGTACATCAAGGGATACTTTTTAATGGGGAGAAAAACAATTCCATTCCATTACACTGCTCAGTTGCACTGGTTCATGGAAGCTTTTATGTTTGTGACTATGCAAATTAATTTAGCAGTAGCATGAACTAGCACAATTTCAAACACATTTTGTATGCACTTTTGCGATTACATCCAAAGTGGAAACACTACCCATAATTATAGTTTAGCAAATCTATTGATTGCTTTATTCTTGTTCATTAGTCGCGTTATTTAATTTTACCTCAATCGTTTTTTTTCTCCATTCCTTCCTCACCTAGATTTCTTCCCTTCTGAAGGTACTGGCGCACTCTGGGATAGGATTCCATGGGCACCTCACCCAAGGGGCTATCCTTCGTATATAAGCCAAGACGCTTAAGTGTTGGCAAACTAATTCAATAGGCTTCAATGCTTAATATTATATTTCTTTGCTGCTGCTAATTTCATATCTACTTGATTTTAAAGGAAACCTGCAGTAAACATGAGGCTTAGTTTGTTATTGATCTTTTAGTGTCGATTTAAGAGAAATCCCTATGCTCAACCAATTCTTCAAAAATTGGTTTAAGTTTTGTAATTAAACTAAAATCAAAGCATTATATAAAATTAGGGACAGAATGGATAACTTTGAAATGTGGCCTGAGTTATGTCGGCAGGGTTTATTCCCTCCCCGTAACCCTGATTCATCCTGATATTTGGTCTACACTCCACATCTGAAATGCCATGGGAGCGCTGACTAGTTCTTTAAATATCCTGACTGTGGGTGCAATGTTGGTGTTTAAAGCAAAAAAATTTTATTCTGCCCCATTTATATTTGCCTGTTTCAGTTTAAATAACTATATTAAACTATTGCATAGCTTTTGATGGCGGAATAGGACCTACTGAAATACCAGGACTAATTTATTGAACCCATGAAGTAAATTGATATGTTGCAATACTAGTTTCATTCCATTAGATGGAGTGTATTTACACAGCTCAATGATTGCTTCTGTTTGAAGTAGAACAGTGCTGCAACTGGGTGGACTTTAGTGACAGTTCAGTTCAATGCCCGTCAGTTCCTGGATCATAAAACCATTCGTCCACCCTGGCATTAAAAAGAATCAATTTATCTGCCTCTGCTCAATGCACTTGGACGCTATTAATTAAAATCTTAGTGTCAATAGTAGCAAAGCTATATTTGTATCTGCTCTGCATTGTTTAATACATATTCATTCTTTCAGGAGAGAGATGGTCAATCTGGCTTTGGCGGTCCTGGAAGAGGACGGGGTAGGGGTCGCAGTGACTGGAATATGGGACCCCCAGGTGGCATGCAGGAGATAACGTATACAATACCCGCTGATAAATGTGGCTTAGTTATTGGAAGAGGTATGATGATCTGACAGCGAATAATTGTGGTAAACTTAGTAGTTAACTGAAAACTTTGCAATACTATGGTAATGACTGTATAACTATAGAAAATTATGACAGTGAAAGAAAACTAGAAATGGCATAGCAGAGGCTTTTACTGGGGGGACGCATTTTTGGTAAGGGAGAGTTAATTAATACGGTGTCTGTTCATTAATTCGGCATTTTTTTTATTTGTTCATGGGATGTGAGTGCCACTGGCAAGACCAACATTTACTGCCCGTTCCTAATTGCCTTGAAGAAGATGTGGTGAACCACCACCTTGAACCGCTTCAGTTCAAGTGGTGTAGGTACATCCACAGTGCTATTTGG